>NW_020230172.1:876388-1257441 GCF_003227715.2 Harpegnathos saltator | reverse complement strand
TCTTCCCCCTCTCTCTCTTCTCTCCCTCTCTCTCTCCCTCCTCTCTCTCCCTCTCTCCTCTCTCCCCTCTCTCTCTCTCCCTCTCTCCTCTCTCCTCGTCTCTTCTCCTCTTCCCTCTCTCTCCTCCCACTCCCTCTTCTCTTGCTATCTTTTCTCCCCCCTCTTTGGGGGAGAGGGAGAGAGAGAGAGGGAGGAGAGAGAGAGAGGGAGGGGGAGAGAGGGAGAGAGAGAGAGGGAGAGGGAGAGAGGGAGAGAGAGAGGGGGAGAGAGAGAGAGGGAGAGAGGAGAGGGGGAGAGAGGGGGGAGAGAGGGGGGAGAGAGAGGAGAGGGGGAGAGAGGGGGAGAGAGAGAGGAGAGGAGAGAGAGAGAGAGAGAGAGAGAGAGAGAGAGAGAGAGAGAGAGAGAGAGAGAGGAGAGAAAGAGAGAGAGAGAGAGAGAGAAAATTAATCCGAATAATGAAGGAGGGTGGAAGAGTGCGTAAAGTCTCGGTTGAGTGCTAAAACGTACAATATTCGACGGACGGACGGCTTTTGTACTTACCGAAATGCGGTATGTATAAATTATACACGCTATTTACAACAGATATCAAGATGAGAATCGGGGCAAGGGATTTCTAGATCAGACAATGCTCATAGAAAGGGGAGCAGGAGCAAGAACCAAGCAGGGGTGGACGGAAAAATGTTTACCAATGCCGACAGGCGACAATCAAATATATCAAAACGACAGCACATACTCAAGTAAATACTTAAGACGCAAGTCTCTACGCAAGTTCCGTACCAGTCTCAGCGCATGATCTATGATTCGGAACGGAACGCGGAATAAAATTCACCCCCGCGATCTTGTGCGCGTCGCCTTGCGAGTACGATTGTGAAATAAGGGTAGAATTTTATCCGGGATTCCGTCGCGAAAATATCGGGCGCTTCAAAGTAGCTTTACGGACGAAGAAGAGAGACAATCACTGATAAATAAATGCTGGACTGCTGGCTGTTTGTTTATGTGTGTGTGCGAATATATACATGTACGTACTGGACGTTTTTCGTGCGATAATTATCAAGGTTAAGACAGGTCGATAAAAAGAGAGCAATCGAACGTGTGTGTGCGTTGTTTATTGTGTTGGGACGTGTACTTTCCAGGCACAACGCAAGCCGCGCTCCTGCGAGTACTCAAAGAAGATAATACTTGATGACACTTACGGGGAGCGATATACGAACCACCGGCTGTCTTTTCGACATTTTCTAGTGCGCTGTTTTTTCGACCGCGCGCTCTCGTCCCTATGTTGCGACATTCAGAGCTGCATTCACACACAGAAGAAACAATACAAATTAAGCATCATATCCTTCAATCGTGGCCGATTATTATCGATTGATCTCTCTCCCCCCTCCCCCCTCATCCCCATCTGCAATCCTGCCCTGTCGTCTGTTAATTAGCAATTAAATCCAATCCCCTGGCTCGAGTCCAAATATTTCGTTGCGCCAACAGCAATTACGATAGCACTAATTGTCAATTAAACTTCCGGTTAAGTTGGCGCACGAAATTTCAGCACTTAACCCGTTAACTAGGCACTAAATCAGCTATAATGCTGTATATATATATGTATACACATATATCCGATATTTTGCTGTGATATTACTCTCAACAAGTGAGGTACGAGAAATGAACGTAGAACGATAAATTGCACTAACGTGGAAGCGCGTGTGTATGTCTCGAGTTATAACGTATGATCGCAATAAAATTTCATTCTCAACCTGTGTATGTGTGTTTACGTACACGTATGTGTATGTATGTATCTATGTGCACGTATATATATATGTGTGTGTGTGTGTGTGTGTGTGTGTGTGTGTGTGTGTGTGTGTGTCATGTGCGCATGTAACATGTATGTACGTGGGTGTGTATGTGCATGTGCATGTTCTTCACGCTTGGCTCGGTATTCATATATCTTATTCGCGCACTGGAGAGAGATTATGGAGAAAACCAGCTCTGAAAGCACATCGAAGAGAACCATACGCGTTCTTGATGCGACATTTCCCCGGTGAGTGAGCGGCTTTCGACCAACGGTCGACTTGTTTTGCGTTTTTCTGAGATCAACAATCGATCAAGCTGGATCGCCCGGAGGTACAAAAAACCACCGAGCGAGAGAGAACTACCGACAGCCTATGCATCGCTTCCCACAAATCCTCTTCAAATCGTTCGGAAGAACCCGTGGACGGAAAACGCGTTCGATGGTTCGCCCGAAGATCCCGCTCGAGCGGGATAAAATGAAATTGTTTAACGATCGTAAAAGGAAAGAAACCGAGAAACTTGGCGTCGCTGTAAGAATTTTGTAGTGTTCTTTAAATTTCTCAGAATAAAATTCCACTTGACCCTACTTCGTGCTTGGCGGTAATCGCTCGTTGGGTTACATATACACTCACACCTAAAATTGAACTAGTAAGCGCATGACTCGACTGATTTTGCACAATCTACTACTCGAATTGCTCGTGATATTTCTAATATAAAACATGAAGTCTCGCGTATAAACAAAGAAGAAATATTCGATGTATATTTCACGTATCCTTCTTCTTACCGCTCTCAAATAATCAAGGTAATGTTGTATCTCGACTCGTGTCTATCAGAAACCTTGTCGTTGTGTTTCCAGCGAGAATATTCGCTCGATACGAGACACAGAGTGCAACAAATCAATTTATGTATGAGCGATCTCGGATATGAGAGGAGTCCTTTGCTTCGTTTTCCGCGTGGAATTTCACTGGGAAAAATTTAAAGAATCGAGTATTCCGGCTCGAATGACCCGCAGATGCTTGGTCGGAAAAATCCGGGATAAAACGTGAAGAGTGCTGTCGACTAGAGCATACTAACCTTGAGGGTAGGAAGGACCGTCGCGAGGTCTGAGGGGGTCCGGGCCGTGGACGCCTGATTGGTAGCCCCGTAGCTCCGCTGTTGCTGATAACTGCAGAGATTCTTGTGAGCACTGGCCTGGGCTGTGTAAGCCGACACTGATAACTTCATTTCTCCCTGTTCCCGATAAAGGGTCTGATTCCCCCAACGGCACCGCGGGGGCCGGCTCGCATCCTGGGTCTCTCTCGTGATATCCTTTAAGCCACCTTAAAGGGCGGCGCGCGGCTATAGATCGCCGCGCTCAAAGTTCCCAAGGGAGAAGAGGGCAGCAGACAGGGAGAGCGACGAGGACGAATCCACGGCGAACCGTTTCCCTTCTAACGACGCGGCACGTCGCACCGATGCTCCCCGCACCTCCCTTCGGCCCACACTCGCGCACTCACTCACTCACTCACTCTTTCCCTCGACGCCGGCTTGATCTTCGCGTCGCGCGTAACCTTCTGATCTCGCTCTCCTCGGCTCTCGCTTTATATAATCTCTCGCACTCTTATCGGCCAATCAGCTGATTTCCTATCGCGCCGGAACTGAAACAACGCGCGCCGGCCGTTGTGCCCGCGCGCGCGTAATCCGCTCGTGGTCGTCGCCGGCGCCGCTCGTGTTCGCCCAACGATCGAGCCGCTCCTCCTCGATCAGCAAACGGCGCGAGGCGGAACGTCGGTAGATCCGCCATGAAACTTGAGGATCGCTCTCCAGCGTGCGATTCGACACAACGAACGCGTCGGCGGGTTCCTTCCTTTCTTCGCTCTTTTCCTCTCCCTCCCTGCCTCTCTCTCTCTCTCTCTCTCTCTCTCTCTCTCTCTCTCTCTCTCTCTCTCTCAGGGAAGAACGCCCCCTTCTCCCCCCGAGTCTCGACTCACCTGGACTCGCGGATCTCGAACTTCGTTCCCGCGACGGTTGCGACGATATTAACTCGTTATCAATTTATCGGCCACCCCGCTGACAAAGAAACAGGTGGCGGTGTCTCGAGTTCCTCCCTGCCTCCTCCTCGTCGCGGCCACTGATTTCCCGCGAGAGTGCAAGACGCAAGTGTACGTGAGACCTCTCGTCTCTCGTCCGCACTCTTTTTCCCGCTCGTCGGCTCTTCGGGGTATCTCTTTCTCGCCCTCCACGCGTTCCCCGACGCGGTCGCTTCGTTGGGCGGCGTTTTGAGGCTCGATCGATTCCGCCGATCGATTGTCACCTAACCTAACCTAACCTAACCGCAGGCTCCTCCGCCGCGCACGGTTGGTTCGACTTGTCCCGCTCCCTCGATCACTATCGACCTCCGATTCGACTCTCGATTTTGACTCACTTCACTTACTCACTCACTCACTCCCTCACTCGCGGCACTCTTGCGCCCCTACGAAATTCCCGCGCGACGTACTGGCTACTTTGCTGGATGCCCGGCTCAAGTTGAAATTGGACTTCCCGTCCCCTCTTGATGTATGATAAGTATCTCCCTCCACCTCTCCCTCTCCCTCGTCCTCGATACGCACTTTTCGAGTTTCGTCGACGGTTCCGGCAGAGTTGAGGCGAGCGCGATTACCCGACAATTTCAGAACTCGTCCGCGGCGGATGCTTCGATGCTCTTCTCACTCTCTCTCTCTCTCTCTCTCTCTCTCTCGCACTTGCTCTTCTAACACTCGCGCGTTCTCCCGTCGCGTGTTCCCGCAAAATCCCGCCCCTTTCACGCAGCTGCGATCGAGCCGGACCGCAGAGAAGTTCCGCGGAAGACCGACGCCGGCCAGAGACCGGCCGGCCACTTGAAGTACGAAGCACTCCGCGTGTCGCCGTCCGCTTACAAATTAACAAACTTCCACGAGGCGTCCGCTGAGCGTCGGAGCTCAGCAGCGCACAGCGGCGCTCGGCTCACTCTCGCGCGATCAATCGACGGCTTCGCATCTGACCGCTCGGCATGACACGGCACGTCGTCGCATCTGTGCCTCAGGTGGAGACGCACGAGGACGCGAGGAGTCCTGTCCTTCGACGCTTCTGCGAGCCCCCGCACCATCGGTTCCTCTCCATCCTTCGACGCTCGACGTCCGGCGACGCTTCTCACCCGCGTGATCACTCGCGCGACAGCCGACACGGCGCGACCCGACGGGGATGACAGCTCGTTGTCGGAACCGCCGGGCCGGCTCCTTCCCCCCTCCCCCCCCGCCCGCGGTATCAGTTCAACGAGCCGCGGCGGCCGACCACGCGGACGTCAACGTGCATCACTGGCCGCGTCCACGCGCGCATCGCGCACGCGAACCCGTCGTTCGCCTGCGAATTCACGCGACCGACAACGGAGCGGACTCGCCGCTGGCAAGAGAACGCGGAACGCCCCCGGTCGGTCCCTAGCGGATCGATGGCAACGATATTCGGACACCCTGTAGAGCGTCGCACCGTTTTCTTCCCCTTCGAACTACCGACTACTCGCTTCGTCCCCACCGATTTACCCTCCGCTCGTGACTCACGGACTGCTTCCTCTTCCCTCCGCCGATCGCCCGGCGATCGACTTCCACCAGCCGACCGGTCGCCTCCGCTGACGAACGTTCGTAAAGCCGGTAAGCTGATATTCGCAAGTTACGTTAACGAGAACATTGTTTTCGAACGATCCGCTAGCCGGAGTTTGCTAGGGTTAGGTTAACCTAGGTTAGGTCAGGCTGCGCGCCTTCTTCGGTCGTTCTTCGTTACTTTCCAGCGGTTCCACCGTGGCTCTTACCGTTTGCGAGCTTCAACGACGAGAGGTTAAGAGTCCCGTGACAATGAGACGGCACTTTCCGAATTCTGCAACATCACCGCGACGGTCCGAGCGATGAGAGAGATGCGGGCGGTGCGGTCACTCGCGATTAACGAACTTTTCGTACGCGCGCGCGCTTTTTTCGATCGGAACGCGGCCGCCGCGCCGGCCCGGCCGGCCGGCGAGCGATGCTTGCGCGACTGAAGCGCGCGCTGCGACGGACTTTCGAACACGTTTTACGCGCCACGGACGATGCGGTAACACTCTGTTCCGCGGGCACTGTGACTTCGCTCGGGCTTGTATGTACAAGCTTGTAAACGGCGACAACCTACCGGCTACGAGAAAACAGGAATGGATATCTCCGTTCGCCCGGCGAAGCGTCGAAAACTTCCGGCGACAGGCTCGAGTGAGTCAATGACGTTTGCCCAGCTGCACAGAGAAAGATATCATTCTGCCGTGGAGAGAAGCGATTATTCGGTTGACTTTTCTTCCTCCGAGTAATGGTTATCTTCGGCGGAGGGTACTTTCTCGCTGATAGTTTCAAGATATTGTCGCTCGGGTGAAGCTCATTGTCGAGCGCGACCTCGACAAAGGAGAATTTATTCCCTTGTCGAGGAGGACTGTAAGGGGCTCGCACGCGCTACGCAGGAAACGATGCAAGCTCTTGTCTCAACTCGACGTTCGTGTGATCGAAGCGTGTTATAAACTCGCTGACGGATCTCAAACGGGTTTCCGGCAAATTTGACGCTCGTGACAAACTCGTTATGGCGAGCGGACGCTCGCCATAAACTCACGGGATACTCGAGGCACACGAGAGACCTTCGCTCGAAAGCAGCGTGTATTTTTCTGTGCGCAACTGCGTGTTTATTATCCAGGGCTGAAAGCGCCGGAAACGTCGACGATTCCCGAGAGAAAGGACGTCCTGAAAGAAGGATGTTTAAGGTAAGAAGCTGCGCGAAGCATACTCAGGGGCGTCGCGGTTGCGCCGAGCGTACGACAAAATTCTACGCGCGGCGACTTCGATATCTCCCCCGATCCGGGCGCGGATGTTGCGGCTGCGTAACCTTTTGAGATGTTCGATCTGTCGGCGACGGAATAAGAGACGTCGCGCGTCCCCGCGTAGCAGCAGTAGTGGAGGAACGAGCGACTTCGCGCGTGTAATAAGGGTCAGACAGAGAAAAGCCGGATAAGTCGGTCTCAGCGCTGCGCGACGACTCGCGGATACTTCGACGCCCACGATCTCCCAGGTGTATGCTACGCACAGGAGTGCACATGTCACGGAGACCGGAGACGGGAGTGCGTGTGATGCGATGCGAGATGAATAATGCTCCCGGCGGATGTTCGATTTTCTTTGAGCGTGAGGAGAGAACGAAATCCCCCTCCCCGCCCCCCGCCCATCCGACGAAGCGCGGGAGAGCCGCAGTGAAGAGCGAGCGAGAGAGAGAGAGAGAGAGAGAGAGAGAGAGAGCTACGTCCTACGCCGATAGACGATCGCGCGGCCACTTATCCGGGGATGATGTTCGATCGCCGATGGCGGATAACGCGCGAGACGTCGCTTCGCGCGAGGGAACGATCTTCCGCTGCTGCGGGCTTGGCGTCGCTGCCGCTTGGAGGAAGTCACGCCGATGAATGACATCGACGTGCGATACAGATGAATGGGCGACGCACATCGGCCGACCAATGTGGCTGACACGTCGCTGGGCAATCGCATTAACGAACGCGGCGAACGAACGAGAAAGCGGACGAGCGAGCCGACGTGCACGACGCACGTTAACTCGCGCGACGACGCCAGGCAGAGCCGATCGTCGTCGACGACGACGACGGTAGTGGCGGCGACATGGTGCGGGAGAATCTCCGAGAGGATATATCCCGGCCACGGCCTGCGAGACAGACTGCGAAACGCGAAACGCGAAACTCGAAAGATGCGGACGCGAAGAGACAGGCCGTTGTAGCGCGTTCGCGGCTCGGCTGTAACTGGATTATCGGCGACTCGACGACGACGACGACGACGGCGGCGGCAGCCGCGGAACGGCCGAACGGAACATCGACTGACCACCACCGAGCACCACGAGGCCCGTCCGAGCGC
The DNA here is from genome assembly GCF_003227715.2 of Harpegnathos saltator. Lineage (NCBI taxonomy): Eukaryota > Metazoa > Arthropoda > Insecta > Hymenoptera > Formicidae > Harpegnathos > Harpegnathos saltator. Next base: position 1,249,759 of record NW_020230172.1, on the reverse strand, counting down.
GACGAGTCGCCGTCGCGTTCTATATTCTCCTCACGCGCCTATAACCGGATTAAATATTATCATAAACTGCCAGCGTACGCGCGCGCCTCGACGACGACGTGAGTCACCGCTGCTCGCTGAAGCCGGCGTCGACATGGCGGAAACGCCGATTCGGGCTTTGGGCGACGTTGGATTCGCGCGAAATTCCCTCCGGTCGCTGCACATTTCTCTCCGTTTCTGCCGAGAACGCGCGCGCGCGCGTTTAATCGCGCTGCGATTTTTTCTCCGTCAAATTCGAAGCGAACGCGCGGCGATGGGTCTCTCGTTTCCGGTTTTGCGCGCGCCGTATTATCCATTCGGACGACCAATTTTCCGAACGGTCGCTTATCCAATCGGAATCCCCGAGGCTCAGGCTCGCGTTTGATTAAAGGTCATTTGTGGATCAGCGCGATCTTCGCGCGACGATGCTCTGCGTGTTCCTCGACGAGCTTCTCTCGCGTCTCTCTCTCTCTCTCTCTCTCTCTCTCTCTTTCTCTTTGCTCCTTCTCTTTTTCAATTTGTCTTCTTGTCGCGCTGTTTTCACGACTGCGTGTGTCTGGCGCAACGAACGGTGATCGTGAACGATTTGACGTGAACGTCGATACGGCGTATTCGATTGCAGCGGCCTGATTAGGAAGGCATTAATTAAAGCCACCGTCTCATCGGCCCCTCATCTTTCTCTCGTATCCCCGAACCGCCGATCGAATCGGCGGTTTTACCGATCGATCGGATCGCTGGTTACAAAGGATTCGCGTGTAACCGAGCCCGGAGCCACGGCTATTTGAGAAAGCTCCGTTGCGGCTTTGGCTGGGGGAAGATGACTGTGCGAGTGAAAGAAGGGAAGAGTCTCTCGCACGATCGTCTCTTTGAACATGGAACTTTGTGCACGACGTCGCGTCGAAGGAGATTAAAGTAACGGACGGATAAAATTATTATCGACGAGCGATTCGGTAATTCCGACAAACAGTGTAGCGTTTCGCGCTACGCTGTTGGAATTTTTCTACTTTAAAACGTATGACAACTTTTATGTCTCGTTGTGGTTCAAGCAACGGGAACGCAACAAGATGTAATTATTTAAAAGGGACCGAAAAAAGAAATTGTAATTGCGGCCATGGTGCATAAACACGCAACGATAATTTAAAATTATACAAATTTGTGAATATATACGTATATATTAAGAAGTATACTTGTGCAAGAATATGTGTAGCTTTTTTACAACTTAGAAGTGCACAAGTTGACACAAGAAGGAGTCTATTTAAATAACTTGACCGAATTCGTGTGACCGTCGAGAAAAGAAAGTCGGCTGAGTTGCGAGCGCGCGCTGCGCGAAAACGGCGAACGGAATTTCGCACAATTTCTGCCGGAAGTTCGGCGTTACGCGAATTCTGTCCAATTAAAATAACCGTTGTAAGGAATCGCGCTAACAGCCCAACTAAACTCTCTCTCTCTCTCTCTCTCTCTCTCTCTCTCTCTCTTCCTCTCGTCGGCACTTTTCTCCTCTCGCGCCCCTCCTCGCGATCGTATTGCGACCGCGGAAAGACGATCCAATTCCAAGCGACGCTTCCGCCAATGTTGTGTTATGCGATTACGGCAACCGCGAGACCACCCCTTTCCTTCACGACAACGACCACCACGACGACGACGACGACGACGACGACGACGACGACGACACCCCGTTTAGACTGTTTGGTATCGCCTCGGTTTCAGAAGACGGGGAAATCGCATTGGACCAGATCTAATTATGGAGCGCCGCCTCGCTTCCTAGATCTAGGGCTGTTTATAGTTCATCGGGGTCCGCGGATGGACGCTTTATTTTCGAGGGATCGCTCTGAATTAATGATGCGGACCCGCGAGATCAGCCCGAAATATTCTCGTGCATGGACGTCACGCGGCCGTCCGTCCGGTCCGTCCTGCCGTGCGGCGAAGGGGGGTTGGCGTAATCGCTCGGCACTTCTATTCTTCACCGACGCGATGAAACGTACGCGAGAAATTCGGACGGAAGGGAACGGCGATCGCGAGCGGACCCGCGCGCGCGGCTCTCCGCTCGCGGAGCGCGCAACCGAAAGAGGAGGGCGAGGGGAGCGGAAATGTTAAACGACGTCCCGCCAACGCGAGCGTAATGACGATAGCTGTTAAGGCTGTAACGGCACAATGCGAGGAAACGACCTCCGACTCTCTTCGAGAGACGCGTCGCTCGACGCAACGAATGAAAAGGAGCGGCTCTCGCTCGCCTTGCCCTCTTCCCTCCGCCGTCGGCGATCTAAATCTTCGGAGCGGATAGGAAAAGGGATCCCGACGACGACGACGACGACGACGACGACGACGACGACAGTGGGAGCTGTCGAGAGCGCACCAGATGGAACGCCGCTCGCGTCGAGAACTTTCGCCGTGATCGCTGCATCGTTACACACTTACGACAATCGGAGAACGGCGATACAGGCCGTTAAAGCTCGTGTCGGCGAGCGGAAGCGCTTGGAAGGTGACTTCGCGGAGTCAATCGGGTCTCAACAGGATACCACGAGCCGCCGCATCGCGGACTTTCACTCCCTTACTTCGCGTCGACACAATCGCGCGCGCGACGGTAGATCAACGAGTGTGCGCTTACGATCCGCGCACGATCCTTCTCGTCGTTTCTCTCTCTCTCTCTCTCTTGCTCACTCGTCTCTGGCCGCCTCTTCGTCACGATGGATCGATGGATCACCAAGCGCGACGTTTCGCCGCCAGTGTCACACGAAGCACGACGTCGTCGGCCGCCCAGCAAGCGTCACCCGGTCAACGATCGCCGTCGATCCTTTCGCGCGCGACCCTCGGCGGCGATTTCGCGAGGTCGACGCACACTGCGACAAAGAAACACTCCGGTCCGGGGCTGCAACCGGTTCCGACGGCCACCGACGATCGCGATCGGCACCGAGACCGCGAAAGACCGGTATTTTCTCACGCACGTGTCACGCGACCCCGGACGACGAAAGTCACTAGAAGGAGACCGGTAGCGACCCCCGCCTGGCGAGAAGACGAAGGGTGTGAGAGAGGACGTCGAAACGACAGACGAAGCGGCGGGAGGGTCGCCGATGGTGGTGGGTGGTGTGTTCGCGACATGGGGAAGGGGGAAGACTGTCGGCGGGGTGGAAGGCGAACGGACCGCGGGAAGGGGTTGCGAGTGCGCCGCAGAGGGGTGGAAGCGGCTCGGCGAGAAGAGATGCCAGCGGCGGGAGGGTTGCGACCGCGCAACCCCACCACGGCGCTACACCCACGGATTAAAAGGCGAAATGCCACCCCTATCGCATCCCTTCCTCGCGCCACCGCGAGATCCTGCGTGGTCCGCGCTTTTATCCGCGGGGGATGCTGCGCAGTCTCCGGAACGACACTGACACAGTGTGCTACCGACACACAGAGCGCGCGTCCGGCCCGAATGCGGCGCGTCTCGCGCAAGGATCATCCGAGAGATGACGACTCTACGCGGGCGGCGGGAATCCAGTCGATTCGACGCGCGAAGGGGTCGATTCGACGACGGCCTCTGCGACGACGACTGTTCCTGCGGTTTTTACGTTCGCGGTAATTGTACGTCGTCTTCCCTGTGACGCAAAGCTTATATTCTTGGTGCTGGGGTAGACGCGTCCCCGACGTCTCTCTTCCTCCTTCTTCGCTCGAATGACATGATAAAGAATTCGGCGGACAGGATATGGAGATCCTGTCGATTCGTTGACGTCGATCGATCTCGCGAGCGAGCCACCCTGATAATCGCTCGGCACGAATGCACAAAGTTAACCGACACAAATGTGGATTTATACTTTGTGACGTCGCCCGTTTCTGCAATATGAATTTCTACATTGACGTAAATATGTAACGAAATTAATCTGGAATATTCGTAATCTCTTTATCGTGGGAAATTTAAGCCGTATTACGCGTTCGAATTATTGGGAATAAACAAGTGTCATCCTGGCGATTGGTAAATTTTCAAAATTGAACGGCACGCACTGTTCCGCAGGATTCATCATATTTTCAAAGGCGACCGAAAGATCCTTCCAAAAGTATCCCCATGCCGTTTTCAGAGTGTCTTAAACTTACTCCGTTACCAATTCATTCACATTCTACAGATTTTTCAATCTCGAAAAAGTTTGAAACTAGTTTTCTCTTCGGAAAAAAAGAGGAAAAAAGTATCTCGCGTTTCGAGATCAATCGAGATCGATCACATCCATAGATGAAGCTCCAATCTCTTCACGACCCACGAGCCGGTCGTCATGGAACAGCCAGAAAGAGAACGAGGGTCGCAACGCTTTCTACAGGCGCACTATGCCATCTAGTATTGTGCGTAATAACCTCTCACCTCTTACATTGTATTCCCTACAGCACCCTGATAGGGTACATTACTCGAATATGAGAAATTATACATTCTGAATATCATTATAATTATCGGCTTCCTCCCTCTTTTTATACTTGTTAATTTTCTGATAAAATGCACCGAGCGCGAATACGAGAATTCACGGAGGAAGAAAATTTATTGTAACAGCTGAAAAACTTTGTTAGATCTTGTAGCGAATAAATAGTTTACGTAATAAAGCGAAGCCGATATCTTATATGTTGTAAGCATGATTTATTTTATTAACTACATGTAGCATGAATTATATTATTATCATTTATATTAGTGATATATAAATCATAAATCATCACAAGTCACAAGATAACGTCGAATATCATATACAGGATTCATTTATTTTATCTGTACATTTTACAATAAATACGTATACATGTGGCGAGGTGAAAGAACACGTTGTTTATGATGCCGCTTCCTCGGACCATTAATTATATTATTCAGCCGCTGGTAATGGTGGTAATAAGATCTTGTAAATTTTATCCTCCTCCCATTAGCTGTCGCTCCATTAGCTCTACTTCTTCGGTAAAAGTTAATAACGTCCATTAAAAATTTCATGGACGGATATTTGAAATATCCTATCTGGTAGCAAATTCGTTCGTACCTTCAGACACAACTCAGTCAACATGATACACGCACATAAACACCTTCCAGCTCCTGAATGCCTTCTCAGTCACCTTTCGAACGGTCGTCGAATATGGAATAGGAATAATACCATGCGCGACGCTTTCGAAACGCGTTCTAATTGGTAACGAATATTCATAGTTATCGTATCCTCAAGGATATAATTCAGTTTGACAACAACTACCGAGAGAGACGAGCAAACACACTTCCAAATATCTCCTCAGTGCTCTCTGGGACCATCATGAAATATACACCTACATGTATATGTATATGTATAAAGAATTTTATTAAGTCGTGCCGGCGTCCGACGCATTGTTCTTTCCTCTGATTCTTTTTGGGGCTGGAATTGTACACCACCGCAGTACACGTGAGTGCTGTGTAAATCTGTTCTACTTGCGGTATACATCCAACGCGATTTGCAATTAAGATCACATTGAACGTGCTTACAAATGTAACGGAATTCAATGTGTCTGGTTAGGTTCGACGAAACGTAGCATCCTACCAGCACTAGCGACCATTAAATTCAAGCACTTATCGCTAAATGCAGCAAGCGACCCATGAGATGGTACATGTAATGGTTTAAAATAACAGTTGAAATTAACGGTGGAATCAGCATTGTCGCATCTGCCCGATTCGATCTGACGCAGCTAGAAAAATTTCAAAAGCTGTACCATTTAATCTGCCAAAGCCTAACAATAGTCTGTTAACGCGATTGTTATCGACGGCGTGGGTCAAAGTGAGTAATCATTTATAAATATCAGTAATAATAGTGATAAACAATAAGAATCATTCGTCAATGTGTCTTATCACGTTAGATGAGTGCCTCTGAAGAAGGATCCGGTGTTACGCGTAACGACGACAGCGTAAATAACAACAATGACTTGCACATTGAAGCAGATAGTGATCATAACATGGATTGCCAGCTTGTGTCAGATTCGGAGATTCAAACACACATGCAGCAGCAATCGATAATAACGGTTAAAGTACGTATTGTTTATTCTTTTTTCTATGAAAATATAAAAGGACTCTCTCTCTCTCTCTCTCTCTCTCTCTCTCTCTCTTTTTCTCTTTCTCTTCCTTTCTTAATGTTAATATATAAATACGAGAAACTTGCGAATTTTTCTAATCAACAGGGTTACACTTTTGATTCGTTGTGCAGGTGCATTTAACTAACGTGAAGGCGCCTACATCCCTTCAGTACGATCCTAGTTTCAACAGTTCAAGTGACTTCTCAAATTTGCTCTCTACAGATAAGGAAAGTATTTTAAACTACATGGAAGAGGTGGAACAGACATTTATCAATAAACGACAGGTGATTAGCGGAATTAGTAATGTAGTCTACAATTTATAGCTATGAGAATGTTAAAGAATTGCAGCAATCATCTTTATCTTTAAACGACAAAGAGGATAAAAGGAACCAGAAACGCCTGACGTCTATCACTTTGATGTTTCCTTTCGCAGGTGTACGAAGACTTTATTATAATTTTGAAGAGTCTTTATGAGAAGCGCTTAAACCTCCCGTCTTTCATGACCCAAGCGATTCACATGTTCAAGGCTTATCCTGAGCTCATCGTTTGCCTCAATATCTTTATTACGCAGTGCAAAATAGAAGTGATGCTGAGTGACGGAAGACGTATTACCGGTATGCAACCACGAGACTCTATTCACAGCCCTGTGCTATCGCAGGATTGTGATCTGAAGAAAATTGCCGAATTCATCATGATTCACTCACGCGTTCAATTTAAGGAGGAACCACCAGTTTCGCAAACCATGCAAACAATGCAAACAACACAAACGATGCAAAAGTAAGTGTATTTCTCGTTAGGTCGCGAGTTTTCGAGCAGAATAACGCACGACGACACATTCATATATCATCTCGATATTTTTACAATTACATCCGCGGTGATTATAAGCCAGGCAAGTCGTATTTTGGCGAACGGTATCTTAAGCAACTATTCAATTACTTGCAGAAGTCAAGAGAGTGGTGCAACGTACGATGCCAAAAAAAGTGAAACTTACATAAATCTCCAAAGTACGTTGGATTATATAGACAAAGTAAAGGTATTATACAATCGTGAACAGTTACATAAAACAGCGAAGGGATCGACGAAAGCTTAACGTGTGTTATATTTATTACCTTTTAGTATCGCTTCTGCAACCAACCAGAAAAGTACGAATGTTTCGCAAAGATATTGAGCGGGTATGCAGTTAAGCAAAAGGGTAAGCATGGAACGGCTGAATTGAAAGAGGCACGGATGAAGGTATACAGAGATGTTATGCAACTTCTGGAAAATCATAAAGATTTGCAAGACGAGTTTGAAAAATTTTATAAATGAAGTAAAAAGAAAAACATTGCCAAGAGTCGCCTACACGTTCGACGTCTCTCTCTATTTCTTTTTCTCTGCGCGCAGTGGATTGCATGATTGTAATCAATATTAGCACTACTTAAGAAATTATATAAAATTATTCGTTGCCTTTAAGCACCGAATCCAATTTTAAAGTGAAACGCAATATTAATCAGACACATAATGTTCAAAGAATGCGCTTTTTATATCATGACGAAAATTAATTTAGTGCCGCTAAAAATATAACGATGTTATATTTTTTGCAATAAATACTTAGGTAATTATTTAAACTACGTGATTGATGCCTTCTAAACTAGTGAAAACTATAACATGACTATAGTATCACTTTATTCTAAACAATGTAAAATATTATGTACAAATAGGCAATGTACAGAATGTTCCTATGAAAAAATAAGACATGATCCTAATAATTGAGGAATTTTGGTTAGATTTACGCGAGTCTCATTGATTACTGCAGGGATTATATTAAACTTTATAAAACGCGGCATGTGTAATTGTAAAATAATCAACTCAAAAATGCACATTTGTATACGGCACTTATCTGAAAAATACTAATTTACGTTTAAATTGTTGACAACACTGCCGCTGAAATTACGATATGCTCGCGAATGTAGGTCGTACATATTTGATTGGATAATATTGCGTGTGTATCAGCAGCGTAATAAATGAATGTTTCATAATATTAACATGTTTAAAAAATATTGTTATACAAAAACATCAATTTATTAAATACAACAATATACAAACTGCAATACAATTGGTGTTGGGTATCAAACTGGACGCGATGTATTTTCGTAACCAACACGGTTATATGCTAAAAGTACAATCTATAATCTAACTTCCTTGGCCCCGTTAGTTACTCTATAAATTCTAACAATATTACAAACTATTGCAAACTTAATTTCTACCATTCGCGGTCTCTCTCCTCGAATATATAATACAAGTTGAATGTAACAAAGTCACTTATTTCGAAATCCCATATTCGGCTATGACGAACATCCGTAATTGATTGTATCCTCACTTCTACACTTGCGTACACAAATAGGCAATGTACTCAATGTTTCTGTTAATATTTCATGAATCTTTTTCATTATTTTTATTAATCAATATTTCATGAATATTCTTAATTATCACCACATGTAATTGGAGTTACAGAACTGTTATGAATTATTAAATAATTTACATTAAATTACACGCTTAAATAACACGCTCAGATGTTGCGGTACGATGCACAGTAGTAAAAACAGTGGTAAACATTGCCGTTTATATCATTTCTTTTGCAAACTAATGTTGTAGAGTTTTATCATAGTTATAAATTTTACTTGTAAAATTTTATGTTACATATACAACTTGAAAGAAAATAATTTGAAATTTTTAAAAATAACACAATACGTGTTGCGCATGTACTTGGCGCCCCTTTTTATCTTTTTGTTTAAAAAGGTAAATTTTATACAATGTTACGGGCTCTCTAAGACGCGTTCCGGCGGGACAAGGTCGCGCCATTTTGATAACAACATGTTCCTAAGTACGCAACTGCCGCGACCGCTTCCATTATTGTTTACGCCGGGGCGGCGGACGGATCGGCGGATCGCCGCGCGTAATAATTTCCGAATTTTCACGCTCGAGTGAAGTATACGCTCACAGTATACGCGCGCGTGTAACGTGAATATTCGTGCATGTGTGTGTGTGTGTGTGTGTGTGTGTGTGTGTGTGTGCGACGATCCGGAGCATCTTAAGCAATAGCAGTGTTTCATGGTCTTTAAAGGTAAACTTTTATTGGTTAACTTGGTTAAGTTGAAGAAGCTAATTTGTAGTCTCGAGTCTTCGTACTCTTGATGCGGGGCGCATTTGTCGCTGTAACACTAAAGAGGAAACTCGCTTTTTGTTACAGATCTGCTGGAGTTTGCGGCCACGCGATAGCTGCGGTTACACCGGGACGCAGTTTCGACGGACGCCGATGCCGCACCGAAGGATCCAGAGGAAGGCCGAGCAGAGTCATTTTGAAGGTGAGTTTCACTGATCGTTTGTACATTTTTTCTTGATTCATCGCGATCGAAAACCGAGCGACTGGAATAAAAGGCGATAAATTACGATGGCAAAGGATCAATATTTGTATTTAAATATCGGCGATGAATTGCACGGTGGAATAGCCGTTGTTGGAAAGTGAGTAGCGGCAGCGAAGGAGGTCACGATCCCGCGCGTTTAAAAAAAGAAAAGAAAAAGCTGGTTCGAGTCGATTGCGAGGGGCAACTCTCGCTGTAACAAACTATCAATTATTCGTTCTTCTTCCTGCTCTTGCTGGATAAAGGTCTTTTATCGAGTACGTGATATTTAGTCAAGTTTATTAATGTATTTCAATTGCCAGGACATTGCGCTTCTAGCGCCAGGACATTGCGCCTTGTGTACCAAGCATTGCGCTTCGTGCGCCAGGTTTCTGTTCACAGTTCCCACCGCCTCCCTTTACGACACCATCTTCAACGACTCCCGCCGCATCCTTTATCGGCGCTCCTGACCTGCGGTTGTCCGCCGCCTTCCTTCACGACGCCTGGATCTTCAACGACTCCCGCCGCCGCCTCCTCCATCGGCGCTCCTAACCTGCGGCTGTCCGCCGCCTCCCTTCACAACGCCTGGATCTTCAGCGGCTCCCGCCGCCTCCTCCGTCGGTGCTCCTGACCTGCGGCTGTCCGCCGCCTCGCTTCTCGACTCCTAGAACTTCAGCGGCTCCCGCCGCCTCCTCCGTCGGCGCTCCTGACCGGTGGCTGTCCGCCGCCTTACTTCTTGACGCCCAGACCTGCAGCGTTTCCTGCCACCTTTACCGTCAACGCTCCTGATCTGTAGCTGTTCGCCGTCTACTTCCCGACTTTTGGATCATCTTCGGCTACTGAAGCCCTTCTTGAAAACGCTATTGACCTGTCATCGTCGATTACCTCCACTCCCGCTAACCGAATCTGTCGTGACTCTCATCACCTCCAACGCTCTCTTCGAAATTCACGTGAATATATCTATTTTCATTATAAATAATTTTACTACATATATAGATAAAATACAGTCCACATAACAGCCGTACACCATGCTCAACGATTCCCAACGAGTTCGTGCAGAAGTTTCCACGACGCCTGGAAGCGAAAATATCGTCGATCCTATCGAGCCGCGTTCTGTAGACCGCTCCTTGCTCGTCGTCCTTACTCGCCTTCAATGGCATCCTGCTCTCTCTCTCTCTCTCTCTCTCTCTCTTTCTCGCCCTACTCCGAAGCGGGAGCGAGACCGCCAAAATTACTACGCTACGCAACCCGGACCTATACCGCACAGCACGTGCTCACCTCACGCGCCATGCGGTCGTCGCCCCACTCATTCATCACGCGCGCGTGCGCGCGTGCGCGCGCATCGCCTGAGCACGTGCTCGACCATGTGCTTGACAAAGCGAGCCTCTCGCGTTCGCTTCACGCGGCTCCTAATTCGCAAGTCGCAAAGCGACGTCGATGCGAGCAGCACGATACTTCATGACTTTCCCTTCAGATTCGATTCACAGACGTTGCGAGAAAAATCCCATCTATTAATGCATTGTCTTCGGTCTTTGGAAACTTTCGTTATTGACACTCCAACACGCGTAGAGCCGCGTAGACGCTGTGTTTCTTCGTCGACTTGTTGCAACTACCGCAAGTAGAGATTCGGCGACGCGTAAAGCTGTGTAAAACAAGTTGTGCTTTGCAGGTTGCGGATTACGAAAATTCTTTATTTCGCTTGACTCGGGCATTATCGCTTATCGATTTTACATCTCATTTTCTATCGATATTTCGCATCTCCTGTCGACGTCACCTTCTATTGGGCTGCTTGATCCAATATCCCCAAGTAGCGAACGACTCGCCGTCTGCTTCCTCTGTGGGTTTACGAAACACCTTTATCTTGACACGTGGAATTTCATCTGCGAACAAACAGCAACCGCGCACTCTTTCAACGTGTGCACACCGCGATACCGCGATTATTTTGCGTACTATCTAGCATCCGTGTATTTAGAACGGCAATGACGTCGAGATTTCGACGTCTTCGTACCCGGGAACAACTACTGCCGCACTGCCGGAAGCGACGTTACCTTCTTTTACGATTCGATATCGGGAGTCTTCGCTTGAGCGCCTGTCGCAGCTGATGGTTGCAAACATCGCTTGGAGCAAAATAAGAAGGAGCAGAGCGCACTGCAACGAAATATTAGTCCGTACATATAGATGTACCGATAAAAAGATTGTGTGATACTTACAAGTTTGGTCTCAAGTTATATATATGAGCTATATATAAGTTGTATGCAAATTATACAGGTTGCTAAATTTCAAACGTAGCAGGTAAAAAAATCTCGAAATCTATGATAGGTATTAAAAGAAGCTAAAACACCATGGTTCCATGATTTCGAAGGGGAAAGAGAATGGCATTATCAGTTTTTCATTTGGAGGGCATTTTCAAGGTCGACAGTTGAAGGTCGACTTAACTTTTTAAAATAGAAAGTCCAATTTTTTATTGTATCTTCTTTTTCTACCAATCAATTTTAACAACTTTTGTCTGAAACACTTTTTTATTTGCCTGTTGAAATGTGGAATGTTGAATGACCAAATGTTGAAAAAGCAAATTTTCCTTAAGTACCATTTCAAAAAATATTAGGCAAATAAAAAAATGTTTCAAACAAAAGTTGTTAAAATTAATTGGTAGAAAAAGAAGATTTAATAAAAAATTGGACTTTCTATTTTGAAAAATTAAGTCGACCTTCAACTGTCGACCTTTTGAAAATGCCCTCCAAATAAAAAACTGATAATGCCATTCTCTTTCCCCTTCGAAATCATGGAACATGGTGTTTTAGCTTTTTTTAACATCTATCACAGTTTTCGAGATTTTTTACCTGTTACGTTTGAAATTTAGCACCCTGTATGTAAATTCTACATAAACTACACAAAATTTGTCCGCATATGGCCCCGCACATTTGCGGCGGAAAAGAATTCGTAATCTTTGTAACTAGACTTGATGTAGGATTCTCCCATAGTGCTCTTAGCGGCCCAAAGCTTTCGACACTTGGCTTCGCAATCTTGGCGATGAATTGCGACGGACGCAACAATGAATGAAACACAAATCCGCCAATGAGATATCCACCAGCCGGCGACTCACCGCTGATTTCATCGCGGTCCGCTGCGAGTGCGCGACTGACCGAGCGTCCGAATTAAAACGGGAACTTATACGCGGGCGAGCCAGGCGGCATCTAGAGCGCGACCGGCGCGGACGTCGATTCTCTCCGCGGTCTGAGCGTTCGTTTTTCCACGGAGAAATCCGCATTGTCCTGCAAACGACAACGACGTGTCTCACACGCGAACGCGGCGCCGGCGCGGTGGCGACGAAAAAACGTCGGACTTTCTAATGGCTTCTCACTCGAGCGATTTGTCTGTAACACTGCTCGAACTCGTCGCGCCGTTGCAGAGACGCGTTCAACAGGCACAGGTACCTCCAGACGGTCACGTTGCGATTGTCGAGCTCGTTAGCCTCCGTCAGTGCCACCTCGGCTTCCGCGAAGCGCCGCAGCTGAAGCGGTTGTTATGCAAACGTCTCTCTTTGCGCGAGAGAGTCTCGATCGCGATCGAACTCACCTCGTAAAACGCGACCCCCGCGCCGAGCCACGTCTCCGCCGTCGGCGAAGTGTCGCACGCGCCGAGGAAGGCTCTTAACGCGCGCTCATAATCACCGGCATCCTCGTAGCACAGTCCCATCCTGTCGCATCACACAATGTCGACGTCAACGGCCGCGAGACACTCGAGGATCCTTTTTCTCGCTGTTTTTTTTCTTTTTTTTTTTCGCTAACGGGCTTTACCTTGTCCGCACCAGATGCAAATCGCCGGGTCTGCTGGACACCGTGCTGGCGAATTCGTAGCAACGTACGGCTTCCTCGAAATCGCCCCGTTGGAAGTGACAGTGCCCCATCAGGCCGCTTATCGAATAGTCCTGAGAGCACAAGGGACATTTATAGAATTTAGCTGCGCCACGTTGGGACGGTGATAGTAATCGACCAACCATTCCGTAAGTGCGTCTGGCTTCTTGCAAATGCGACAAAGCGTTCTCGTATCGGCGCGACACGTAATGCTGCACCGCCAGATAATACAAGACATGAGTAGCTCTGCCTACGCGAGACATCTCCTCCGCCAACGCGATACCGGCAAACTGCACAAACACCGAGCGTGACGATGATTACATTCTGCTAAATTCCATTACGGCTATTTAATCGTTGGGAACATATCGGGAGACCAGAGACAGCGCGCTATTTGACGCACTCGAAGCTTCGAGCATTCCAAGTATCGAGGTTCCTGTATTTATAGCTAACTTTGCTTGTAACTTATTCAGCGGTTTCTGTGACTAATTTTCTTTATAGCCAATTTATCTGTAACTGATTTCTTTCGTAATTAATTCCGAATATTCATGATTTCCTCGTTCGACTCCGTATCACGCTCCGAAGCTTCAAACGAAGCGTATTCATAATCCCAATTTTCCAAGGCGCCAAGCGCATTACGTCGCAAAGATGCAGCTTCAACAAGAACGTGGCGGCGATCGTGTACACGCTGTCGCGCGGACAATAAATCGTCGTCCATGCGAGCGGATCGTCACCCGAGACCTCCGTCCCTCCGTCCGCGTCTTCCAGGCACTTCCTCGCAATTCGCAAAGTGGTATCTGTTCCTGCGACGAGAGAGAGAGAGAGAGAGAGAGAGAGAGAGAGAGAGAGAGAGAGACAAAGAAAGGGAGAGAGCGAAACGCTCCCCGGTTAGGTTAGGTTTTCGTATTCGATTGCAAAGCCGAGCTGAAATGGCCGTCGAGCGCGTTCTTACCTGAACCTGGACAGTGGTCCGTGCGAATGTAAAACAGATGCAGATTGACCCAGCCCTCGAGGAACCGCGGATACAAGTCCGTGACGATCCTCAGGAAGACCTCGGCCTCTCGATAATTCCGCTCCCCGGCGAGGATTAATCCGTACATCGATAAACTGTGTACGAACGGAGATATTAATAACGACATTTTGCGCGAACGATTTTGCACGTATCTCTCATCGTCGCTTACAATAGGAGGATACAATAAAAAATGTAATTTGAAATATCCTTGTATCCGTCGGCGCTTTTCATCGGTTCTCTCTGTGTAATGTCTCCGTGTCTCGGAACTGTTTGTTGTTCCGAAATAAGAAAAAAAAAGAAACATACATTCCACATGATCTCACGTACGCAATTTTGTCCCGTCTGTCCGAAAGAATCGCCTCGCGGCTGCATTCTTTCGCGCGCTCCACATCGCCGACTTTCAAATGGAAGATCGCGTATTTGATCCACGCGACGGGATTCTTCTCGCCAGCGGCGATTGCCTGTGAAAAGAATCGCTTTCGCGTGTAACATGTCCGATAACGCCCGTTAACACGTTCAGTGATGCCGTGTGATGATCGCCGGTGACCGACTCGCTGTGATATTACCACGTGTCATTAAGCCTTAAGTTACGTACAAGTGACGATTAATTGCATCTGAAAAATCGACTGCAGCGCCAATAGAGAGCCAATGAAAGTATGTGTGTGTGTGTGTGTGTGTGTGAATTTTACTCTTCCTCCCCCTAATTCGATCAGCGGCTAAATTGTCGTACAACCAACGAAAATCAAAACGGCACCCAATATAATAACATACAAGATGTTATAAAATTGGTGGTACAATCCGAAAAAATGATTTCGCATGAGAAAATAAGCATCCGAAAATGCAAGAAAAAGATTTTACTTCAAAAATAATGATGTGAGCCAATTGCTGGTTGATGATATTGCAAATTAATGAATCACTAAATAAAAGAAATGTCATCCTAAATTTTCGTCTTATTTCTTCACGTGGAATCATCCTCCTTTGAGTTAAACCACCAACTCGCTGACATCCTGCAGAGCTTCGACATCACACGTACGGCCTGATGATGTCGCCTCGCGTCGTCCGTGTGTCCTAATTCGTGAGCTTCCTCGGCGTAGAAATACAAATTCGGGCAGATTGTGATCCTCGGCGAATAATCGCTCGTGAGACGACTCTCCACGATTTTATTAAGAGCTGAGTGCATCCGCTCGACGAGATACGTATACGTGGATGCTACGAAATTCTGTGGATACAAATCGCGACTTGGGCGAGTGCGATCGGGACGTAAACACATAAATGAATCCACGCTTAAAAGCCGGCGTCAATCCCAGAGCGGATATTTCGAGGAGTGAGGACGAGAAAGGGTATATTCGGGTTCTCGTGATATTCGACAAACTACAAATTAATTACAAGGCTCAGCTATTCGTAGAAGCTATTATCCTGCCGCAAAAAAATTATTCGCTCCCGACATCGCAAGCTCTTATAGGTCTTGTTAATTAATCTCTAGCGGATATTTCCCACAACTGAACGACGAACCTGGCTCTCGACGGACTCCACGTTGCTCACGTGCTTTTCGAATTTCTGGTCCAGCAACATGATCACTTTTGCCTTCAGGGTGCTCCGTACGTGCAGGTAATCGCCAGTTTTGTAGAGATATTGCGTGAAGCAGGTCAACTCGTCCTGAAAAGATCGCACAATGAGCCTGAACACAATACCACGTCGTCGATAAAGATTGTCGCACCTGTTCAGGAGTGAAACAGTACTTCTCGGTATCCTCTGTCTCTTCGACAGTGGAATCGTTCTCACGACTTTGCGACGCGGACAACTTTTCTCGTTTCTGTTCCTCGCGAAAGTCCTGAGACGAAAAGAAGGTCGCACTTCGCGAGAGTTTAGTTTGCGATACGGAATATATTAGACGTGAATAATTAGCTTTCAGCGTCCGGATACGCGCGGCACGAGAAGTTCAGTATATACCCGATAACTCTCCGTGAGAATTTCCACCAGTTTCCGAATACAAGCTTCGTACTGTTCCTCCGCCATGTCGCCAGAATAAACGTAACGAGGTTTCGGTGGTCGCAGAATCATCATTTCTTCGATCCTGACAAAATAAGTCGAATCAGACTGAAAGAAATCCATGAGAGAAGACGGGGTAACATTTTATAAATACGTATAATTAACGTTTTAATTTATGTATTGTAATAAAATAATAATGCACATTCTCCTTTCCTCGTTAGATTACAAGGTAGTTCACAATAGACAAAAAGTCAGTAAAAAATGACACTATATTTTTCCATAAATACTAACAATATCTGTGAGAATAATTTTGTTAGGTAACAATAATTCAAAGAAGCAAAGAATGTAAAAATTTTTTTCGTACTTTCATTATATAAAATGCATCCATCCAGGCAGAATAGGAAATCACGTTAAAATAATATCGAAATAACGGGAACATTACCGAAGCGTGGTCGAAAAGTGAATTTTTAACCGTCCTCTCGAGATTTTAACCCCATTAACGTCATATTAACCCTATTGTAATTTTCTGTTCCGCATGAACACATTCTGTTCCGCATGAACCATCCCTCCAAAATTAGATATCACATTTATTTAACCCGAAATTAGGTCTCAACTCAGCCGATACTTACATGTCTGAAAATTCGGCTTCGAATCTGCGAGGAATAATTGGGTAATAAAGCATAATTTCAATTATGACAAAAACGGGCTCTCCGTTTTCCGAAATTAACGGAGCACTTCGCTCAGCGTCCACAATCTGTGCGAAATAATAATGACAAAGAACTTTAATTACGTTAATGTCAATTCTGAAAACACACACACACACACATACACGAAACGTCGCGAAAATAAATTACAGATATTTGCAGCGGAAATTTGCAAATGCCGACACCACACTCGGCTCACCTCAAGCGCATGATTCTTCCGTTCTCGCTCCCCCAAATCTTCGTTCCGAGGATCCACAAAAATGTTTCTCTCCAAACCGGTTTTCTCCAGCATGTCGGACGGACCGTGTGAGTGCAATTGCGCCACTACGCGAGTACTCGTTTCTACGGAGAAAACGTTCGTGCGAGAGAAACGTATTTTCCAAAGATCTATCTTATTTATTTATTACATTTCATTAACGCGCTTACTTCCCGGCAGAAGCAGTTCCGACATGTCAATGTAACATTGGTAAAGCCGACGTTTGGCCGGTCGTTCCGTCTTCGATTCAACTTCGTCGTCCTCCGAGCTTTTCTCGACCGTCAGAAATTGAAAGGGCCAATATTTGTACCTGTGAAGAAGATGCTTTGTGATGACGACGCCGCGAACTTCCGCTGGCCGTCGCCACTCGAGAAGTTTTTTTTTCAAGAATATGTACTCGTTAATGTGCTTCTGCATCATCAGCAAGCCCGCGTCGTATATCACTTTACGATTCATAGAATTCCACTCGATCCTCGGCTCGTCCCTCAGCGCTTTGTCCTGCAAGTTGCACGATAATCCTCAATTTTGCGGAAGTTCTGCACTCTCTACGGGAGAGTACCTACCTCTAAGTTGAGTTTCACGCTGAGAGTATCTTTTATATCTGTATAATCGCGGTTGAGCTTGTACTTGGACAATCTGGCGCGACTTTGCAGCTTCGACAGGCTCTGCCATCGTTTGGTTTTCTCCGTACTGCGACACTTGGTCCACATACCATTTCTGAATATCAGATTCTCCGGAGACTGTGGCAAAAGAACGAAAGTTCTTCTCTGCGATATTTAAGAGACGTGCTTGCCATGGATTTTCTCTCTTTTTTTATTTCCTCTCATTTCTTTCTCTGTTTGTTTCTTTTTTTTTTCTGTTTCTCTTCGCACTCTCTTTTTTTCTCTTGCGATTGTTTGACGTTTTGCACTGACGGGACGTCTCCCGTAAGGAATAATAGACCACAGACGAATAAATAAAAATCGATAAATTATTTAGAGAAACGCGATATATACCTCATTATCGACGTACACTATCGTGCCAGCTCGGTACTCCTCGTCCTCGGCGAAGAAAGCCGGCGGATTATGGATACTCTCGACGGTAACGCTCAGAAAGTTGATTTTCGCATCCGCGGGGAATATCTCAGCATCGTCGTAGGTTATCGTTACGGTTAGCACGGGTAGATTCTGCCACGAGATCGCATTCGCATCGAGCGCGAGACTCGCCGTCTCCACGATCAGTCTCTCGGTGTGCGATCTCTCACCTGACAACGAGATTGAAATGACACTTGCGTGAAAGATACTTTAGAAATCTCACTTTTTCCAGTTCAACGTGATTATCTGAACAATACCCAGCAATATCGGCATTAAATCGAGACTGCAGAAACCAATTATGCTTAACGAGGCTGCCGCCTGTCTCTGAGCGCTCAATCTCGCCTTCCTCTTGGATTCTGTGGTTGATCTGAAGGAATCGGGCTGATTTGAAGCAGCGCATGTCACCTTGACTAGTGGGACAGCAAACATACGAGAGACGTAATATTATTTGAACAATCTTCGTTATCGTTGCAAGTCAATTTTTTCCTTAACAATCTGACCCCCTTTTTTTTTTAATGAAGATAAAAGCAACAAAATTATATCTTGCAATTATTATTAACGGTAATGAATATAGTTGTTACTTTGTGAAATGTGAGGAAAGAGGTCTCCAAAACATTGAACGAAGTTTAACTCGTTAGAGTAAAACTTGCCTCTCGAAAATAACTTTGCCAAGCTAGGTAGGAGGTCAAACATGTGCGATAATACATCATCGTATATGAAGGTAATTTACTTAAGACCGGCGTCGATATTAATGAATCTACGCTGCCACGATCCTCGATCATAAGTGGAAGTTCGACGGCGAACTTGACGTTGTAAATTTGCAAGGATTCTTTGAAACCAGGAGCGACGATAACAGGATTACTCTCCCCGAGCACTGCGTTATCGTGTATCATGATGAACGATAGTGCAGTTTCTTCCTTTACAGTCTTTCCCACAAAAGATAATTAATAATAATAACAATACCTTTATTGGACATAAGAAAGGAAGAGAAGAGTAAGTAACAATACAAAGCATAATTGTTCTCTCACGATTGCGAAATTGTTCGATCACACGACGGAGACTTACGATATTTTCGATGGAGTCCACGATTATTCTGACGCTTCTCTCAATCGACGCGTCTTCAGCGACGGTCTGTTCCATTGGGAAATATCCTCGCTCGTTCGCTGACTTTTCTACCTGTAAACGGATACTCGGTACTTCAATATCCTTCTGTGAGAGCTTGACAAAATAGCCGTCGTGGTTCGCCCCGCAAACGACGGGAATCGCGATTTCACTTGCAATTGTTCACTGAGGCTCCCACTTCAAGCGAAAGAACTGTTTCGTGTGTTGATTACGTAAGCAAGATATATTGTTCGAGACTTGACGCGAATACCGACATAGGATAGTCAGACGTTGCCAACAGAGCCAGCGAGTGCTAATGGTTACGAACCATTAGCCAAGAATCTGTCGTCCAATACTGTGGAGCATTATTAGCAAATTGATGGATGCTGTCTGTACTCGCGCGCTAGCGGGAAAGTCAAAATATACCACTGTGATATATAACAACATTAATTTTATTTATCAATAATAATATATATACGTGTGCCTTCGGTAATAAGCAATTATTCTCGTTCGGTATATGTATGCGTATAAATCATTATTTTTTTCATATATATATTTGTATAAATATATGAGTCGTTCTCCAAATATACAATTCTAAAGGTTTAAAATTAAAAAATTTAAGGTTTGAAAATTAAAGTCGTATATGCCCGGTTTGCCTGTGTGGTAATTTTTTATCTCTCTCTCTCTCTCTCTCTCTCTCTCTCTCTCTCTCTCTCTCTCTCTCTCTCTCTCTCTCTCTCTCTCTCTTTCCCTCTGTCTCGCAAATGTTAAACTGTCATCACACTCGAGATATTTAATCTATATAAAAATTTACGAGGACACACTCTCGCGCTGACGTTCTCTCTCCAGTCTCTGTGTTTTCAGACTGACGGAAGCTGATCGTCGATTCCGAGATACGGAATCATCGCCGTCAGCGAGCGATCTCGAGCTCTTTTGCCTCCCTTTTGGAGAAAGAGATCCGTCCACTGATTTTCTCTTCCTGCAACTCGTCGGTGTAGAGTTGGTGAAGACAACAACGTAAGCCGTCGTCGAGCGTATCGGCGATATTTCGCGGGCATGCGTCGCGTCCCGAGAGAAAAAAAAAAGGAAAAAACACGTGCCGAGATTTAAGGAGCGGGAACAGTTTCCGAATTCCGAATTCGAGATTTCGACTCTGCGGGACCGTGCCGCGAACGTTGGTGGGTCGCGGGTTCCCTTTTGTGCGAGCGAGTCCGGAGATTCGCGATGCGGTCACCGATGTGTGAGAAGGCACTACTACATGTTCACCGCGCGCACTTGCACCCAAGTGCGGCTCCTTTACACAACCGTATAAAAAGATGCATGCACGAGCGCGAGTGTCGTATAAACATTGACACACTTTCTTCCCGTTGCGCCTCGAAACGCGCCTACGATACGACGACGACGATACCTGTCTTCCGGCCGATTCGTCGGAAAGCTCCTTCCGTTTCGTTTTCCTCTGTCCCGTTTCTCTCGGAGGAACAATTCCCCCGTGTTGTGCTCGTCGAGGTGCGCGACGAGGAAGAAGCATGTCGACCTTAACGCCCGCGTTCGTACATGCGTGTATATTAAAGTTGTCGAGTATCAAAACGTCGATGAGGAAAACAAGAATTGAAGAAGAAAAGAAGAAAAAGCAACAGGATCGACGCAGGCCGAGCAGCGAGTCTCTCGCCTCCTTCGTCGTCGCACGTCGCCTCCGACGTGCGTTTCACTGGAATCGTCCTTTCGTTGCATTTCATCCTCGGTGGGAGAATATTCACGGCGCGCAGGGGGGTGGAGAGGGGAGAGGCTAATTGCGAGCGCCTGTCTGGCATTTTTCTCGGTATAGAAAATTCTCGTCTGAATCTTGATCGTAAGTCGATTCTTTAGACGACCGGGTCGTCGAACGTCGTCCGCGACGGAGCAATCTTCTGGGGTGGTCCAAGCGACGGCGGCGGCGACGGCGACGACGGCGGGGTTAAATCGCACTACGTTAAACTGACTATAAAATCGCCCGACCAGTCCGTCTCGGTTAGAGGGTCTTCATGGTTTTGTCGATGTGTCGTAACGTCGTCTCGGGCACGGCGTCCGTCAGCGCTTTGCGGAAGCCTTCGCAGCGGGTCAACCGCCGGAACATCCTCTTGGAGTGATTCCTGCGCATGCGATTTCCCTCGATTACTCTCGATGATGCGCCGGCGATGGCGCAACGGGCTCGCTTACCTCGCGTCCAGATTCCCGTCCATCAACAGTCTCGCACCGCTGTTCAGCAACTTATCCTTCACGTCGCGCGGCAGGATCATCACGTGGTCGGGCCCGATGCGGTCGGTGATGTCTGACAACAGTCGCGCGGTCGTTGCGCGAACGATAGCGTTTTGATGGCTGCGGCGGAACAATTGGCAAGTGAGCTACGCGCAATACAAGGTATACGTGGGATGTCTGCTAATCGTCGTCGCTCGTGCAACAAAGATCAAACGGACAAGAAGGTCTTCTAGCATGTCTAGCAATGTGGACACAAAATGCAGTTCTTAAGGAAATTGATAAAAAGAAATTAATGAGCGAACGCGAATACGAGCGATTAATTGTCGGACACCCCGTAGATGAGAATATTCTCTGAAAATCCGCAACTCGCCTCGCTCCTCGCAATACGATCACACCGATGGTTTTATGAGGCGGCAGATGTTGCACCATCTGATCCAGAGCCGCGTTGCAATCCGCACGGAGAAATCGATTCGTATCGGCCGTTCGGTGGAGCAGCGGACCCGCTATCTCATCCAGATCCTGCAGGCGAAGGAGGAGAAATCAATTTCCCACGAGAAATATACATATCGAGCGAAAGAACTCCACCAGTCGATTCTCCCTTCGGAGAATAAGTGAAGCACATTCCTGACACCCACCTGATCGATGCCCCGAATCTGCGAGCTGAAGACATCACCGGCGGCGAGACAAGCGGCTCGCGCCACTTGCGAGCGGAGATTTCTCACGTGTCGTCCCAGAAGCCGCGCTATCGTTCCAACCGAGAGGACGTCCAGGTACTCCGGAGACTGCTTCGCGATTTGAGACAGGGACTTCAAGCCTTTCGTCGTTACTTCCCTGAAACCCAGTCACTCTTTGCAACCTTTGACTTTGAGAGACCACCAGCTTGTACCACTAGGTACAAGTAATAATGCCTCTCTCTGTAGTCGCCGTGCGCTCGGGGATAGCACTAGAAACGCTTCCGAACGACATCTCTCAATGTTATCTAGGGAGAGGAGAGTGTCGTGAGCGTGGAGCGTCAGATAGCTCAGTGGTCTAGAGCAGTCGTCCGGCGAGCGGAAAGACCCCCTCAGGTTCGATTCCCGGTCTAGCGACTACCGCGCTCTCGATATTTTTCTCTCTTCGGAACGAAAATAAGATGCAGGTCCCGAACGCACGGCGGTTCCGTCGCCACCTAGTACACCGCCCTTTTCTTCTTTCATGGCACTCGTCAGTTCTCGCTTCAATCGGCAAAGTTAGCGATCTGTAGCGTCTTACCAGTCTTTACTCTCAAGCTGCGCGAAGCACTGCTGCACCATCCGCTTGGACTTCTCCGAGGGCTTCTCCGCGGCTTTCTTCATGGAAAGCGCTCGATATCTGCCAGCGTCGCGGACCGGTACTTTCGAAGCGATTTTTCTGCGCGACTCGATAATGTCCATGGACTGAGGCTGTACAGGAAAGGATCATCGCGACACGTGAGCTTTCAACTCATAGCGACATGGAAAACATTTAGTCGCTCGTGTGAAATTCGTCATTCTCAAGTGTCTTCGTCGGCACTTTTATTTCTTATCACAGAAAGGGGTAAAAAATGTTGCATGCTTTAAGAAGAGAATTCTGAATTCTGTGCAGTAATTCAAGATTCGACAACTGTCAGAACTGATCAAGATCGCTGTGGCTTGAGTCAATTTCTCGTACCTCGATCTTCAATATTCCTGGCTCCGTGTTCGTTTCGCTCGCGCTGTCCTTGCTCTGTCGGTCCTCCAGAGTGTCGTTCACGCTGGACTCTTCCTCCGTGGACTGAAAGCACCACGATTACACATTTTTAATATCAAGCAGTGTAAGCAGACAACACGGCGATAACACGAAAACAAATGTTAGGTGCGTGCGGAGACGGATCAGCGAAAGCGGAAAACATTTCGGCGTGCACTCATCGCCTGCAAAAAGAGTGTTGCGTGACAGCGGTCTCGCGTTAATGTTTAAATTTGCGATGATGAGACGTATTCCAAGCTAAAGGAGACGTGGACCAATAGAGAGTTGTGGAATTATGAAATATAAACGCTGTAATCTTCGGGCGGAAAAAGAAGCTTTCGAACATTTTTGGAGAACCACGCTCACGCTTTGTGACGATTGTGGACAGGATGTCCCATTTTAAAGGACCCACTCAAATATCTTAGAAACACTACGTTAAGGGGGACATAGGGGACATATCTTACCGACCTTTGGAAATTTCAAAATTATTAAATTAATAAAAGTTAGGGCACTATTATAGTAGTATATTCTTGATAGTAAATAAAGTAAAAAAGTCTAATACTATTTTTTCTTTCGACGAATAGTTAACAAGATATCGTAAGGTAAATGTTGAAAAAGTTACCAAGTTTCCCTTAAACACTCTCAAATATATATTAAGGAAATAAAAAAAGTTTCAGACAAAAGTTGTTTAAATAAATAATTAAGTAGAAAAAGATGATAAAATAAAAAATTTGGATTTCCATTTAAGAAAACTGATAATCAGTAAATGTCTCGAAAATGGAGCCATCTATAAACAGAATGCTATCGCTGTTCTATGCCCCCCCCCCCTCTTCAAGCTAAACAACTTTTGTCTTAAGCATTTTTCGATTTAACGCAGTGTTTCTGAGATGTTTGAGTGGGTCCTTTAAAATGGGACACCCTGTATATCTAATCTTATAGCCTTTGTTTTTCGTTTCCCGAATCCGTTTCCCGAATTCGTTTCTGCGATCCTTATGATTCTTTCCCTTTTCCTTTACTCGCCGCCTCTCGGAGACCCGCCTTCAGATTTGACTTTATACGCCCTCGCTTACAAACGGAACTTGACGAGTCGCCAGCCCCACTGTGTACTTGCGTCTCTCACCTCTTCAGTATTATTTCTATTGAGCACGCTCGCGTTCTCGACGTTCCTCGCGTTCTCCACGTATTCGATGGTCTCGTGAGAATGCGGCCGCGACGCGATGATAATCGCCGGTGTGTCGGTCATACCGCCGTCGATCTGCGGACGACCGGGGTCCAACGATCGAATGGAAGCATCCTCGTCAAGTACTATGGAAGCGACTAATCTCTCCTCGCTGGAATCCCTGGACTCCCCGTTCTGATGCTCGAACGGCTAACATGTTGACCAAAAAGGATGACGATTAGAGATACTCAGGGATTCCCAAGGATCCGCGCGAGTGTTAGGAAGGGTAGAACACCGCGAAAATTGCCACCACACATCGGTGAGAATTGCATTAGATCGATGCGCTTCAAGACTCCCAGTCTTCTTCTTGTGGCTATTCTGGTTAATTAATTAAGAATGCAAAGGGAGAATTTTCGGCCTGTTTTACAAATCTACTCGATTGATCCGAACCAATATCGTCTCGTGAACATGTTTCTTTAGCTTTAGCTCAAGAATTTTTAGCCTGTTTTCTCCGCTTTCTGACCAATTCTCGATCGAAATAACCACGGGCCCAGATTGATATAAAATGAGACACTCTATATATATTCAATTAGCCGCCTTGTTTCCTTTTTCCTATTTGTTTAATTTGTTTTTTCGACCACAGACTTTTATATTAAAGTCAAACAATTACTTTCAAATATCCGAATATCTAACTATCCGAAAGTTGGAGATCGGCTTCAATTTGGAAAATCAAAATCACTCTATTCGGATCAAAGTTTAAACTATAATAAGAGATTTGGCTTCAAAATTGAGATCTGAATGTCGAGAAGCGGATTTCAGATTTAAATTTGAACTTGACCAAATTCAGATTTAAACTTGAATTTAAATTATATAAAAGGAACTGTAACCTGTAACCAGGCAGCCTGAGGCGCCTGTTACAGAGCGACTAAGTGGTACCAATCCGTCGATGTAGCGTCGGAACGTCCGTGTGAGCGGGGCGACCGCGAGTCCCGAACGAATATTAGAAAATACCGGGATTTTTCCCGGCGATTGTGGCGTGCTGAAACGAGTGGCGGAGAGACCGTGGACCCCCGAACCCCCTTCTGAGAGGTTTCGGGTGGAAGCCACCAAGAGTCTACTACGTTCGTCGGTGGTCGAGGAGCGAAACAGCGAAGAACCGCGGCCGACAGCTAGCAGAAGCGAGAAGATTCGGCGGGGCGACGGGGCACGGCCACCGGACCGCGCAAGGCTCCCTGGGAGCTCCCGCGAGTGGGGGACCTCCGAGCCGATAGCCATGCGGAAGCCGAAAGGATTCGGCCTATTCCTTTTTGGATCTCGACCCGAGCGAGCGAACGGCGAAGCGGGCGAGAGACCGACGACGAGCGGACGATCTCGGGGACGTCGTCCGGATGATGGAAGCCGCAGCGTCAGCTCTCCACGTTCTACGCACCTCGCGAAGTCGGAAGACGCGCCGCCAGGGAGTAGCCGGCCGTGGCCGGGCCGGTCTTCCTAATGCGTATTGTTGCGAAGGGCCGCATCCCGGTCCCGGTAGTCCGCGCGAAGTCTTGGCGAGGGAGATCCCTGGCCCGGCCTCGGCGACGAACGACAATTAGAGTCGGCCTAGCTAGTCGCGCGTCGCGATGCGGACGCGCGGGGGAGGGTCGTCGGGGGAAGGGGTGTAAGCCCCCCCCTCGCCCTTCCCCGGGCGTCGGCGAGGTAGGGTAGGGGGGAACGAGGCCCTCTGGAAAAGGGTCTCGTTCCCCCGCCCCCCTCCGGAGTGAAATCACTCCTCGAGGAGGGTGGGTGTCTCCCTCCCTCTCTCCCGTAAAGTACCGGAAGGCCAACCTGATCGGCATGCCGACCGGGGCACCGCGCCCGGACCCTCTTCCTGGAGAGGATCCACACGGGCGCGGTACTTGGGCTTCGTTAGAGCCCTGGGGCCACGGTGTCGGGGAAGGAATGCTGGCGCAGTTCCCCTGACTCCCCCCATCTCGGTCCGACTGGTAGACATCCCGCAGGAGTTTTAGTGAGTAAGAGTCTCACATAACCCTCTGCCCCTCCCAGGGGGCGGAGGGTACCCATGACGGGTTTCTCCTGCGTTATCAAAAAGAAAAAGAAAAAGTCGCGACTTTTTTTTTTTTTGATAACGCAGGAAAAGAACGTGCCCCGACGCACGCTACGCGCACGAGCCGGTCACGAGCGCGTACACGGGCTGGTAGAGTGCGCGTTCCGTCGGGAACTTTTGGTGCGGTCGAGATCCAACGAAAATCTTGGCGATTACGATTATTAGCGAAATCCGTCGGACGGAGAATCCGTCGACTTACTCGAACGGCTTACAGCCGGACATACTTTTTGTGATTACAATCGGACGGACGGAATTAGCCGTTCAGTTCGTAACAGCTGTATCATATAGAATATACTTGCATGTTCGTAACAAACAGCCGAACGAGTTCCTAATTTCGCGACGAGACTTATTCAACGAACCCGCCCACCTCCGACTGAAATCACGTCGAGCCAGTCGGTCCCGCACGGGGCGAAATCGGGAGTTGCGATCCGCCGGCGGAGGGTTTGGCGACACTTGGGAGAAACGGTGGTACGGCCGTCTCCGTACCCAAGGCGCCCAATCATTAGCGAGAGTCTGTTTTCTAATTAGTCGCTTCGGGCGGCTCGGACCCGCGGATTTCGCTACCGGCGGAATTTCATGCGACGTGGAAATCTTGCACGAAACATGGACGGATTTACTTGGTGAAAAACGTCGCAGAACAGATAATAGAAAAAGAATGGATCAATTTAATAACAAAATTATCCGAGATAATTGTTATTCAAATATATATTAGGTGTACAACTTTGCTTCCGCCGTTTTCCTATAAATGGCTTTAGCGGTAAGTAGTGGTCGAAATAAATAGATGATAGACGTCATGCAATAAACTTGGGCATCTGTCAACATAACCCCATAAAAACATTAGTCGATTTGTGTCTGCATCATAAAGTTATTCTCGATTGAAAATGTCAGTTTACGAGCCAAATTCTCGTCATTTGCGGGAGGTTTTAATTTTCTGCTTCAATATGAAGAAATCTGCGGCTGAGGCTCATCGAATGCTTTCAAATACTTATGGTGAGGCCGCTATTAGTGAAAGAACGTGTCGTGAGTGGTTTCAACGCTTCAAGAACGGTGATTTTCACGTCGAAGACCGGCATAGCGGTGGAAGAGAGAAGGTTTTCGAAGATGCAGAATTGGAGGCATTACTTAATGAAGACTCGTGTCAAAGTCAAGAAGAATTGGCACGATCATTGGGAGTGACTCAACAAGCAATTTCAAAACGCCTCAAAGACATGGGAATGATTCAGAAGCAAGGAAATTGGGTGCCGTACCGAGTTGAAACCGAGAGATGTTGAACGGCGTTTGTTCGCTTGTGAACAGTTGCTTGAAAGGCAAAGACGGAAGGGATTTCTGCATCGCATTGTGACTGAGGACGAAAAATGGGTTCATTACGATAACCCCAAGCGCAGAAAATCATGGGCATATCCACGTCGACGGCCAAACCGAATATTCACGGCTTCAAGGTCATGCTCTGTATTTGATGAGACCAGCTCGGCGTAGTGTATTATGAGCTGTTAAAACCGACTGAAACAATCACAGGCGATCGTTATCGAACGCAATTAATGCATTTGAGCCGAGCATTGAAAGACGAACGGCCGCGATACAACGAGAGACACGATAAAGTGATTTTGCAGCATGACAATGCTCGACCCCATGTTGCGAAAGTGGTCAAGACATACTTGGAAACGTTGAAATGGGAAGTCCCACCCCACCCGCCGTATTCTCCAGACGTTGCTCCCTCTGACTATCATTTGTTTCGATCAATGGCACACGCACGACCTGGTTGACCAGCACTTCCGGTCTTATGAAGAAGTAAGAAATTGGATCGATTCGTGAGTCGCTTCAAAAGATGACCAGTTTTTTTTCAACGCGGGATTCGTACGCTGCCCGAAAGATGGGAGAAAGTAGTGGCCAGCGATGGACAATACTTTGAATCATAAATGTATAACCAGTTTTTTACAATAAAGCCTCGAATTTCGGAAAAAAAACGGCGGAAGCAAAATTGTACACCTAGTAAATAAATATAATTATCTCAGATTATGCTTATTTATGTGTTAAACTGTCAAATTGCAGTTAAAAAAATAAAAGATATCTATTTGATTGTCAAATCTCGAGAAGCATTTATAATAAGTTGCTGCAAATGTATCTATCAGGTTTCTGATTGTGGTACGAATTTAGATCAGATTCGGATTCAGACTCGGATTCGAATTTTATATTTCAACTGTACCCCCGAAATAACTCGAATTTAAAGTATCACATTTATCCGCTATTCGAATAACCAGATGAGCCCGGGAGACTATTTTGAATCAATTCTGCTTATTCTTAATCGGATTTCCGAGTTCACAGAAATCCCGGAAATTCGTCATCTCCAAATTTCCGCAGCAGTCCCGTCGCGTTTACTGACCAAGTTGCGCGAGCCGCAGCGGGAGATCCGCTTGGACGGCGAGCTGGCGAGCGACGAATGACGAGTGCTGTGATTCGGTGACTGATACAGGGACTCGGACTTGTTGGGGCTCGCAGTCCGCGGGGCGCTGGTGGCCTGCAGCGACTCCTTGGACACCTTCGGCTCGTCGTAGGGCAGGATCCGTTCGTTCGCGATCCTTCTCGCGCTCGGCGACCGGTTCTCCAGCTGCTCAGGAAAGCCGGAGCTGCTGCCGGTTGTGCTCCCGTTGCAGTTCTCGTCCTCAATCGCGACCGATTCGCCGTGTTCTGAGTGCCTCGAGATCGCACCGAGTCGGCCCGTCGGCTTCGTCTCGTCCTCGCTGCTCCATTCCTTCGACGCCTCATCCCCCCCGATCAGCGCGCTCGCCCCTTCGATCGGCCCTTCGACCTTGCTGCTGTCGTCCGTCGCCGTCTGAAACGATCGCCACGAGTTAGATTTGCCATTCGGGACTTGCCACTTGAATTCTATAAAGTCCTTACGCGCATCGGATACATTTTTATTTATTTATTTATTTATTATTTTACCGCTAATACGCGACAGCGTCTCTCCCTCCGGATCAATCGGCTTTCTCACTCTTCAGTCAGACGGAAGAAGAAAAAATGAAAAATAATAGAAGAAACGGAATTTTTCCAATGAACTCGAGTATTGAGCGGACGCTGTTTACTTTCGAGCGCAATTCAAGTCTGTCGTTTAATTACCGTAGTATTTAACGTTGGAAAATAAAATGTTGCGTCAAACGATGGGCTCCCGTCAAATTTGCGCCGTAGAAGTAACGACTCCAAATACGTGAAAAAATCTATCACTAAACTATTGTTCCCTGTGTACAATGGGCCACCCTGTATACGTAAAATATCGTGGTATGCAGGTATCGGGTTTATTGGTAGATAATCGGCATGCTCTCAGGAAGACATAGTTTCGGAAAGTTCTTACGAAAAAGGAGTCGACGTCGTCGTGAATCGGACGACTCGTCGCCTGCTGCGTGATGATGTCGAACGCCGGGTCGGCGTACTGGCTGCGCGGGCTCGACAATCGGCTGCCGTCGTCGTCGTCATTATTGTTGTTGTTGCTATCGTTGGCGCGATCTCGCAGTGATCTCGCGTCTCGGTTCTCCGCGAGAGCGTCTTGCCGATCGCTCCTGGAAGCGTCCGACGACGAACTGCTCGCGCTTCTGGTGGGTTCGCGAATGCGTTCGCTGACTGAGAAGGAACGTAGAAACTCTAAGAATGGCGTTGAAGGAGCACTTGAGAGCACGTACTTACACGTCGGGCAATATGTGTGTGTGTGTGTATGTATGGGTGGGTGTGTGAGAATCGTCGTTCGACGCTTCGATGAACCAGCGCGGAAGACGATCGGATCTCGCGTCTCTCCGCTGAAGAGACGTCGCGGAAGCTGACTAGAATCGCCGGATTTGCAGAGGAGCGACTCTCAGACGGACGCGTGAAGCATCGATCCGAGTGTTCTCGCGCGATACAACGCGAGACTCGATCGCGTACCTCGGACTTGACTAGCGGAATATTGATCACCGTGGCGCGTCGGCTCGCCTAAGCTCTACGTATATGCATGCGCGAGGTGAAGAACCTCTCGCTCCACTTCAGCTACTGTCGGCATTCGCGCCAGCCGAAAGTCTCTCACGGTTCATTCGGCATCTCTGCGAGTCTCGGCGGTATCCAGGATTCGATTTCGATTTTCCGGACGCGAGACGGAGGAATCGAGACGCGGAATCACCCGCACCACGCGGACTTGGTCGCACCAAAACTTGGTGTGGGAAAGACAAGTTCGCCGGGCGTTTTGTTTCTGCGTCTACCTTCTGCGGGTGAGGCGGCGAAAAGAAATCGCAAAGAGCCCCTTTTTGTGGAAAAGAAAAAAAAAACAGCGAGGAATTTGAATATTAAATTCTCTCTCTCTCTATATTTTTTTTCGTTCGTCTCACACGGCCCACAATCTAGTTTTAGTGTTGATTTTTAGATCAATTGAAAGAGGAGAAAACGGAATTCTCCTGATTCTTGCGATCGAATTTGGTTCGGCAAAATTGCAATTGATTCGGCATGTTGATTCAACGAAACTTTTTCTCCCCGTGCAAATATATCGTTTTATTGTCTACGAATACTCCATCTAAAAGAAATTCTAAAAGAAATACTTTGCGATTCCTTTTTCACCGTTTCTCTCATGAGAAATGCACGAATGAAATACACGACGACGACGCGAGTTGATAAAATGTCAAACTTGATTCGACGAAAAAAATCCATTTCTTTTCAGCGTCGAACGACGCGGGGTTGCGTGTTCCTGTTGCATCTCTTCGTGTTTTCTCGTTCTCGCAACAGAAGATGACGTTCTCGATGGAGATAGGATACCTTGATACCGAGACTCCTCCTTGTTCGAGGTTTGCACGTTGTAACTCCTCGTCTCGGGCGAGAAGTGGCGCTTGTTCCGCGCATTGTACTCCTCCTCGTTCACCGTCGCTTTGTCGCTGAAATGCAAAAACAGAAATCGAGTCGAAAGTTCCTCTCGCAGCGGCGCGCATGCAACATTCCGGCCTGGCCTACGACGCGACATTAACATTTCAGCGACGTCGCCGAAATCGCGGCAGAGTGCGGCCGCGAAATGACGTTTCCAGAGCTCCGGGCTGCGCTTTAAATGCGTGTCATCGGGTTCGCTCGCGACAACCACCCACTATGCGGCTAACTGTCAATGACTCAAATAAAACAGCACAGCAGTGACGGCTCAAGTGCAAGGCTGAGGCGTCCTTGCACTTTCAACGCGATAAAGTTGCTTAAGAAGTTACACCCCCTTCACATCGCCCTCGAGATCGACAGGCGCCCTCCCCCCTCCCCGAGTGGATCTCGAGTCGATATTCCCAGAAGAATCGGAATTTCTGCCTCGCGCGAGCCGTACTCGGCCTTCCAGAAGTCAGAAATTCCGCCTTCTCCGAACAAAGCGCGTTCGTTCTCGTCGCTGATCGACGCATTAATTGAACTGATCTTTCGTCTCCTTGTGCGGTGACCAACATCACCAGACGATGCTGACGAGCACGGTCGATCTCCATGTCACCGCGTCTCAGACACCTTCGTGGTACTTTGCGTATCGACAATTATTTAACGTTACAATTTTCAACGAGTCGCGTGGTCTCCTTTCTCTCTCTCTCTCTCTCTCTCTCTCTCTCTCTCTCTCTCTCTCTCTCTCTTTCCTTCTCCCTCCATCTCTCTTTCTCTCTCTCTCTGTTGCCCCGAAAATCGTCGGACAAAATATCGACCCACGCTTGACGGAGTCGGAGTCTACAACGTACACCGTGTCGTTCAGCCTCAAGGCGATGACCGGCGTCGCGGTCGCCGTGGTGATGACGGTCGAGACGGACGCGCCGTCGTCGTCGTCGTCGTTGGCGCCGCCGTCGTCGTCCTCCTCTTCGCGGCTGACGCCGACGGACTTCCTACAGCGGAAGACGCAAGGGCAGCAACGGAGGACGGCGTGTGCGATCTTGCGCTCGGCCCGGCCCGCCGACGGCGCTCCTCCGCCGGCCTCTTTCGCCTCGCTCGGCCAGGCGCAGGACTTGAAGATCATCTTGCTGGCGCGCGCTTCAGCGGACCTTCCGCTCGGGAGTTCGCGCTCGCGACCGCGGCGATTGCGATGAACCGATCGTCCCCGGCGAGCGCGGCTTCATCGTTTGTGCGATCCAACTCAGCGGGCAACGTCCTGGACGGACGATGAAACGCTCGCGACGAGAAATCCAGCCTTCCTGCCAGGCTAGGCGAGAGAAGCTGACCTCGCCTCAGCGAAGCGGACTCGTCGATCTCCTCTTCCTCTTCGCTCGCGAGCGGCTTGTTGTTGAGGTATCGTATGTGTGCGAAGAGTGACGGGCGATCAGCAGTGCATCAGTACCATCGGTGTATCAATTAAACGCCAACTGATAGGCGGGAGGGTTAAGGATAGCTTGGCTTCGTCAACAACACGACGGCGATCCATTCTCCGTCCCTCGGTGGATTTTCCCGCTAATCTTCAGCTGGTTACCTTGTCCGTTATCACTGCACCTCTTCTCGCGAGCGGTCGTCGAGGATTAAGAAACAACGGGTCGGTTATCGCGAAAGGGGGAAGCAAAACCGACAAACCGTCAGTCAACAATCGCAAAATGCCAAGAGCGGTACTCGACAAGACAAGACGGCCAATATACCAATATTATCAATGCAACGATGAGACTCACGAGGAAGCGGGGGGAGGGGAGGAGAGAAGGAAGGTGAAACTCGCGGCGAAGCTCGCGGGCGATGTTGCCTCGACCTTCCGGGATCTTCGGCTGGTGACGAAGGGAACACGAGTGCGCGAGCACCGGAGTGTCGGCGGAGAATCGGCGATCGATGCCAATAACAATTCCAGAGCACGGCCGAGCCCGCTCGACGCGCGGCGGAATGTGCGAAATAATCGATGTGCGTGCGCGAGCGACACGTAGGCGTTCGCGCGCTCGCGCGGCTGCTGATCGCCGGCTGTTGATTGCATTTATCGATCAGGTGTCCGAGGAAGTCGGAGTTCCTCGAACAGGCGACGCGCTCTTAATGGCCGAGCCCCGCTGCGGATCGCCCTCACCTGTGCCATGCTGGGTCCCTTATTTGTTCCTGCGTCACCTTCGCGCACACATCGACACACACACACCCGCTCTCAGCCACTGACGTGTGCGTGTGTCGCGAGTTCTTCGGTCTCGCGAGGAACTATACTTCTCGCTCTCGTTGCCCGCCGCGCCGTCGACTTCGCCGACTTTACCCTCGGCGATCTGACAGTCGTTGAATTACTTAGCGCAACATCGCGGAACATTGTTCGCGCGCGATCGAACTCGCGCAATTATCCTACAGCTGCCGTGGGCCGTGCGAGAAGTCCGTGCGCGCTCAATCCGAGTCCGAGCAGCGGCGATTCGATCGGGATTCACGCTCATCGCGCCGCTGCTGGCTGCCCTAGGAGGCAGGCGAGTTTTCAAGGACGAACTGAGCCGCTCGTGGAAGCACGTGTCGTCGATACGCACAACGCACTCGGTGACGCACACACGACGCACTCGGCGACACGTCCGTGAGGGAGGCTGCCTCGCTCGAGGATCGAAGGCAGACGGGGGTGAATTCCGGGCACTAGCTCGAGCACGAGAGCCCGCGAGCGCTCGTCGTCGCCGCGACGACAAAGCCTTCGTCGCGATGAACGGGGAGAAGCAGCGGTAGCTGAGGAGGAGGCATCATTTGCGAGGACACCGCGCTCGCGACAATCGACGACGTACGCACGACTGTGGCACGTAGGACGCCGAGGATCCCGGCCGCTGCTGACCGGTACCGCCTCCACCGCCGCCGCCACCACCGCCGTCGCCACCCCCCACGTCGCCGACGTCGTCGTCGTCGTCGCGCCACGACGCGCCGTGTCCGTTCGCCCCCGCAAGTCGTGTTGTGCTTTTATTCTTTTCGAATGTAGGAGGACGGTGAGAGAGACGATAAGAGTTTGTACTCATTGACCTCGCGTCCCACACGACGCTCTTCGTGGCAGACGAGGAGACGATGACGTCTAGACGGGTAGACGGCCTCAGGGTATGAATCGGGAGTGGAAAAGACGACTTGTCTTCATTTCGCTCCGGGAAATTGCTGTGTAATTTTTCCACATTTTTCGTTGTCCTACGTTTGCTCTGCAAGACGTCTCGCCCATCAAGTAGTTTTTTTTTTGCAGAAAGCAATGTTCACTTGAATTGATTCTTGTTCTTCGAAGTAATCTGATATCAAATTTAGTTTCGCAGAGAAAAATTCTCTTCGCGATTGAGTTTCTCTTCACCTTCCAATTCCGCCGTTTGGAAACGCGCAATTCTTCTTTCGCGTTCTGATCTTCTAAGCTACCAACGACACCCGACAGTCCCGTTTCGAGTCTACCTCGGACGGCTTATAAGCCGCACTGACCTGACTCGCTTTTCCCCGCGCGGTCACGAAAGAAGGGTTAGCCGGTTCGAGTCATGCGAGCCAGGTGAAACGCGGTTAAAGAAGGTTGAGGCAGGTGCCAACTGCGTTTGTCGCTTTCCTCCTTCGCGTTCCTCCTAACATCGTCTTGGAATTTTTATTCCGATCGTTCCTCGTTTCTTCGATACGTCGACGTAATAAATTGCTGATCTTATCAAGCCCGCGGAAGCTTGAGTTTTACCGTGTATATACTCGTAATGAATTCTTGCTTCGGCGAAAATTCGAATTGCCGGCTCACTCGTGCGAAATTCCCGGTCGCCTCATCGTCTGGTCATACGGTTTCTCTCCTTGGCGAAAATCCGACGAACAAGTTTTACGCTGAAGAAGTAGCCGTGAGTCACCCGTGGACTGGTGTAGTAGTTCCGAGAAATCGTTTTTCGCAACCTCGGCAAAGTATCTCGCGTGCGAAGCACGCGAATATAAAATTAATTGCTGAACTTTTAATCACATGAAATATTAACAGGCTCAGCAAGAGTCGACCATTGCTGATGTAATTCTTATTATTGCCTTATCAGGGCGATTTGTGTTATTTTCTAATACGCTAAGTGTTTTCGTTCGCAATTTCTTGAACCCTCTCCGATATACTTGTCGGATTAAACGTCACTCCAATTCAACCTCCTCAAAGCTTCGACAATATTCAACGCAAATACATAAATCGATCAAAAACTTTTATACCGTACACCCTGCAAAATATTTAGCATATTAAAAAGTAAACGTAATTAAACATATATGAGCTCTAAAAATGAGACTGTAACGAATTAAATACAAAGCTTTAGAGATAACCACAGGACTTAAAACTGTGTTTTAATTAAACCAAGCACCAAGCCTGCTGATTTTATAGTGCCTGAGTTAAATAAATAAAGTAAACCGTAAATTTATTGATGAAAATTCTTTGCTGATGTCGAACGTCTCGATCCTTAGATTCGTAGGAAACAAAATGTACTTTGACGCACACAGCGTGAAATCGCGCGATTCGCTGTTGTTTTACTTAAACTTCAAAAGCGGCACTTGGCTCTTGTTAAAACTGCTGGGAAATGTGATTTTTATACGGCAAGTACGATATATTCGCGGTCGTGGGGTGAATATCGCCGAACAGGCAACGCCGAACGGCGATCAGTGGCTGCGTGCCGGCTCAGTGTTTAAATATTCAGGAGGCGAGGAGGAATGGACAATAGCGTAAGGCGTTTCGACAATATACAATAGTCCCGCATGTTACACGCCACGTGCACACACAGCACATGCACACACACACACACGCCATATGTCCGCCGTTAATGCCCGCGTATGTAACCTCCAGGGTGCTGAATTTCGAGGGCCGTGTAATTTTCGCGCGCGCGCGCGTCTGCCGATCGAAGCGCCTTTTATGCAATCGCCCACGCCGGTCGTACAGACACAGTAAAACTGTATTTTTCTATCGATCGGCCGATTCGGTTGCCGAGCGGTTAAAAATTTTTGCAATGGCGAGCGCACTTGACGAGCTCGCCGAGTCGCGCCAGTTCAAATATTGAGCCGACACATCCCTTGGCTCCGTCGTGAATCTCGACCGACAGCGCGACGGGGGTTTTTATAAATTTATTAAATCGGCGATCGGGGGAAGAGAGAGGGAGGGAACGTACACGTCTGCTGTGTGGGCGTGTGCGCGCGGCTTTATCGGACTTGAAAATCGCGGAAACATGCGAGGCAGTTTCGCCGACCTGGAATCGACGATCTGAATCTTATTACGTCGCCGTTAAGTGTGTTAAGAATAATAATGTGTGTCACGTGACGAGATCGAGATTAAGCGAAATACGAGGTCACGTACCTCCCGGCCGCTATTGCAGCTATCGCTCGCCCGCTCTTAATTGTCGTCTCAGCTGTGTTTATTACTGTGTGTATTACGTCCTGACAATTAATATCCTTCTCTCTTTCTCTCTGCCTCTGAGTTTTCGCACGCGCGCGCGTGCGCTACTTTGTTTCTCTCGAGAATTTCGAGAATAATCGTGGCGCGAGAGGTCGTTGTCGGTAACGCGTTTTCTCTCAACTTGTTCATCAAGCCGGCCGTTTTTCCGGCCGGGATTCAATTCGGATAAGCCCGACCTGGCCGACGCCTGTTGGCGCACGACTTTTCTGCATATTATCTCACGTGATCGATACGCGACATTTTGCCCGCGGTTATTTTAGGCCGGAATCGATCGGTCTGGAGTCGCGAGAGGAAGAAAGTCCGGCCGGGCGTGCGGGGGGGAGAGGGGGAGGACCTGCCGATGTCGAGTTTCGCTCTCGAGCTACGTGTGTCTCAACGATAATCGTAACAACTTACATGTCGTACATCGACGCGGTGTGATACCTGCCGGAAGTCAGCCTGATGAACTGCCTCGATCGGTGGAGCTGCGACGGCGACAGCGACCGCAGCCTCCTCCGATGAGGATCGGCGAAATTTTCCGGGAAGGGCCGCCCGTTCTCCCGCAAATCCGACGACGTCGGATCCGCCTCGGTCCTTTGCTGCGCGTCCTTCGTTCTACCTTCCCTGGACTGTAAGGATTTTCATTTGTCTTTGCGTTAGCAACGATCTGCACGCGGGGCTCCGATCGACTGAACGTTCGTTGAAAAGTTGCACGGAGAGGGAAAGTAGCATTTCTCACTCGGATTTTTCGTCCTCTTCCGCAGTCGATTTTGTAGAAAAAAAAAAAGAGGGAGAGAGAAGAAGGGGATGTAAGACGAGAGACAATCTACTCACCCGGAACATCGCATTCCCCTCGTTATCCGCAACTTGCGAGTCGAAATTTGGAAATTCCCGGGGCACGCGGCTCAGCGGACTCGGGGCGGTCCGCAATGGTCGGTACGCGTTCCTGTCCATCAGCTTCTCCTGCCGCTCGTGAATCGAGCTGTAACTGCAGGATCAATTAAGTGACGAGGGAGAAAATCTCGCCGACAAAAACGGGAGAGCGCTATTTTCGGAGACTCACGTTTCGACGAGCGTTTGCTGTTGCATGTTTCTGGGTAACGATCGTTGGCGCCCTCCTCCTCCTCCTCCTCCGTAATCTGAACTCTCGTTCTTATTCGTGAATGTGTCGTTATCCACGAATCTGCCGTAGTAATGCGAATTGTCGTCCGAGAAGATCGCCTCCCTGCTCTCAGCGGCGTCCTGGAGAAAATGGTTCGCGTGTGTATATGTGTGTATGTGTGTGACAATTTGGAACCATCATTGGCACTACCGCGGCTTCTTCGGGGGATTCTCCTCGCAAATTACATTGCATTTATTTTCATGTAATTACGTAAAAGAGACTTTCTCATCACCGCGATGAAAGTCAGTCGTAGCCGTCAACTTTCGTGGCCGTTTTATTGGCCGTTTCTTGCCGATTGACTTCGCTCACTTAAGCGAAAGCAAATTGTCACGCTTGCTTGACGCCGGTGGCGGGCGTGTAAAGTGGAATCGAGAGAGTTTTGGGCAAAAATGCGCGAACTCGAAGTGAAAGATCGGGGTGCGTTACGCGCGCGCGCGCCGACGTATTCATGCGGTTAAATCTCGGCGAGAGAAAGCGAGTCGTTATCGACGTCGTTCGGAGCTTCCGAGTTCATCAAGTCGCTTACGTTGTACTCTCTGCTCGTGGTGCCCAAGGCTCTCGCGTAGGAGGACGAGCGGTAACTGCCGAAGTGCGAGTCGAAGGTGTGATTCAGAAACTGGCTCGCCTCCTCTCGCTGAAGCCGCTTCCGCCGTTGGTACGTGCTCGCGTATGATCTGCATCGTGAATGAAAATACCAGCGTCAGAGATCAAGCGCTCGATGATCGAGGTCGTGAGATCGGCTTAATTAAAAGTGGAGATAGATCCGCGCTCGCGACGCGCGACACGCTCACCCGACATTGTTCTCCGGCCGCGAATTTATCCGATTTCGGTTGCTGTCCAGCGCGTCCTTCGCCTGCCTTCGCGAATTCGGCCCGACGTGTTCCAGATTGGCGGGATTCTTCTCGCGATTCTCCGTCGTTACCTTGTGACGCTCACGTGTCAGTAACACCGGGATCTTCGAGTCTCCCTTGACAGCTGCGTCCTGAAAAGATGCGTTCAGTGCCTCGCATCATGTTTCTCTTCATTTTATAATTAGTCGACAAACGCTACCATACCGATAACAACATTGGGAAAATAATAGTAAAACATGACAACAGAGTGGTAAGAAATGATAAAAGAGAAATTTCTCCGAGATGATAAGAAATAATAAAACGGAGATTTCTGTAACAAGAAATGAAAAAAAATGTCCATCCGATCCGAAAGCGATATAAAAGAGAAAATCAAAGAATTAGCCTATAACAGATGAATATATCGTCGCCTTGCCTTTTCCTTAGCGATTTCATTAAGGTCTTTGCGACTCCGCGCGATTTTCTGCTCGAAATTGTTGTCGAGGATCTCCTTGGGATTCTTGGAGTCCGTCCCGACGGGATCGTGCGACGACGACGACGACGACGCGTAGGATGACGATCGCAGTTGGTCCCCGAATCTCAGAGCGAAGTTCGAAGGCAATCCTGGAAAAACGCCGAAATTCGTCATTACGAGGCCGCCATTACGAGTCGAGCTGAATAGGAAATGAGAGGGCAGAGAAATCACACTTACCCGCATTTGCGTTTCGTCCGTTCGATCCCGTTATCTCACTGTCATTGTCATCCTGCAACAGAAACAGACACTTACTCGCCGAGCTCGCTCGTCGATCGCGCACGATTGCTCTAACCTTTAATATTCCTCAACAAATACCGTGACACTTGACGTGCGTACAAATCGCTGGGGGATTTGATTCTCGACGGAAACGCGAACGCTCGTGTTGCGGAATGTCGGGAGAGGAAAATTGAAGCGGATAACCTCGTGTCGCATTTCACATGGCAGCTTATCACTGAGTTCAATTCGGAAACAGACGAGCTCCGCGTGAACAGTCAGTGGAAGAAAGGTCGCGCGACACCTTTACTTATTTACGATAAACTTCAGAACGTACCCGACGTTTGATATATTGTTGGCCCTTTCGGCAGTCGCCTCGTAGCGTCCCGTCCATTAGCCGAGAAAGATAAACGCGAGATTTTCGCGATTGCGCGAGGCGTCGTCGTTTATTACGTGCTCTGATGAAGCAACTGATTCGCGACAAAGAGGAAAATTATCTTTCGAGAATGACTGAGAAATGTATTTTTTGGTTGGCACGGCAGAAAGTTATTGCGAAAGTCATTGAGGAAAAAAGATGCTGAAAACCTTTCTTCCAGTAATTTTATCGCTGCAAAATGCTAAATTGCACGAGATCTTGGCAACATTTTACGTTTCACTTCAAGCATACCGATGATCTTACGAAACTCAACGGCCGTCCACATGGAATTCTTGTTAACTCCGGCGGTAAAATGCAAATCGCGAAAACGTTATGTCATAAAATCACGCAGAGTAATGCCTTCCGTGTTTAATGCTCCTTACTCTATTCACACTTTACGAATAATTATGAAGGGTCACGGAGATATGCAAAATAAATGAAAGAGAAAGAGAGAGAGAGAGAGAGAGAGAGAGAGAGAGAGAGAGAGAAAATATATCACCATCACGTTTCCGCTTTCTACTTTGTCGAGTGTATGATACAGTGACGTGCAAAAGTTTCGAGCCATAATGTCTTTTTAAGATACATGATAATATATTGATTTGCTCTAAAAATTAATTATATAAAATAGTTGACATAACATTCTTACAAATAATAGTACAGTTACAAAATTTTGAAATTACATAGTTTCTAATTATTTAGTCATATAATATTTACATGTATTCAAAAGTATTGAGCCATATTCTTGTTGTGACTTTATGAGCCCGATTTGTTTACGTTTCTTATGAAACTCCTTCGTAAATATTTGCTTTAATTAAGTTCAGTCTATTGTCTACCGCAATGCCGAAACATACAAGCCTTCAATTACACGAAGCCGTGATTAATCTTTCTCAACAAAGAAAGGTTTCTCGTGAAATTGCTAATTGCTTATTAATTGATAAAAATATTGTAAATAGGATTATTGCTAAATATAAGTTGACGAACTCTCTAGCTGATAAATCACGAAACGGTAGACCTCGCAAAACTACAAAGCACGTCGATAAAATGATTAAAAGAAAGTCGATAGCAGATGTTAGAAAAACTGCCATGGATATTTCTCGAAAACTACGAGAAGAAAATCTTGCTGATATTAGTCGAAGTACAATATCTCGACGTTTAAAGGAAGTAAGACTTTTAGGACGTGCTGATGTAAAAAAAAACCATTAATTAGTACAAAAAATATTAGAAGTACAAATAAGTTTCCGCCGTTTGACAAAAGATGGCCCCACCAGAAGGTTATGTTGAAATTGTCAGATGTAAAACGTAATATCGTAAGTTTGGACATCTGGTAACAACATAACCTTGAAGTATTAGTGACTCCGTATCAGCATCACATAATTTTTTTCGTGCGAAAATGTCAAGTTTTGTGCCGAATAAGCGTCATTTGCGGGAACTTTTGATTTACTTCTTTAATTTGAAGAAATCTGCAGCTGAGGCGCATCGATTGCTTGTAGAAGCATATGGTGAGACTGCTTCAAGTGAGAGAAGTTGTCGTGAGTGGTTTCAAAAGTTTAAAAACGGTGAGTTTGACGTGGAAGACAAAGAACATAATGAAAGGCCGAAAATGTACGAAGACACGGAATTGGAAGCATTATTGGAGGAAGATTCGTGCCAAACGCAAGAAGAACTTGCACTTACATTAGAAGTGACTCAACAAGCAATTTCACATCGTTTAAAGTCGTTGGGAATGATTCAAAAACAAAGAAATTAGGTTCCATATGAACTGAAGCCGAGAGACGTTGAACGCCGATTTTGCACATGTGAAATGTTGCTTGCCAGGCATAAAAGAAAGGGTTTTTTGCATCGTATAGTCATTGGTGATGAGAAATGGATCCACTACGATAACCCAAAGAAGAGAAAATCATGGGGACCACCTGGCCATGCTTCAACGTCGAAAAAACTCATGCTGTGTATTTGGTGGGATCAGCTTGGTGTCG
The DNA here is from genome assembly GCF_003227715.2 of Harpegnathos saltator. NCBI lineage: Eukaryota > Metazoa > Arthropoda > Insecta > Hymenoptera > Formicidae > Harpegnathos > Harpegnathos saltator. The sequence continues at coordinate 1,207,751 of NW_020230172.1, read as the reverse complement.
TGTATTATGAGTTGCTCAAACCGAGCGAAACCATTACTGGAGCTCTCTACCGAACACAATTAATGAGATTGAGCCGAGCACTCAAGGTAAAACGCGCCCATTACTACTCCAGACACGACAAAATTATTTTCCTACATAACAACGCTCCGCCACGCTGTTGCAAAATCGGTCAAAACCTATTTGGAAACACTTAATTGGGAAGTCCTACCCCACCCGCCGTATTCACCAGACATTGCCCCTTCCGATTATCACTTGTTCCGGTCGATGGCACATGGCCTGTCTAAGCAGCGCTTTACATCATATGAAGATACTAAACATTGGGTTCGTGGATATCTTTTGAGGCCACGATTCGTGGATAGCCTCAAAAGATGAAGAGTTCTTCCGACGTGGTATCCGAATGCTGCCAGAAAGATGGGAAAAAGTAGTGGCTAGTGATGGACAATACTTTGAATAAAACGTAATGTACCGTTCTTTCACAATAAATTCCTAATTTTTGATAGAAAACGGCGGAAACTTATTTATAGTCCTAATAAGAAAGCTCGATTAGATTTTGCAAGGAAATTTGAACATTTGACTGAAGTTGATTGGCGAAAAGTACTTTTCTCTGACGAGTCAAAGTTTCAGTTATTCGGAAGTGACGGTAGAAAGTATATACGACGTCCAACAGGCACAAGATATAACTCAAGATATCAAATTCTTACCGTAAAACATGGTGGAGGTAATGTGGTGGTTTAGGGATCATTTTCTTATAATAGAGTTGGTCCATTGGTTGAGATCACAGGTACTATGGACACTATAATGTATCGAGATATATTGATACAGCATATGCTGTCATATGTAACTCGAAACATGCCACGTGGTTGGATTTTCCAACAAGATAACGATCCCAAACATTCATCAAAACTGATAAAAGAATTTTTCATCGCGAAAAAATTGCGAGTTCTTGACTGGCCCTCGCAATCGTCGGACTTGAATCCTATTGAGCATTTGTGGCAAGAACTCAAACTACGTACAGGAAATAAAAAACACTCCAATAAAGCTGAATTGTGGCAAGATTTGCAAACTCAATGGCAAAATTTACCTCAAGATCGCATCTCTAATTTAATAGCATCAATGCCTCGCCGTTGTGCTGCAGTGATTGCTTCTAAAGGCATGGCAACAAAGTATTAAGTTTAAAAAAACGTTGACAACATTTTCTGTTATTATTTTTCAATAATATACTTTTCTTATGTATAAGAAAACTTTTTGGCGCAATACTTTTGCACTGTTTGTAATAAGACATTGTGTAAAAATAAAGTATTTAGAATTATTAAGAGTTTGTAAAGTTTATATAATTGTAGGACAAATAAATACATTTTGTTTATATATATATATATATACGTGTAAAGTTTTTAGCGCTTATTATGAAATGAATATATAATAATAATTGTGTGGCTCAAAAGTTTTGCACGCCACTGTATTTCTGCATTTGCATTGCAAAACTTGTATCTCGTATGAGTAACGACAATAACATCAAAGAAAAAGACAACATACGGCAATTTTTACGCCGTATTTAATGACAAATCGAGAAAGGGAGAGAGAGAAGAGCGCGTCACATGTATATATAAAATAATCCGTCCGTTACAGTCGGCGGAGAGTCATTAATAACGTATCAATCTAGATATCATTTACCGCACGAAGGGACGCTTAAACATTTATGCATTCGCATTATGGAATTTCGCCGCGGCAGAAAATCGCGCTTATCGCGACGATCGCGTATCGACCGCGCAATTTGGAGGCTTTGGGAGAGACTGATAAAAAAAGTCTCCAGCTCTCTTTCTCCAGCCGAAACACACGTTCGCTGTCTCACGGGTCGTCGAGCTTGTCGATTTACGAATTGTGTTTCTAAGCGAGATCAACTCTACCGATAGATCCTAGACTTCTGTACTAAACGTACTCAAAGAACATGGCAGAAATTGAAGGAAGCTACAACAAGTGTATCTTGGCGATAATGATGAAAGAGTGAAAAATCGGCCTTACGTTACTCTGCGAACGCAATATCTGCCAAGCCAGCGGTTGTTCGTTCTTGGACTGCAAGCCGACGCCGAGCGCGACGAGATTAGGTCTCTCTGTCCACGGGCTTTCGCGGTTGTTGACGTTCCTGAAACAATCCGTGCGACACGTTAATTGAATACATCGTGACGAGAAAATCGGACATTTTTCCAAAAGATTTGCGGAGATTGCAAATTTTCGCGAAAGGCGATCCGAGCCCTACCTGGACGCTCTTCCCTGCGCCGACCTGGACGTGGCGATGATTTGACCTCTGGTGCGACCAGTGCCTGGCGAAACCGAGCCGCTTCCTGCCACGATCCAATCGACATCGGGACCTGCACAGATTGAAATTCTCTCGTGAAGAATCTTACAGAATCTCACGAATCTCCGTAGAAATTCGAGTCAGAATTCTCTTCTCTTTGGCTGCACAGTTCGCGGCACCCGTAAAACGAAAGCGAGACAGGTGTGATGTACTCTAAAGAATGAAAATCTTCAAGTTCCGAAAATGACACGATTTCCGGGCAAATGTAATCTTTCGGCAAATTTGATTTCAAATTTCGCTTTTTTTCCTTCGAGACGATGCATATTTTCTACGGATGCGACATTTCGGACAAGGAAGAGGTAGAGGCAACGCATATGTAGTCAAAGAGAACAGGCGGTATGATACATGTGCAAGTAACTGTAACATCAAATTTCGCCGTTTACTCCGAAACGTCACGCGATACCGCGGCCGGATACGAGGTTGCCTCCGAATGTAGAAAATGAGGGCCTGCGGATATCTGCGAATACTTCTACTTCTGACTTTGCACTGCGCAGGTGGCGCGAACACGCGAGAGAACTGGACCTCGACGGATCATGAAGGTCTCGTTCAGACATTTGAATTGATCAATCTTTCACGGCGAAGTTCTCTCCGTTTGTAAGGAACGAGCACCGACGGAGGGAGGATTTCCGCCACGACGCTCCCGAGAGGAGGAGCTGCCTTTTCCGATCGCGACGAGATTCTACCGCGAGTGCGTTATGCTTTGCTCGCTTATTCCCGGTTGTTATTACCAGTAGCAATCTGAACAGTCGGTGAAATTTGCAAACCGTACACCACGAGGCCGTCGGCCGACACCAGCGGCAGCGACTTCCTGGCCAGCCGAGCTCTGATCGCGGCCAACATTGCCTCGGCGTCAGGGCTTCCGTCGCCTGCTCGTTTGCCCGCCGCCAGGACCTCCTGCGAGGACAATATCAACGGTTCAGAATAACGTAACACTTCATCAGGAAAAGACGCAACCTGATTAGCATCAAGTTGCTCCTCTTGCTGATGAGGTAAACTGAAATGTGAAGTGAATCTGATTCTTTTTCATCCGGCAATCTTGGTAATTTCTTTCCTCCTTTCGGAACAATGTCAAAGATTTCACCAGGTTTCGCAAGTTTTCGCCTGTCTCGAGCGACGCACCTCGGGGTCGTAGATTTGCGCCAAAACGGCCAAGGTGTCGAGAGCGGCTTGGCGCACTCTGCGTCGACGATCCGCGACCATCGTCGCCACGCGGTTGGCCACGGTTTCTAGCTTGAACTCTGTGCTCGGAAACGTCACCAGCGAGAAGATCAGCAGCTGCAGCGCGTTCTCCCGTGTCTACGAAGAAATGACCAAACTTGACATGAATAGCCTGCGCGACTAGTGTAACTTCATGTGTGTGCCTCGCTCGCGTTTTTCGTTATTTTTTCAGAAATTTTCATCAACAAAAAGTTATTATTCTTACAAACTCTGAGAAACATCGACATTTTGCCTCAATAACTATTCCTTGATTCTTTCCTCTTGTTTCATGTTGCTATTCTTCCAGAAACTAAAATCTATCATTAGAAGTAGAGTTTCTAATTCACCATAAAAATTAAATTTGCACGGAAAATCGGCAGGAAATTAAATTTAGCGATAGAACATCAACCAATCACCGAGGAAAAATCGCAAAAGATTGGTAGAAAATTTATTTTAGAATTTCTTTCGAATTTTCTTCCAGCTTTAGCATTTTTTTATTTATAAATAATTTAGCAATAAAATTAATTTAGAAATTAATTTTTAAATTAAATTTAGAAATAAAAAATGCTAAAACTGGGAGAAAAGAATTCTCGTGTGTGTTCAAAAAAGTATAATATCTTCTCCGAGATCCTCGGCGTCACCTTGGCGTTCCTGGCGCACAGGCAGTGCGGCTGCAGCAGCTGCTCCAGGAGCAGACCGGGCTTGAGCCTGAGCATCGCGATCCTAGCGAGCTGCGCCGCGGCCGGACCACCTTGTCTGGCGAGTCCCCATGCTAATTGCGGCAGTTTCCTCCTGAGCGCGTCCTCCGAGACATCAGCCACAACTACCTGAGGAATGCGAGGCAGTTCGATTGAGAATACGCGTAGGAGGCGCGGGCTGTAGCACCTGCAGCTCGAGCAACAGCTGGCTCAGCTACGCAATACGCCGTGAGCCTTTGGCATTACGGAAAAAATAACAAGGTACACTTTCGCTCAGCGATTAAAAGTGCCTCTCTCCTGCGCAACTTGGAACGGAAACCCGTTATAGGTGCCCTTGCTACTACTCACTTCGAACTCTTAACTCGATAAGTGTTCGCGGAAAACGCGGATATCGATGGCGCGCAAGTTCTATCCGGAAGCACCGCTTGGTAAAGTTCTTTCCCGAGCGCGAGTTGCAGGGAGACTTTTATATCTCATTTTGTTTACCGACGCGAAGCAAGCAATGTGTTCAAATTAACAGGCACTTTTCGCGCACATGTCTGCGGTGCTTTCTAAGGTCCATATTCTGGATTCTCTTTTATCACTAAAAGTGACTCCAAAAGTGGCTTACAACCAATCAGGAAGCATCAGGAAGCTTACTTTTACAGTCACTTTTAACGATAAAAGAGAGTTCAGAATGTGAGCTTAAGTTTCATCAAGTGAAATCACTCACTTTCGAGACTCTGAGAGAGTTGCGACAGTTTCACTGGCGCTCCGAGTGAATTTCTCCTGATCCCGAATGAGACTTCAAGAAGCTTAGAGACACGCGCTCACACACACGCTCGTCGCGTAAAGCATTATTACGTAATGAACAGTGTCGGGGGCACGGCGTTATCCTCGCGATAAAATGGCCGAGATTTCGGCGCATTTACGACGATCTCTGGGGCTACGAGTTATGAGCTTACCTTCGCCACCGCTAAACCGGCGGCGGCCACCCGGCAGCTCCTTTCGCCGCCGAGCACCGCATGCAAGAGCGATCCTAATCGCGACTCTATCGCGATCAGGGCCGAGGACGTCCGCAGGGCCGACGCGACTCTCTCTAAGGCTCTCACGCGCGCTCGCCAGTCGTCCTGCAAAAGTGACAACGCTTGATGATAAGGGATTGCGGAATTAGAGCGATGCGCCGTCCGCGCGTTCTTATTCGCGTGACTATCGGCGGACCTGCCGGTAATTACGCGTGTGATAAGAACGAGCCGCATCTCGCAAAGTCGCCACCGTGACTCATTCGGAATCGCGAGACTTCCGTCTCGACTCTGCTGCGGACCTCCGACTTTCTCCGCGCTCCGTTCGGCGGACGTCACAAAATAATATTTTACACGCATGTTTCGTACCCCTGAGATTTTCCAGAAAATCCTAATCCTCGGACGATCCATTTCTCTTAATTTCGTTGGCAGGGCTTACTCGAGGAACCCTCCTCGCAAGGGCCGCAAGAGAAGTTTAGTTAGGGGAAGCGACCCCTCGAGCCCTCTCAACTGATATTATTATTAGATAATAATGGGGACTCGGCAAAGGGATCAGGAGGGGACAATGTCGCTGGAAATTCACGAGTCGACTGCGTTATCGATCGCTGCAGCGAGGGACCGAACGCAATGCACCGGCGGCATCCATATTCTCGCCGTGTGTGTTCCCATCGCCGTCGCGTCTCTGACTTTTCGGCCCTCCGAGAATGCACCCTGGACAGTCGTCCTTCAGGATACACCTCCTTTCTTCGCAATGCCCTCTCTCTCTCTCTCTCTCTCTACGCGTCCTCGGTCCGCCAGGTTCGCGGCGAATAAATGTACTTGCCGCGGACTTGAAACGGCCAGCGACGGTGCGTCCGACGCCGCTTGCACTACGATGAATCGCGGAGAACAGTTTGAAAATTGCGCTCGAGCCGGTAGGTAAATGGCGGTACAATTGCCGGCTGATTTGCATATACACGAGAATGACGCCTACCTGGACCGACGTGGCACGCAACACGTGCCTAATTATTTTCTTGCGACTTGCCATCGTGTTGGCCGTACGTTTCCCTCTTCCCTCCCCCCTTTCCCGCCTTTCCCGAGCTCCCACGCACACCCGGTCGCATAACGATCCGCGTGAGGGAAATCTCCTGGCGTTTTTCTAACGCGGGAATATTCATACGCGGGCGTGATATCACCGCAGTCGCTCCGGTCCGCACGCGTCGCACGGCAAGAGCGCATAAAACTGCTTTTATTCCGGCCATTTGAAAAAGCGACGTAACAATTTGACAAAGCACGAGGAGCTTCGCGTAAATTAGCGTCAAGAGAGGTTGGTTTGTTAAATATCTTATTATGTGGAATAATAATATTAAGATCTCTCGAAGAATATCGCGTTCTTATTCGCTCTGGCCGAAGGCGAAGTATCGGCGACCGCTAAATATCTTAATATATGGAATAATATATTAAGATCTCTCGAAGAATATCGCGTCCTCATTCACTCTGACCGAAGGCGAAGTATCGGCGACCGCTCACGAAAAAGAAAAAAAAAAATGGTTAAACGACTTCAATCAACTTAAATTAAGAAACCAAATAAATTCTCTTGGGAGGGAAAAAAATTCGTCTCAATTCTGTTATCAATTCGTAAACTCATAGACGGCAAATAATGACTTAGATATTCGCCACGAGGGAGATCGATTTCGCGCATTTGAGGAAGAATGCGAGGCAAAGAAGTACTGGAGGAAGTCGCGCGACGGTGCCGCAGGTGCGGCGGAAACTGCAGGTGGCATCATAGATCAATCATGCAGTGTAAATACAACGCTACGGAAGGAGTCGAACGCGAAATATATATATATAACACATATATATATGTGTGTGTGTGTGTATGTATATATATATTCCTACCAACAGAGATTGCGGCGAACGTTTTGCGAAAATCGATCGCGGCGTATTTATTTTCACGGGCTCCTCGCGGACGCGTCGGCGGGGTCGCACGTGCAATCATAAAAAGGTCTAGGTGCGGTAACCTTGAAGTTACACTGAATGAACATACGGCGCACCCGGTGATCGTTGCAGTTGCAGGCCGTACGTACGTACGTGCTGGTGCCGTCGATACACACAACGGTATTTTTATATCGGCTACAATATCTGGGTGGCAAAACCCTCGCGAGTGTTGTTCACGAACCCGAGTACGGGGTATGAAGATATTACAATATTTTTCATATCAGCACTCACAACGATCTCCTCTTTCCCCTATGAAACCTTATTTCGCACCAAGAGGCCGACATATGGCTCTTATCAGATTGATTATTATTAATCGATCCCAGAGCCTTACATTTATGTTTTATTTTGTCTACTTTTTGCTGACCTCGCCTTAGTATTCTTGCGCACAGAGAGACCCGAAGAATACACGAGAGGAAATAACGAGAAATGATTGGGTTACTCGAGTAACTCGATAAGCGAGGTAATTTGGCAATTCCCCGGGTGATGGCTGAAGGACGCTCGGGTGGCCAGATGGTACCAGAGATACTGGAATTAATATTCGAAATTAACGCCGCTGGTGAACACGTACATACATCGGAGCGAACGTTCACCATCGTGAAGCAACAAAGCGCGACACGATGAACGACACGCTTCTATTCGATTCGATCGATCAATCTACAGCAGGTCGTCGAAAATCGACTCGTCGGCCGGTGCGATAACTTCCATGAAAATTCACTCAAATCAAGAAGCCAGCACTCGGCGGCCGCTCCGCTCGTGAAACTTCATCGAACGATGGAGCGAACGGTTTGAACAGCTGAGCTAACGGAATTAACATGCGGAGAGGATCTGGGCCTCCTCGGCCGTGACGTTCCCCACTCGGAGTCCAGGAGTGGACTCAGTCGTCGGCTACGTTGCATCGATTCGCTCGCTGCCAACTGTCTCGTTAACACCGCTTCAAATGATATCTCAACATTCGTCGTCCTTTGCAGGATTAATTAATTTAAATGCCATCGCGGACGGGAAGATCGCGCCTCTATCGTCCTTCGAACGTCACAGCTGACGTTAAAAGCTAGACGACAGCTAGAGACGAATTTAAGAAACAAGAGGTGATACGTGGCGCGAATACACGGAAGATAAATCCCAGAAACAGTCGCCTATGAACACTCAGCTGCGTTGAAACTCGATTGAGGCTATTCTCACCAGGTGGACACCAGCTGAAGGGAGCGTTAAATCAACATTATAATTATATTAATATTAACGTAATAAAATAATATTAATGCAATCATACTGTTGGTTGATGTTTACTGTAATCGCTACGAGCGATTGACTGAATAGATCCGACTGATGCTGGAATCTTCATTCCTCAACCGACGATCAGTCTGAGAGAGTTTCTCCCTTTAGCTTGTTGCGAACAACAAACCAGACCCGATTGTCAAAAACGTGCGTTCACAATCGATCGACGATTCGATTGCTCGGGGCTGACGATGTTCTAGATCCACCACTGTCACGAGAAAGCGGGGAACCGGTCGGTCGATGGCTCGGTGGCAAGGTGAAGACAGTCCACTTGTGTTCCACGAGGCCTCAGAAAATTCCAGCGTCGATTGAATTGCGAGCAAAAGGAAACACTCCTAGGAGCATGACGCGGCCACGGAAACGCGCGATCCTCCGGGTACTGCAGCTGGTCATCTGCTTGGGAGCCGTGCTCTTGACTCTGAGACTGTCTCTCTTCGTGATCGGAGATGAAAGCAAGCCTCTTCCAGTCGACAACGATGCGCGTAGGCTGATGGTGAGCTGACAACGACAAGGCATGGGCGATTTCTCGACGACGATTCCTTGCAGATCGAAGCCGAGGCGGACAACACCCGGCGGTCGTTGAACGTGGACAGAGTGTGCAAGAAGTACAACTTGGGATTCTACCGGAAACTCGCGGAGGACTCGCCGTTCAAGCATCCGCCTGCGCCTCAGTACATGGTCTTCTACATGGACAGGTACGTGGAGAAAAGCCTTTTTAGACGGCGGCCAGCCAGCGATGAGATCGCAGCCCGGCCGAGGTCTCTTATAGATAAGACTGACGATTCCCCTGCGCAGAGCACACAACATATCGTACTGCCCGGTGTACAAAGCCGGCACCACGACCTGGCTCTATAATCTCTGTTTATTAATGAATGTACCCGAGGAGACGCTAAATAACGGAAAAGAGCAGCTATCGACCGTCGCCAGGAGAGTGATACCGGAACTCGATTACCCCGAAGCCGCTCAGGTGCTGAAGGCCAGCTGGAAGCTGCTGGTCGTGCGGCACCCGTTCGAGAGGCTGTTGAGCGCCTATCGCGACAAGCTGGAGAACTCCGTAGCTGGGCGGGAGCACGGGACGCTGCACTTCTACCGCAAGTACGGGGCCAAGATCGTGAGCAAGTATCGCGGTGAGTCACGAGGAAGCATCGACCAGCCGCTGCGACCATCTCGCCAGCGACAATGCGACCGATTGTTCCAGGTAAGGATTTCGTCCAGCCGCGAGCGGACCAGGTGATCCGGCGCGAAGGCGCACCGCCGCCGGCCGGCGTGGAGCCGACCTTCCGTGAGTTCGTCAACTACATCATCGACACCGATCTCGGCGGTTACGGCGACGACCACTGGATGCCGTATTATCTCTATTGCACGCCGTGCCTCGTCAGATACGACATCATCGCGAAGGTCAGTATCGAAAATTGCGCGATTCCCTCGGGAACTCGAGTCTTGGAACCTTTCGGATCTTGGTTCCCGCTTGAAGCGAGCGAAACGTCCTCGAAGCCGACTCGAAAGCTGCTCGAGCTTCGTTATTTGTCTTCGAAAGAGGGTTTAGACTCAAAGGAAAATGAACTTCTCGCAGGTGGAAACGCTGTGGCGAGATCAGGTGTATGCGATCAACAAGTTGGGCTTGCAGGACAAGATCAGGCCCAGATGGAGGCACAGTAACAGCCAGGCGAACGCGTCCCGAGTCTACTTCAGTCAGCTGACTAAGACAATGGTGCGGAGGTTGCACGAGAAGCTGAGGCTGGACTTTGAGCTTTTCAATTACTCGGCCGATGTCTATTACGAGTACGCCACGTCTGTCTATTAATCGGAGAACCGATCGAGCCGTGAAACGACGATTAACGACGACGACGACGACATCGCTCAGCAGGATTCGTTCTTTCTCTCTTTTCTCCTCTCTCTCTCTCTCTCTCTCTCTCTCTTCGTCATGGCGATTCGTGCCGCACAATTTCCCGACACAACTCAACGCGACACCGAATCGAGAACGCAGATGAACGACAGATGAGAAACACTGCGCAGAAATGGGTGCTTTGCGTTTGAGATAAAAGAGGGGAAAAAGCGAAAAAACGAAAGAAAGAGAAAGAGCAAAGAGGAAAAAAAGAAATATATGTTAAGGCCCGTACACACAAACACGCGTACACGTAATCCTGATAATTGATGGAGCTTAAATCGCGTTACGTCACGCGACGAACTTTTGTCGACGAAAATCGATCGACCTACTTCTCACCGTAATGTATCGGAGGGACCGGTTTGTCTTAAAGTCAAGGGTCTCCAAACGTAAAGCATTAATCGTCACATTGAGGGGCGAAAGGAGGTGAAGGGGTATCCACCGAGAAACGGGACATTACCCTGGCGTGCACCAGAAATAGTCCCGAATTGTGTTCGCACGAATTCCTATGGACGACGTGCTTGATACAGAAACACCGGCGCCGCCTCTTCGGCGACCTAGTCGTGTCGTATCTCGATTTTCCCCAGCTTGGCGATACATCGAATTAGCGTCAGCCGGATAAACCGCTGACGCGCTAAACCGTTCCGTGAGTTGGATTAAGCGGCTAGCTTCTAGATAAGATCGCTGATCGTGCGCGAAGGCAACGTAAGTAACTCCGCGAGACGTCAATTCGAGGAAGACTTGTCTGACAAGAAAACACTCGGGGATGTCGCTCATCGTGCTTTAGGTGTGTCGTTGCACGGCTATAAGGAGACTTATTTTGAAAAATCTAAACAGTTGTAAAGAGAGTACCGAAAATAAAACTTTTCCATAAAATATTCGTTTCTTCATGCATCCCACGATTTCGAAAATACACGCCCATTTTACCGGGACTCCTTCGAAGGATATTGCTCCAAGCCCTGAATGTACAAGCAAGCGAAGAAAAACGTGTATCTCTTATTTTATCGCTTTGAAATATATTCAAAGCCCATGAAAATTGGCGAGGGCTCTTCTCTGTGGATTCTTCTAAGATCCGCATAAATTTCAAAGAAACAGCGACAGAACCGAATTTGATATTCGTAGTAGTCGGATAAAAATTCAGAATGTGGAAGTGTGGGGATTCAAACAGGGTTGCGCACGACAAACTGTCCTTTTAATTATTTCGACGAAACTCCGCGCGCGGTTCCAACATTTTTATGTTGGTTCAACTTTCTCCAACTTGGACCAACTTGCTTTTCAACGTCCTCACCTTGTTGTGCAGGTCGTCCAAGACCTCTTGACCGACCAGGCCCAGTTCCTCCCAGTTGGGCTCCTGCGGCTTACCCTCGCCTTCACTGCTGCTGCAGGTAACACTTCCGTTCGTCTCAGGCAGGTTCTTCCTGTCACGCTGGCCGCGTCCTTTCCGCTCGCCGTCGCCTTCCAGGGCCGCGTGGACCTCCGTGATCAGCCCAGCGACCTGCTCGTCGACGAAGTCACCACCGACCAACCGGTCGAACCGCGCGTCGCACTCGTGCACCGGCGAGCCGAACGCAAAGTCGTGGACGTTGCTCTTGACCTCGTCGAAGAAGTCGCTCCCCGCTTTCCGCTCTTCCAAACCGAAAACGCCGTCACCCACCTGGGGATTCTCTCTGTTCCCCTTGTGCGACCTCTGTGATGGACTCGACGTCTCCGTCGGTGCGCGATCTTTTTCCTGTTTCGAGGAAGCTTCAACCACGTCGTGCTCGTTCAAGTCGACCACGTTCGCGCGATCGCCAGCCTCTTCGATCCGCTCGCCCGCTGAAGACGCCTTCGAAGGGTCTCCTGCTATCGCAGGTCGAAACGCTTCGTCGTTGGCGATCCTGGCGCGACTCCTCTCGCCCTGCCTCGGCGATGAAGAGATCACTTGAGGAGCGACCTGATCCTTGATGAACGTCTCGCCGATCTCCCGAAGACCCTCGGCTTCTGGGACCGTGCTCTCCCCGTTTCTCCGCTCCTTCACAGGACTCCTGGCGTTCTTCGTCTCCTCGATCGCGGGCTCGACGACGATGATGGGCCCGGAGCTGTTGGTCCGCGCGAGGATGCTCTTCTTCGGGCTGAGCTGCGCGTTGTGCGTATACGTCTCTCTCTTGGGGCTGCTGGAGGCCGACCTGGAAGCCCGCTTCGAGCTCCGCTTCTCCGCGTGAGGACTGCACGGCTGCGACCATGGCCGCCGTCGGACCCTCTCCGGCATCTTCGTGGCCGGCGACACGGGGAGTGGAATTCGCGTCTTCGGTGTGGCGATCTCGAGCGACTCGGTCTCGTCGCTGTCGGGGGTTCTCAGCTTCACGATCTCGCCGCCGAAGTGCACCCGCCTGGGCGTCTTCCGCTTGTCCTCCGAGGACGGGTCCGCGGAGACGTCCTCCGCAGTCGCAGCGGCGGCGGCGGCAGCGGCGGCGGCCTCGCCCTCGACGTTTTTGCGGCCGCTTCCATCTTCTTCGCTATCGTCCTCGTCGTCCTTCTCCTCCAAGATCGTCATCGTGATGGCGGTCTCCTCGTTGAACTTGATTTCCGTCTCCAAGACGACCCTACCCGGTGGCGCGGCGCCATTCGGGGTCTCGTCCTCCTCCTCGGCGATGCCGGAGGTGTCGCTGTCGCTATCCCAGTGAGATTTGTCGAGATTCGCGCGCTCCTTGTCGGCCTTCATGATGTCCGTCGCGTGTTGCCGCCGTTGCTTCCTCTTACCCGGCCTGATGTTGTAGATCTTGGACAAGAGCTCGATGTTCTTCTTCATATTGTCGTCGTAGTCGACCAAGTAGCCGTTGAACTCCTCCTCGCCGACCGCGTCGCGGATCTTCATGAGCGACTTGAGCACAGCCTCCTGGTGCGGCACTTGCACCAAGCGCGACGCGAAGGCGACCGTGGCGTCCTTGAGAACTTGGCTCGTCGGCGCCGGGCTGTCCGAAGATGGGAAGAGCAACAGAGGCGCGCTCAGGATCACGCCCGTCGTCACGTTCGTTTGGAACGGATTGTGGGCGTCCGGTCGGTTTAGGCCGTCGTGCAGGATCTGCGGGAAACGGGATTAACCGGGATGCTGAATGCCGCGTTCATCTTCAGGTACCGAACAAAAAATTAATTAATCGTTGAATTAATCGCAAAAGACACGCTTGACGAACGGCAGATACCGCAAATAAATGAACCTCGATTTTTCAGATGCGGTTAATTATTCAATCGGAATAAGAAGGAGGGCCAACATCCATTCGCTTTGTTGTCCTTGTTAGTGGAATTAATTGTTGTTTGATCTGACCGAGTAGAAAGCTGTAGCGTCATGCTGCCGATCGCAACGTTCACCCGTTTGGTATTTTAGAGAAGAGACGCAAAACTACATATTTTCTCAGCAAGCGAGGGAGAATCTCTGAGAACGCGCTACGGACGTTTACATTTTTCACCATGCTGTCCCTGCTGGGGCTGTGGACGAGGTACACCCTCAGCGTATCCAAAGCGCCCTTACGAACCGCCGGCGCTGGGTGTCCCAAGTTATTTATCAGCTCCGGCACCACTGGTTGCATGACCTTGTCGACGACATCGGTATTGAGAGTCGGCAGCACGTCCATCAGCACCCGCAGGGCGTGCTGGCGTACCTCCCATTCCGGATCCCGAAGTCTCTCGGAGATCTCGACGAAGGTGGCCTGCGTGTCGACCTCGGATGGAAACCTACGTGTGCGCACCTGGACCAGACGGACGTCGGACGCGTCTCAGAATTTGTCCTTTCAGATCTGAACTTGAGGATTTCACACTTGGGCTTTTCTCGTTTGCAACACCCCGCAGACACGTTGAGCATCATATCTGGGCGTGAGTTCCCACAGGGACCCATTTGCGGTGTTGTTTATTTGATTAGACGTTGCTCCGCTAAGAATTTAGAAGAGTATAAATCGAGGAGAAGAATGAAGCATCAAAGCACGAAACGCACGGAGAACTTGGTGGGACCCGGTGGGGCTCCCGCATAAAATCAGTATGGCGATCAACGTGACAATCTCGCGAGTAAGCTCGTTCGTTGGAGACTGAACAACTAGGAAGCGAAGGGTTCTCGGGTGCTGCACAAAGGTGAAGAGACGCTCGCAAGAGTCGAGCAAGATCAGCGGCGTACCACATGTTCCCAGAGCGGAGTCAGCTGTATCGTCTGCCCAGACGCCGGTGCGGACGTCATTTTACGTCGCGGCTGATGCCGACGACGTCCCCGCCGAGCCAACGAACTGTCCTCCGACCCCGGTCGCTCGAAGGTCGACGGTTGGGCTGGCAGCGGCGCCGGATCTTCCTGGGGCTGCAGCGGCCCCGTGTCTGTCGATCCTGTCATAGATGACGACAAGCAGCGGGACATGTCCCCCTACTTCTCGTCCTTCGGGAACCACCGGTTGTCCTTCATGATCCGCCGCGATCGCCGTCTCGGCTGCTGCTCGCTCATCAATGGCGTGGACTGCTGGCGCGCGTGCTGAGCTGACGATCGCACAAAAAAAGACGATGTAGGTGTCGGCGAGCCTTCAGCCCTTCGCTGGGAGCCCGAAACTGTAACTGTAAGTTTCGGCAAAAGGCCGGTTGCTAGATATCGCGGTCACCACGCTGGCAGGAAAAGTGTTCACGAGGTGAGGGTAGGCGGGGAAAAAATTAATTCGATATCTTAAAATGAAGAAAAGGATCATTCTTCAACTCTCTCAACTTGTTTCAACAAATTCTCAACTTGTGAAAAATTTTAATGCGATGTTGAAGAAGGCTGAATGTCACGAAACTTTCGTCGGGAAATTGTTCGAACGTTTCCTCGTGTGCTTCCCGGCTCGGGAGGATTGCTTTGGCAATCGATTCTATCGAGGGGTTGTTTCAAGCTTCATACTTGCGAAAAAGTGCATATGAAAAAACACGCGTCTTATATTTAGCAACATCCGAAGTTTATGAAAAATGGCGAAGGACGCTTGCATATGTCGGTGGTCAGTGATAATAAAAAAAGGAACTCCACTCGCGAGCCCGCACGTCCAAGACGCCCCGAAGGACGCAGCGTCGCCCGCGAGTTCCGGAAGCCGCTTCAGACGAAGAAGCTCGAGAGCGGCCAGGGCGCTGCGTTAATAAGGATAATAACAGCGCGATACGGGCGAGAGACGAAGTCGAATCGATTTCTTCTACAATATTAACTAACTAGAATTGCAAAGACCGGGCATGCCAACATGGAAACACTCCGACTGCAAGGATCGACACGTAATGCCGGAATCGTTTAGCCAGCATGGAAGAATCGGCGGAAAGCGTAATTTCGCGGACTTCCGACGACGACGACGACGATTCGAGCGCACGAAACGAAAGGTGGAATCGGCCCCGAGCGTAAGCCGTTAATTCAAGCAGCGAATGCAGATCGAACTGAACGTGTCGCTGGTGAAGCTACGCTTCCTTTGTGCACACACAAACACACACACTCACACACACACACGAGTCGCCACTGCGGGCATATCGGATCACCCTGTGACGTCAAGAGCGAGAAGCCACGAGGCGGCGGAGGCACGAGTTACATGACTCGTGTCTAATCGCGAGCCGCGCTTGAATATTGCATCCCGGTATAAGTATATTCGATGGAAGTCGCGCGCGCTTTTCCGCCTTACGCGTCCACGTCCACGTCACAACCGCCCGTAGCTTCGCGAGCGCGAGCGGGGTCTACGACTTCTCCCGACGGAGATATGTACACCGCTGGATGATTGACGTATGTTTTGCTTCCGGCACGTCAGCGACGACTGCAATGCGATCGACGGATTACGAAAGGAGACAGCCGTCGAGGCCGACAGCTCCAGTCCTGCCGCGCGCAAGGATTACCGGACGGACGCGATGCATGTTCGATGTCCCCTCGCCAGGTGAAGGGGAGGCTGGGCCAGCCGTGAAAATCGTAATATGCCTTGCGAGCAAAATCCCTAGTAGCACACTTCATTGGCGTTACATTGGTGTTACATTGGCTACGGTGACATAAATTGAGGTTACATTGGCCCAATGTATCCCAATATACAGCCAATATTGCTTAGACATTAAATTATAATATATCGCGAATATTGCATAGCATTGTTATACCAATATTGACTTATATTGGGGCTACATTGGCCCAATGTATCTCAATATAGAACCAATATTGGTTAGATATCAAATTACAATATATCACCGATATTGCATAGTATTGTTGTACCAATATTGACTTACATTGGGGTTACATTGGCCAATATTAGGGGCCCCAGTTGTAGCCAATATTGGCCCAACAATATGTGCTACTAGGGATGGTGCTTTGGAAAAGCAGCTCGTCGCTCGATAGTCGTTAATGTTAGTCGCTTTAAAAAGACGAATAGAAATGACGAATCGCTACAACTGCTGCTACAACTCTTCAAAGATTCTTTTTTTACAGTTCGCTATCGCCCTTCCACACGTGTAGAGCGGCAAGAAGTGACGATTGCGTTCGCCGCCATTGACCGCAAAATGCAGATGTATCAGCGAGAGAAAAAGCGATGGTAACAAAAGCGCTACGAAGACGGGAGAAGTTGCTGTTTGAAACTGATTGATTAATATTACTTGTTGGAATATGTAACTCTTTGCCGTTACTCATTAGGAGAAAAATTACCGTTTGTGCACTCGTTGCCGTTATCGCGGATACCTTTCCTTACGACTCGCTGTCGATTCGTGTGAATGCACGTCGCGCATGTACGAGACAACAAGTGACGATGTATTCGTTACCGTTATCACGTAAAACATGCAAATATGTTATCGCAGTTAATGAAAAAACGAGTAACGGCATTATTGGCTTGTTACGGAGAGGAGAGTGACTTGCAAAGAGGTGTAAGCGACCTAAGCAACACCCGTTACTTCGCAAGCCTGCTTCGCGCGAAAATCGAACGGCCCGATCGCCGGGAAAGCGCCGAGCGCTCGAGCGAGCTACCGCGTTGAAAAAGCGCGACGCGCCGCGATTTCTCAAGACGGCGACAGCGCTTAGCGAAGTCGTGGGTTCATTATCGCCGGATCTTTCGCACAAAGCCCGCGTAAAAGTAGCGCGCACGAAACGCAATTGCATAACCTGCCGGCGAAACGTACGTATGTTCCTTGAGCAGACGCCGCGCACCGTCGAAGTCGCAGGGATGATCCTTCGTAGAGAACTCGCACAGGACTCGTATGTGGACCAAGATGACGACACGTCTCGCGCTTCATTAATGTGTGAAATTTCATGAACGATGATCAGGATAGTCAGCTGTTATGAGTGATGAACGAGGAGGATCGATCGGGTCTCGCGAACTTGACACATTGACGGCCGAATGCACGAGTCGCCTCGCAGGAGTGAAGCGCGAGTCTCGACTCGCGCTTTGTCTTCTTCTCCGCGAGTTTTGCTCCGGATGACAAATGTAATTACAATCGGTTAAAAGAATACGCTGGGGTTTGAAAATGGCGCCTGGGCCGAAGCTCTCTAATGTCAACCACGGTCAATGCTTGAAGAATCTTCGACCTTCGCGCTTCTCTCTCTTTCTCTCTCTCTCTCTCTCTCTCTCTGTTTTCACCTCTTTTCTGTGCCTTCATCTTAACCCTTTAACGCCTACTGATAATTATAGTTTTTACTGCAATTATAGTTACAGAAACGCATTTAAGAATCCATAACTTAGTCAAAAAAGGAGATATTTTTGTTTTCTTTGCACCACTGTAAAGATAAATTTTTCTTCTAAAAAATGTTTCATATAGATTGTATGTAGATTCGGTTTAGTCTGTTTTTAACTCAGTTTTAGTGATAACATGGGGCGGCCAGTCCACTTTGACAATAAGAAACTGAAGATGACCGAAGACATCAGGAAGTATTACAACAAGCACATGCCTGTTAAGGAAAACAATAAAAAACGTTGTCAATTGTGCAGCTCTAAAGGGAAACAAAGCAGGACAAAAATAATTTGCAAAACCTGTAAAATTCCCCTCTGCATCTCTCGATGCTTTATGCAATTCCATTTCAGGTAAATAAAAATCACGTTCTGAATATGAGTTTTATGTTTCGAGGAATTTTTCCAACCATTAGGTATGATATGAAATTATTAAAACTAAAAAAAAAATTTAATCGATCAGGCGTATTTTTCGCTTCTGGGGATAGTTTCTGCTTGGAAAGGTAGTTTTTCGTAGATATAAAATTCTGATATTTTTTATGGTTATCACTACTTATAGTCTCAGTTCGAAAAAACTCAAATTTTATTCTTAAAACACTTATAAAAAACTCGGGCGTTAAAGGGTTAACACATACGTTCATAAAAGGAAATCGTAACCTTGTCGGAGTCCTACGGGACGTTTCTACGTCGGGAAGAACGACCGGCTCGTCTCGCGACCGGCCAGGAGGATTTCGATCTCAGTCGCTCCGCTCTCTCCGTTTTCTCAAGCAAATTTCTCTAAATCGAGCATACAAACGGGAATCTTGTCGGCCACGAAGACACCGCGCGTCCTCGAATTCCTATCCGTTCGCATTGCCTTGCACGAGCCGACGGGAATTTTTCCCCGTGTGAACGTGCGTGTTGCGCGCGGGGGTGCTATCAGTGCCGGTCGCCGGTGACCGTCGCGACATTCAACGTGTCAATTAACACGGCCATACAGCGGAGGTCAATATCTGGCATTAAAATTCCAGCCAACGTCACCGCACGCGCGTGTCGAGTACAAGGAAAGGAGGCATCCTCCGGTCGAGAAATTTCGGATTTGCACACGCGCGACTCTTCGCGGCCGCGAGTTTCCCCCGCGAGATCGCTCGACTCTCGCGAGATTTTCGCCGCAAACGCAGCACGTTTCTATCTCTCTTCCTTAGTTTTCCCTGTCGTGAGTTGTGTATGCATGGCGAAACAATTAATATTCCGAGATAGAGAGCTTACTGTGCGAAAGCCGCGGCGACGCGCGAGCGAAACGTCTGGCGCTCAGCAGAGCCCGGATGTTTTCCGTCGCATGATGAGCGATTGATACTTTGCGGCGGACGGCAACTTACCGCGAAAGGACGCGGAAGGACGCGGGTCCCGACGACGACGAGCGCACTCGACCGCGAACGGCATGTGACTGGAGTGTTCGCGCCACCCGCCTTCTCCGCGAAAGGTGCTTCGCAGTTAATATCGACCACCCCGTACGTCCCCCTCCCCTCCTCGGGCGAGAATCGTCTTATACTTTAGAGCGAGCGTAGGCCCGCGAGCACCTTGACAGAGCAAACTCGAGGAATACAGCGGCACCGTCCCTCCCGAGGTGAGACTCTTCGAACAGGCAAAAAAAAAAAGAAAAAACGGAGAAACAACGAAAATGAGAGGAGACGAATATTTTCGCCGACGCCGATCTCGCGATCGTTTCCGGTCGCGTTAATGGCCGCTCTAATCGCTAAGAATCGATAAGAAAAAGAAGCAGGGAGATCGGAGAGCCGCGATGTGAGATATTTCGCTCTCGCGATTTGATGAACAGACTCGAACGGACTCGCTACTTCTTGAGCAACGCGAATCGCTTTTCGAAAGCAACTTTCCCG
Organism: Harpegnathos saltator; assembly: GCF_003227715.2. Lineage (NCBI taxonomy): Eukaryota > Metazoa > Arthropoda > Insecta > Hymenoptera > Formicidae > Harpegnathos > Harpegnathos saltator. The sequence goes on along the minus strand of NW_020230172.1, from coordinate 1,187,851 downwards.
ATCCCAGGAACCGCGAGAAGCGATTTCAAGAGATCGGCCGCGCGTCCTCCTGCGCGAGAGGACCTCGCAGGTCTATTCTACGTTCAGGTAGTAATAACCGAAGGTCTCATCCGAAGAGTTTATAGCCTCGCGCGTGTACAGCCGTGACGCCGAAGGTCCGCCGAAGGTAAACTGTGCCCGTTTATCCAATATTTACAGGACGTCAATCTCTCTCCCCTTTAGGAACTGATTAAGTACTGATTAAGCGCTACATTATTCAAGCCGAGTCAAGCCTCTTGCCGAGCCGGGAACGGCATTTCTGCTCTCGCGATGAGCTCTCTTTTACAAAGCGCACGGTGTGACGAATATGAATGACCCGAGAAGAGAGGCAATTCTTCTATTCTGTTCGGAAGATGCAAGATGCACGCTCAGAATTCTTGCAAAATGCGTTGAAGGAGGAGACAAGATGACCTTGGCGCTCGAATGAGCAGAGCTGCGAAGCAATCTGAAGAAACGTCCCTTTTGCTGATAATGATGAACAAATAACTGCGTGATTTACTTGCAACTGCCTTATCATTTGATTTATTAGAACAAGAGGAACATTTTCCAAGTCGAACGCAAGTGCTACTTTGCAGGCATATATTTTTCTCTCAACACGTCTCACACTTTTCAAGTTGAATGATCTTAAAAACGAATTGTAGAAATCAATTATTTCTAGAATACAATGACCAATTTCAATGAATTGTTTCCTTATTATTAGAGTTGAATTATTCCCCTTCAGGTGAATCTTTTTGCGCCTTTTGACGTGTCCAATTTCTTCGGGTTCTCTCGACTCGACGGTGATGGACAAAAATCCTGATTTTGATCGAAAGGCGAGACGCAGAGGGGGGTTTGTCTCCGTGAGAAGCTACGAATGTATGCCAACGAGCGCGCGCGGTAACACGCGATATTCATGAAACCGCGAATGCCGACTTCGAAAGCCAACCGCCACCGCGGGTATAGCCGGCGCTCGTACTCGCGGGGGCGCGTGATTAGAGGGGAAATTTGAATCGGATTGAATCAAGTCCACGGCGAACAACGTTGGGTCGCGGAGGTAAGAGGGGGAACCACGGTTGATCGATCGATCTCAGCGGGAATATGCCTCGTTCGCGTCGCGGGCCTTATCGCAGCTCATTCGCTATTAGCGCGGTGTGTTGCCCGCATACATCGGCCGCGCGATCCGATCTCAGCAGTTTTACCGTTTCCTCGGAAAAGAAATGTCTCACGTGATGACGACGAAATGCACACTCCCATCCACCGCGATTCGTCGCGAGTTAATCAGTCGCATGGCGATTATTAATATACGGCTACCTACCCCTTCCGTAGGATGGCTGTATCGTTGAAGTCATTAGAGTCGTAATTTATAGTTTCTTATAAAAATACGTACATATAATTTACAACGTAGTAACAAAGATTTAATAAATCACACGTCGAATATGCCGAGTTCGTTGAAAGTCGAAAAATTCGTTTAGAGGCGCTAATACCGAGACTCGTGCGGAAGGGATCAACGCCGCTGAATCGTGTGATCTATGATCGCTGAAATCATGAATCCTTACAGGGAGAAGAGAGGGATCGGGAATTACAAAATTGATGGTCGATCGCAAACGGGACCGCAGACGGGAGGTGAAGCGAGGAGAAGAAAGAGACAGAGACTTTTTCAAGTATGCGGAATATATCGATTCGTTATTCAATGTTTCACTGGAACGTTTCCGGTTGGACGTGTGGAAACTTGTACATGGGTGCTGAAAGAGTGATCTGCATTTTTCTTCTTTTTCAGCGGAGACAAGCGCATGCCGAAGACGAACGTTACGCTGAAGAGAGCTTTACGTGCAAGAAAGCTTGGCGAACATGTTCGTGTATTGTAATTCCATATCATTCTCATACTCGCACATGTCCAAGGCAATCACGCAGCTCTCGCGGACAACTCTGTTGCTATCGTTCAGGTATTTGTTCAATATCTCGTAGCACTCGGGAGTGGCGATAGAGCCCAAGGCCTCCGCGCACTCGTGCCTGACCATCTCGTTCTCGTCCGTGTCCTCCAACGACGCTTGCAGTCCCGGCACAGACGCCTTCCGCTGAAGTTGCCCCAATACGAAGGCCACTTCGTGCTTGAACAAGGCGCTGCCCACTTTCAAACCTTCGTCAAGAAACAAAATTAATTGAATTGATAGATATTCGCACAATAGTTGCACCTCTGACATCTCTAAACTACCTTCAGTGAGGATGAGAATGCTCTCTGTGGTACCCAGATTTCTCAACGAGAACATTGCCCTATATCTATTGAACAGCGATTCACTTTGGTCCAACAGGATCTCCCTCAGGACATCCACATCTGTTATTTCGGCAGGTGGTGCAGGATCAACAGTCCAGTATGAGTTCTTCTGTGAGTCCTCTGTATTACTGTTGGACTCCAACCACCTAAATCGGCTTAATGCCAACTCACAGGTCTCTGCTACTTCAGGTATAGGATCTTTGCTGTATTTTTCTAGTAGTGGAATCACAGTAGGCTCACCAATAGCACCCAATGCCTCTCCTGAAAAAAGGTGAATATTCTTCATTCCCATCATTTGTCTGTATATTAATTGTTTTAGCAAATAACTAGAAAGTTATTAACAAATAAGTTACTAACAAATTTATATAAACACATACCTGCTTCGTGACGTACTATTGGCTCTTGCGACAAATCCTCCAGGACACTGGTTAAGATACTAATGGCTGCAGCATCTTGCATCTGACCCAAACAATAAGCCAACTCATGCTTCAACAATGCAGACTGATCTTTGAAACAAGCATGAATCTGATTTATGGCTGTTGCACCACCAATATCTTTCAATGCGAACAAAGCTTGGAATCGTTCTGTGAGAGGTTTAGCAGAATCATTCAGAACACTGCCTATGGTTAAAATATCATCCTCACTTGCTGGCGCCATTGTCAGTAGAAAATGAGTTTATTACTATCTGCCTTGTTCTATCAAGAAAACCTGAAATAAATAAATAATATATATTACTGAAGTAGAGTGAAGGAGAGAGAGAGAGAGAAAGAGAGAGAGAGAGAGAGAGAGAGAGAGAAAGAGAGAAAGAGAGAGAGAGAGAGAGAGAAAGTTAGCATTAGTTAATATCAGTATATGGACGAAAAACATTGAGTAAATAATTTGATAAATAACCTATCGATTCGACTGAAACTTTTAATCAGGTGATTTTTGGTCCTAACGTCATGTGTAAAGTGGGTATAACGTGATAAATCCTCTAACAATATATCAATCACGTAGCAGGAAAATTACTTATCCCAACACTCATTTAATGAATTAATTCATTCATTCAATATATGGCTCTGAGCAGAGTTATTACACTCCTTCTACGCTAATCACAAGGATTTGGGACATAAAAGAGAAACAGGGCAACGCGTACGCAGTCCCTAAGATCAAAAATATGCGTAGTTGCAGGAACCACACCCAATCGCCACGGTGACGAACAAAAGATTCTCATTTAATGAAGAAGTGTTTGAGAAAATTACCACGTGTGACATCGACACGACACGTCAAATTTAATGAACAGTGCATAGAGGAAAGAGGATTCATATAGAATGCTAAGTTCTATAAGAGCACTATGTACGCATCGAAATTTTAGTGCCATCTTATGAGGTAAAGCCTGAACTAGTAAATCTCCACCTTGTTGATGCCTCCACTTCTTATTAATATGTCGCATTTGTTGTTGAGTTGTACCACTATCTCGATTCTTCAATATGACTACGTTTACACGGCTTCTAACTTCGACTTAATAACACTAATATTATAACTCCTACTTAAGGTGAGTTGCGTTTACACATTTACGCTTATCTATTTGAAATAACTTAACAACTTTCGAGTGAGTCAAGGATTTCCATTAGTACCAATATAAAAGGACGAAAAATTAAATGATTGTGATTGTAATCTGAATATAAAAGAATTAGAATATAAAAAGAATAGTATGTAAATAAGTCAACAAATAAAGTGAACTTTTAGGTTATATTATGAATTTGAAAATTATAAAATACGTATATATTTATATAGTAAAATTTATATAATAAAATATAATATTTAACTAAAAATGAAATTAAAATTTTAGGTTATCAATTTTGGAAAAAATTAATCATGGAAAATATGGAAAGCGTACGCTCATTTGTTGCTATATATTTGAAAATAGTAGAAAATATGACGATGCAATATATATTATATGTACGAAATATTTTGATAAACGGCGAAAGCGTCAGAAACAAATTATATTACAACATTTGTTGAATTTAACACCACCAAATCATTTGCTTGATCTCGGACCCGTATTACAATTTTCACAACATACGTCATATTTACACTGCGTCCGTTTACACGTCTTCTTTACTGAAGTTACGTCGAAGTTAGATTTAAAAATATATACCAATCAGATGCAAGAGCTCATTTAGCGCTCAGTGAGCGGTTGTAGTACTGAATGCACCCAATGGCTGCGTTCAGCAGAACAAAGTGATCAGCGAGCGCTTAGTGATTCTCGCTCCTGATTGGTAAATACTTCTGGATCTATAAAGAATCTAAAAGAATGCTCCAATCACAGACAATAATCACTAAGCGCTCACTGATCATTTTATTCTACTGAACGCAGCCAATGTAATAACTTCGTCGTAAAGGAGCGTTTACACGGCATCTAACATCAGTAGTTATAATATCGATGTTATAACTTTGGCGTAAACTTTGGGCTGTGTAAACGTAGTCTATATGACAGCGATTTAAGGGTTACAGGAGCTATACTAGAGACTTCTCGCGGAGATCCGCGAACTAGGCAAAATTATATTGCAAATTATGAACAAAATACGAAGAGAATCAACTTATATGTATGATATTTGTAATCAGGAGAAACGTCCGCATGCTCGTACAAAGCGCTTTTTTGGAAAAAAGGTCTAAATAAAAATCGAATAAAAATTTTGAATGAAAGTGCATCCTGCGGTGCAACACGAACCTATATTTCCATTTATTACAAATTTTCAAGAACCTAAATGCAAAATCGGGCTCTGTACTGACCTAGATACTAATATAAGGAAGATGCCTATGTAAGTCTGATAAGCAAATATGATGTCTGCGTAGCAAAATATGCTTTGGTACAGATAACACGGAAAGTGTAGCCCAGCTGCACTATGGTGCAGTCTATATGACCTAACCTTTTTGCCTTGCGTTCGCGCGAGCAATGCATTAGTATTAGCGTATATATGAGCAGTGCATAAGTATATCGTGTGTATGTGTATGAATACCTTCCAGCTTCCACTTTAAAACATAAGGACCCATATTCAGAACATGCTTATAACTATGTTAGTGCGCTGTTAACTAATCAGAAGGCATATTGCGTAGCTTTTCATTGGTAAACAGCGCGCTGACATATTACAAGCGTGTTCTAAATATGGGCCAAAATATTTTGCCACGTTGACGATATATGTAACCACCAAATTGGATATGGAATATTCCTTGAACTATTATCGAGGTCTCTACAGAGCCAGATTTTGCATTCCAGCTGTCCATAATTTATGAAAAATAAATGAAGCGTCCGCCGTACCAAGCATCGCAGCGAATCACTCGAAAAATTATTTACGAGATGCAAAATATCGTCTTGTTGACGATTCGTATAATTGCCAAACTGTTATAGCATCTTCCTTGAACTATCCCTGAGGACTCTACAAAGCCAGATTTTGCAATCCGGCCGTCAAAAATTTATAATATATAAATAAAGCATCAGCCGTAGCAGAAGTTGCAGCGAGTCAGGTGGAATATCATTTTACAAGAAGCAATATTTTGCCTTGTTGAATATATGTTGTAATATATGCCAATGAACTTGTTATAGCATCTTCCTATAACTATTCCCGAGATCTCTACAGAGTTAGATTATACAAATAGGCCGTCAACAATTTATTATACATAAATAAAGCGTCAGCTGTACCAAATATCGCAGCCAGTCAGGCGGAATACAATTTTACAAGAACAGATATATTGGCTCGTTGACAATATATATATAACCGTCAAATTATTATGGTATCTTCCTTGAACTATCCCCGAGAAACCTACAGAGCCAGATTTTGCAATCCGGCCGTCAAAAATTTATCATACATTAATAAAGCATTCGCCGTACCAAGCGTCGCTGCGAGTCACTCAAAATATCATTTTACGAGATGCAATATTTCGTCTCTGACGATACATATTATTACCAAATTGTTGCAGCATCTTCTTCGTACTATTCCCGAGATCGGTACAAAGCCGGATTTTGCAGTCCGGTCGTCAAAAATTTATAATATATAAATAAAGTGTCCGTCGTACCAGGCGTTGGAGCGAATCAGTCGAAAAATCATTGTAGGAGATGCAAAATTTCACCTTGTTGACGATATGTTTCACCGCCAAATTGTTACAGCATCTTCTTTGAACTACCCCCGAGAAACCTACAAAACCAGATTTTGCAGTGAGGCCGTGAAAAATGTATCATAAATAAATAAAGATGTATATGAAGCGTCGGAACGGATCACGTACAATACTATTTTACAAAATGAGATATATTATTTCACTGATGTAATATATCATCAACATATTGTTATAGCATATCTCTAAAACTATTCCTAAGATCCTCACAAAGCCAGATTTTGCAATCCGGCCGTCAAAAATTTATCATATATTATATAATAAAGCTTGCGTCGTACGAAACATCGCGCGTGTAAGGTCCTCAGGGATAGTTCAAGGAAGATGCTGTAACAGTTTAGCAATTATACGTATCGTCAACGAGGCGAAATTTTGCATCTTGTAAAATAATTTTTGGAGTGATTCGCTGCGATGCTTGGTACGGCGGACGCTTCATTTATTTTTCATAAATTTTGGATGGCCGGATTGCAAAATCTGGCTTTGTGGGGATCTCGGGAATAATAAAAGGAATATGCTATAATAATTTGGCGGTGATGTATAACGTCAGCTGACAAAATAGGTCAATTTTTAAAATGGTATTGCACGTAAGTCGCTGCGACAGGCTCACTCGCCCAAAAGCCTGGAAAGTATTTTCTCGCCGTGTATTGGCCGGCGAAATGCCCGAGTGAGACAAGACAAGGACAGCGCGATCGATTGTTCGTCCTTGTCAAACTGACTTGACCCAACCTTCCTGCTCTTGCGCTCGTCCGCACATGTTGGTTCGCGACCTCGCCGCACGAGGCCTCCAAAGTCAACGCTGGATTTGTCTCTAGCTCCTGTAGACCCTTAAATGATATCTTTAAGACGGTAATGACAGTAATGCGAGAACAAGAGGAAGCTTCTTTGGCTTCATAATGAATCATATTGCCCGCAAAATAAATATTGCAGTAGGACAAACTATAATGCGATTTGAGTAAAATATTTACACATCCCTAATCTTTTTGAGAGGTGCTTCCTGAAAGCTAATGACAACTGTATTATGTAACTTTTGTGACACAAAAGTTAATAACTTTTTGTTCCAGGTAATCTTCTCACAAAAGCCAGTTAAATTTTACAAATATTTTGTCATTCTAGAAAACATGGAGTCACGTAAGAGTAGTGATGCAGCTTTGAATGCATACACAATATTAAAATCATGTGCTTCGACAAGTGATGAAGGTACATGTAAACATATTGGTATCTGGCTGCACAAAAATTAAACTATGGACGCTGCACTTTTTATTTGAAGTATTTAGATGATTTATGCATCTCCACATATAATGTTACACACATTAGCGTGATTTTTGTTGCTGAATTTTGGACTATTGCTGAGTGGTTGTCAGATAATTTGATTAATAAGTTGAATTGCATTAAATAGACTAAACTGCATCATGAGAAACGCAGTATAAAAATGTATGAACAGTAGTAATAATGAACACTTTGAATTTAGCTGAAAAGTTACGAAACCTTCAGGAGGAGAAGCATTCAAAATTAACAATTGGAGCATTTTTTGAATTTATGAGAACTGCATATCAAGTTAATGACAGTTTTAAAGATGTGGCCACCATACTTAATGCAAATAGTGAAATTGACTGGCACGAATTGGCAAAGATCAATTTAGATGTTGAAACACATCAAGATAATAAAATACACAGCAATAATTGTGGCATTAGTACACAAGAACAAAACAAAGATAATATTCTTGTACAAGATATATCACTGCAAACAACAAGTAACAATTTAACGAGTCCGTGTACATCTGAAAGTATATTAAGCTCACAGTTTTCAGCAACATCTAGTAATACCAATATTTATGAGATATCTGATAAGGATGATTCTATGCAAAAATCTAATGACATGGAAAATTCTTTAAACGAATGTGTAAAAACTGAGAATAGTGTTAAAGAGGGAAGATGTTTGTCAGAAAGTCAAGTTGGCAATGAAGGAGAAAAAAACTTACAATTTAAAGAGCATACAGAAGAAAATGAGTGTGGTTTAGCGAAAGTCATGAAAGAAAATTTGAGGGATATCTTACATGAAGGACTGTTAGATTCAGTGTTGCCGTACATGCTTCCGAAATCTTCGTTGTCGCAGCCTATTATTAAAAGATCCACTGTTACTGCAGATGCTAAAAAAAGTGCTTCAGTAGGTAACGTAGTCGAAAACAAATCTGCAACTTTAACTCACAAGGAGAAAGATAAGGAAAAAAATAGGACAAATAAAAAATCCCTGGAGTACGTATTTAAAAAATTACATGGTACCTATTATCGTAATAATAACAAAATTTCTATCTATCATGGTTTAGGAATGAGGTGGAAATTCACGTATGCGACGAAGACAAAAACATCAGAAAAAACTTCCGTTGTCCGCAGAAGCTTCTTGTGCAAAAAATGTGTTACTTTGCTGATGTAACAGCAGGACAGAAACTCGACGAGATAGACATATCAGTACATTGTGATGTTATTATTTTCGACTGGCTGATGAGATGGGTGAAAAAGGATATTATAAAGAAATCCGAATGGCCGGTTTTGGAGGCCAATAATGTCATTCCAATTATGGTATCTGCATGTTTCCTACAAATGGAGCCACTGCTGGAAAATTGTCTTCAATATTGCCACGACAATATGTCAGAAATTTTGAAGACGTCAACGATCCTATCGTGTCTAGATGATAATCTTCTCACAAGGTATATACAGAGTGGGGGTTATAAGTTTACAACCCGAAGTGTGAAGGTAGATTGGGTTAAAACAAACATAAAAGTCCCATACCGTTTTACGAGATTCGCAATAATTATCGAGTTATTAATGACAGAAATCTGAAGAGTGGAAGCGCGCTGGCATAGATGATTGAAGAAGCGTTGCAGCTGCTTAAGCCGCAGCGCGGCCCAGTTGATCCAGCAACTGTTGCCGGTGCGCGGCGAGAGGAAAGACAATGCGCTGCTATTCGTTGTTTTATCTCGCCGGACCTACGCACAGTGGGAAATTTCGCTCACTTTTTGGACAAAAATCTTGTTAGAGCTCAATTCTTCATGAAACTGAATGATTTTTTTTTTTAAATATTCGTAAAGACTTATACTTTAAGCTGGTACTGCGGAAATTTAGTTATCGTTAAACCTACATTAAAGAAAGATGATCAAATGCGAGTAAACCTAAAACTCATATATCAACCATATACTCTTAAATATTTAAAACGTAGAACCTTTAGCCTTAAACTCTTAGAAGTCTTCTACAATAAGCAATTAGTAAAAAACCGTAAGCAAATTGACCAACCACAGTCGATAATTTAAAAAAATAATCGAATATGATTCGTCAATTTGCTTACGGCTTTTGACTAATTGCTTATTGTATAAGGTCTCTTAAACCCTCAAAACTCTTTAACCCTAAGCCCTTAAACTTAAATTCTTCAACCCTAAACCCTTAAACCTTATACACTAAACTCTTAACCTCTTAACTTTTAAACTTAAATCTCTGAAGCCCTAAATCTTTAAGTCTAACTTATAAAACTCTGTTTTGCATGGAAGATTTTCCATCTACTTTGACCGTCGAATTGATTTCCACTATTATTAACCAAAGATTTAAGGATTTAAGGGCTTAAAAATTTTTTGGGTATAAAAATTTAGGGTTTAAGGGTTTAGGGTTGAAGAGTTTAAGTTTAAGGGCTTAGGGTTAAAGCGTTTTGGGTTTAAGAGTTTAAGGCTAAAGGTTCTACATTTTAAATATTTAAGAGTATATGGTTGATATATGAGTTTTAGATTTATTCGCATTTGATCATCTTTCTTTAATGTAGGTTTAACGATAACTAAATTTCCGCAGTACCAGCTTAAAGTATAAGTCTTTACGAGTATTTAAAAAAAAAAATCATTCAATTTCATGAAGAATTGAGCTCTAACAAGATTTTTGTCCAAAAAGTGAGCAAAATTTCCCACTGTGCTACGTCTCGCCGCACGCCGCGAACAGTTGCTTGGTCGAGTGGACCGCACTGTGGCTTGAGTAGCTGCAACGCTTCTCCAATCATCTATGTCGGCGCGCTCCCATTCCTCAGATTTCTGTCATTAATAACTCGATAATTATTGCGAATCTCGCAAAACGGTATGGGACTTTTATGTTTATCTTAACCCAATCTACCTTCACATTTCGGGTTGTAAACTTATAACCCCCCATTCTGTATATTGCCAGAATTACTTATTATACTAACAAGCAACAAAAATCTCCATCTCATCGTACTTTTATTGAATATCGTCATCATATAAACAGGTTGGCCGAATTATTCTCCAATGAGGACGTTGAAATGTTAAAGGACAAAAAGGACAAAATTCAGAGCCGTCTGTTTTGTAAATTAATCATATCGCTGGTGGAAATCACTCCGGATAATATAAAGGGCCATTACAGTTCACTGGCCACGTTATTTAAATGCGGCAAGTGCAGCAAAAACGTCGTGCAATCGATTTCCGATTTTGTACCTTGTGTCCCGAGCGCGATGAAGATCGATAACAAGGGTGCCATCCACAGCAAGCATGTAAGGTACGCGAATAATGTAGCACAAGTATTATCATTATTTCTAATGTAATATGTATATAAATATTTAATGTAACAAGATTATCATTACCTGAGAGATACAGAAACTACATCGAGTATCATTCCGCAGGGACTTGACATGGACGCTGAACGACTACATCGTCAGCCTGCGGTCGGAATTGCGCTCTTGGCGCAAGGTCTATTGGAGATTATGGGGCGACTGCCACTTCTTGTTCTGCCAACAATGCAACATGTACTTCCCGATATATCAGATCGATTGGTGCTGCTATCATCCGGAACCCGCGCAGTTCTTCGTAAACGAGCAACAAAGACCTACGCCCTTTCCGTTGGGAAGATACCCGTGTTGCAGTCAACGTGCTTACAGATTTGAAGCCTTGCCAAATCAAGGAGGATGCAGATACAAAGTTGGTATCAGGATTACATATGAAATTATCATATAAAACAGAATTCGCTCTTGTATATATCTGTCATACATTTAAGAAAAAAAAGAAGATATATAAACGTGGAAACATGCAAAAAATGTAAAAATATTGTGGTTTGTCTGTGATCCTGTCTGTACATGATTTTATATCTTCCTTTCTTTTTCTAGGAGCACCTGCCGGATATAAGAAGCGAGAAGGAATTAAATATACTGAACATATTGACAGCGCATAGAGAAATAATAACTATCGAGCCGCCTCAACTCTTCTTCCCAGAAAAGATCACGCGACTGGTGACACGCGACCCGTCTCTCCGGCCGGGCAAGTTGGTGTGCAAGGATGTGATGTGGTGGAACGGTATCGAGCTCGTGCCACAGAGACCGAAACTCGGTCTACTCGGTCAGTCGTTGTCTGTCATATGAAATAATTAAAATACCGTACAGTTAAAAAAAATTGTTAAAGCTTTGGTAGTTCATTTAATATCATCTGTGTATGATATGCCTTCATGTCTTAAACATAGAAAAAAGATTATTCATTGTAACGTTGGAATATTTCACATGAGTAGGAAGAATTTGGGGTGGCTCGGGATTTCGTCGATCGCTCCAACCACAAGACTCGCAAAGGTCCTTGCAAAAGTTTCGTCGGCAGATTTCTGTGACCACCGACCTCTCTTCTCCCGCCTCTTCAACCACGGACAGCGAAGACGACGACGGAGGGACCGCGTGCGAGGACAGTAGCGTGGACGAAGAGTCTTATTATAGCGAGGAATCAAATGTCCTGTCCACATTACAATCGGCAAGAAAGGCGAAACATCTGAATAGTCGCAAGTAGGTCGTTACAAGATATCTTCGTTCATCCGCGCGCGGTATTTCTAACACGTTCACACATCGTCCAGGAGCAACGGCAGATGTTGGAGCGGTAATTTGAACGTAAGGCACAATCAGGACAATCAGAGAGACTTTGAGGAGAGAGCCGCAGTGCAAATGATAGCGCTCCTAACGAAACGGACGCTCACGGAGAGCTCGCTCATGAGATCTTGCAGCAAGCAGCATCACGGTTATAAAACAAAGCAGCCGATCGGTAGGTTCTTCTCGGATAATGCGTGATGGTCGAGATAAAGGTCTCAATAGTCGGACATTTGACGAGGCGAAGTCCAGATTGCTCATTCAGATTCTGGATGAGAGCACACGATGTTTCATGTGTCTTAATAATATATTATTATTATGTATATTATATTAATTATATCGTATTGCTCGAAGATTGAAGTAGCAATTTATTAGTATGCAAAGAATTAGTATATAAAAGTTGTTACATTTCAGAAATATTTATTTTTTTTAATTATGAATGAAAACATTAATTCAAAGAAATCTGAGATACTTCTTCCGATATAGCTATAGCTTCCCAATCAAATATCCGGACATAATCATTATACATACAGAATTATTCATCGACAGTTCTATACGCATAATTATAATTTATTTATAAATACGTTTTAGAAGATAGTTGCATGTGACTTTTCATAATTTTCTAATTAGCTCACAACTGATTTAATCAACATATAAAATACGACACATCACACAAACTAATACAATTGTATTACAATATACAATTGTATCCATAACATAAATAATAATAAAAGTTGGAGTTAAAAGTTAATATCATGATCATAAATAAAACGAAGTTATTTGAGATTAAGAATTACGAGGTTTTGCATGTGCTCGGGTATAGGAGTATGTCCGACAATCGGTACTTTTACTTACTCGATGACGTCTTTCTATCGAATCGAGTGTTATGTTGATTAAAATATTTATCATAAAAGAAATTAACATTTTGTACTTGGCACAGGTGGGACATACGTAAAATTAGAAGCTGAGTTTCGTGAACAGTTATCACAATCCTTAAAGTACAAGAATCATCTGACCGGCAAGACTCGTATTAAATCGAACAAATTGTAATTTATAAATATGGATTTGTACCATATGTGTATAGTACTACACGTATGTGCCGTATATATGTATGACGTGTACACCGTGTAGACCGTATATATGTATGACGTGTACATGGTATGTACACGTCATACATCTTATTAAAAATACATCTGGAAACTGATATACAATTAAAATTATATCAAATTATATTTTATTAAATTGTATCTAGGAAATTTTGATATTTATTATACGAATTAAAAAGATAGACTGTTATTCGTGATATCATGTATGACGTTTAATAGTAATCTAACGGGCAGGTAATCTAAATCTGCATAGAATAGGTTTAACTGAAAAAATTAAATAAATAATATATGTATGAAGATTGATAAATTATACAAAAAATATTTGTGCAAGATAAAATATGGATATGATCATATTGTTATCTAAAACGATATTCATTGCCGAATCTTATATGTAGGAATCTTATCCATAGCCAATGAAACGATTTGCACAAACTTTGAAACTTGAGACGATTTTAAACATAAGATCGACTATGAATATTGTTGTGCCCGCGCAACATTGTTTTTGATTTATCGAATATGAATATCGAATTTATTGAATATGAATATCAGATGTGAATTCTAAGAATCTTCGCGTTTCTTACGTGGAATTCGTGGAATTGCTTGCAACGTGCTGATTAATTAATAAGTCGCTCCTATCTAGCAATTGATTCAATTCAGCTTCTGTGAAAACTGCAAGAATAATTCACCTTTTGATCACAGCGAATTCATTATATATTATTATTCATTATATTATATGTATATTATAAAGATTTTACCTTCCTTCTCAGATGTAACAATTTCATATTCTTTGTCCTCCAACAATTGTTTTAGCTGTAACAGCGTACTTATGCTGAATTGTTGTACATCCGAATATTTCGAAATAACCATTTTCTCTAAAATACGTTTGCTTTCAGAGCGGTTTATAATCGCTTCATCGATCGTGCCTTTGGTGCACAGTTTGTAAATAACCACAGGTTTTGTTTGTCCTATTCTGTGGCATCGTGCCATAGCTTGTATATCCACTTGTGGATTCTGTAATCATTTAAGAGATTTTTAAAGAGCAAGTACGAACGAAACGTCCACATCAAGGCGCACGGAAATAAAATGGTTCAACTCACCCAATCGCTGTCATATATAATAACTGTATCGGCAGCTGCTAGATTCAATCCAATCCCACCAGCTCTAATCGATATAAGAAATAAGAATATATCTTTGTTATTGTTGAAATTATCAATGTTCCGCTTTCTCAATTCGATATTGTCGTTGCCATCTAGTCTGAGGTATTTATAATCTCGTAACGAAAGATAATCTTCAATTATATCTAAAATCATAGTCATTGTCGAGAACAATAGAACTTTGTGTCCCTGTGCCTTAAGCTTTGCCAGCATTGCGTCTAATACTAAAAGTTTGCCGGAGGATTTGATCAAATCGTCATCGACTTTTGGCAAACCAATTGAATCCAACGGACATTGAATTAAGTATGGATGGTTTACGATCTTTTTGTACATTATCACTGAAATGATAAATAAAAGCAAGTAAATTAACGTCAAGTGTGGATCATGTGAACGGTATGATAATGCAAGTTACACTTACTCCTATGTTTAAAATGAATATTGATGAGAAAATCTCGATTGCGATCTGTGACGTCAGTGTACTGTTTCCATTCTGATAGATCTTTTTCATACTCAGCATCTTCTGCAGTCAATTTCATTTCGTTATTACTATTCGAAGTTTCCGCACATGTAAACGATTTGCTTTCAATTTTGTTTTCAAAATTGTTCTCAGGAGATCCGTATTTACTTCTTAGGAAACATCGTCTTTTAGGTCTTTTACCATCAATTGAAGGTAAAATTAAATCCGGTTGTTTGATTTTACTCAATATTTCTATGTTACGATTTAAAACTGCCGAATATAAATTATGTTGAAGTTCCGTAAGCGGTGCGTAAACAATCAATTCCTTCTTAGGAGGAACTTCCAGACAAACATCAGATTTTAATCGTCTTAACATGAACGGTTTTAATATTTCACGTAATGAGAATAAGACTCGTTTCTCTTCTTCCTGCTTCAAAAATTTTTCGGTACCATCCTGTTGTACAAATTCCCTCGCATCAAACCATGATTCAAATACAGCTAAATCATCAAAGATTTCTGGTAGCAGAAAGTTTAAAAGAGACCACAGCTCGGCTAAATTGTTCTGAAGCGGAGTTCCAGTTAACAGTAGTCTATTCATAGAATTTATTGATTTCAAAGCTCTAAAAATTAAAAATGTATGATTACAATTCTAGAAAATGTATTCATATAATAAAAGTTGATGTAAAGCTGCATAACTGAAAGAGCTATTTACCAACCAAGACACTTATATCTATGAAATAGGATATTCAAGCTATTATTATTGAACTTGTTATTACTAAATTTAATATTAATTTTAGAAACAATAAAGACATAACTTCTATGATATTGGTTTTCATGAAATGTGTCTTATTTTGGAAATAATTCCTGTTATCAGTAACTTATTTTTAATTAGCATAATAAGTTTTTAATGTCAATATACTTGAGCAAGAAACACTTATGATTCTTGACTCTTTGTCCTTCGTCTATTATAATATATCTCCACACATATTTCTGAAGGAATTTAACATCTTGCATAGGTACTTCATAAGTAGTTAGTACAACAGGTAGAGTTTTGTAGCTTTCAACTGTATGTTTCTTGTTAATTATAGAATATATATCTTCTCGTGTAGCTTTTGGTCCATGTAATAGCACAACTGGGATAGCAGGAGCAAATCTTTCAAATTCTGACATCCAATTTGGTATAGTTGAAAGAGGTGCAATTATTAAATAAGGTCCATTTTGTTGCTTTTCTATAAGATGACATAATAAAGCAATCACTTGTACTGTTTTTCCCAGACCCATCTCATCAGCTAAAATTCCGTTTATGCCATTCTCATAAAGTACTTTCAACCATTGTAAACCCTTTTGCTGATAATCATATAATTCTCCATGAAAATATTTCAGTATAATATTGACATCATTTGTAAATTTTTTCTCCTCACTGTCTGACTCCATATGCAACTCCTCTTCTATTTCTTCTGTACTTAAATTCAATTTGTTTTCAACTCGTGTTTGCATTTGTACCTATAAATAAGTACAATATAAATATAAAAATTTATCAAACTTAAATTGATTGTGATATTTGAATTTTATTATGCATCAATTATAACAAAAACTTAAATTTTTTGTTACTCACATCTGCAGATAGATATTTTTTTATGTCATATTTTAGTATATCAGTTCTTTTCTTTGATGGTTTCTTATTTTCATTAACAACTCTTTTTTTCCTTTTATTTTTATTCTTTTCTTCTGCCGCAGATGTCTCAATTTTTGTCAGAATATAGGAGGAATAAAATTTACTTTTACTCAATAAATGCATAAGTCGTTTATATCTCTGCTCATTAATTTCCTCTTTAAGTTTGTCTTCAACTAGTTGTTGTTCTAAATCAATTTTCTTTCTTTTTCTTGATTCTACTAATTTTTCTTTTACTACTAATGGTGCATTCTTAAATTTGACGTCATTAGCAATTAGTACATCTTGAACAAAACAGGACAATATACTGTATTAGACAATACAAAAAAAATGTATATATATGTTATCAGGTAGACAAGAAATATAGTATATATATGAAGTATTTCAAAACTGTTTTTAAATTTATCTTTTATTATCAAACACTTCAAGTATCATTATATTGAAAGAAAATAAACAAACTGTCCTCTATTTATTCTGTATTAAAATAAATTCTCTCAAGTCTTTATATTACAGACTACCGCGTATACTTCAATTCTTAGTCGATTACAAAACATTACTCAAAATATTCTCCACGTGCAAGAAAAATAGTTAATTATCAAATCCGGTATCATTGTCAAGTCCAGTTATACGGCGAGAACCAGCTAAATGCGACAATAAAAGGAAACAAAAGCTAACTTTTTGTTATTTGTAATGCCTTTAATGTCTCAGGAATAACCTTCTTCTTTGGTATTAATATGTAATATCGACTTACCCGCGATCGGCGAGGACCCATCTTCAGGTCCAGAACCAGTACACGTTAATTTTGATAAATCTGTGTTATTTGGATTAGAATTGGTATGACCGTTATCTTCCATTTTGATTATTATGAGCACAGCTCTGAAACAGCTGGACGAAATATCACGTGCTTTATTCGCTTTTGTTCAGAGCTTTTTTATATGCTCACTCGTACATACTTCGTTACTTGACGCTCTCCAAGAATTAAATCGATGAACACACAGATATAGTGCCGCCAAAAATAAACAGGCCGAAAACTGTTGAAATCGAAACTTACACCAGTGCTTTTCACTTGCACTTTTTTACAGGCACTTTCTCTAGGCTTTAGTATTTTCTCTCTATAATCAACAGTGGCCATTTTCCAGCAAGAAACGCTGTTACAAAAAAATATTTTATTGGCTATGCATTATCTAAAAAGATGTTGTAGATAATATATAGCCAGTAAAACACTAGTGTGTAACACTATGACTATGTTTACACGTCTTCTAACTTCAACTTAGTAACTACCGTAGTTAGTGCAATCTCGAATCCGATTAGAGTATATTTTTAGATCTAAAAGAATATACCAATCGAATATCAAAGAATTCATTAACTACGGTTGTTACTAATCCGAATTAACCTTGCCGTATAAACGTAGTAAGTGTTTCTTAGTTGGAAAACGCTCATTACATACCAGAGAGAAACCTGAAAGCGGCCAATACCAATACGGCATTTTCTGCGACACTAAAGCCAGCGGCACACGGTGCTTGTTTTCGTGCTGGATTGCTTGCTGGATAAAAATACTGCGTTCTGATTGGTACATTTCCGAAGATGGATGGAAATGCACCAATCAGAACGCAATATTTTCATCCAGCAAGCAATCCAGCACGAAAACAAGCATCGTGTGCCGCTGGCTTAACTTTCTGCACTGGGAAAGGACGCCATCTGCATCCATTTTGAGAGGGGAACTACGATGCTACATCTACTTTCAAGCGGTTTATGTCCGTGCTGCAACCATAGTTGCCATCTCTATGCCAGACCATGCCCGGAGGTCTAAGAGCGAGGGTTAGAGAGAGGGGAGGAGCAGGAAAAATAAAAATATGTATTAAATATTAAATCTTCGAATACATGTTGCTGTATTAAAGTCTCCTCTATACACATATATAATAAACACATGTGTATTAAACGATTTGACACGTCTGGAGACGCATGATGTATCGTTGCCTGCATCCCGTTCTCTTCGTCCTGTTTCCCTGTATAAAATGTCGAATTGAAACATATTAAAAAATATTGACATTTTGAATATGTCTGAATTCTGCTTTCTGATCCGAAGAAAAGGATTGAAAAATATTAGTTCCCATTAAATTTTACTGCGCTAAATGCGAGACGGGAGTGGTGAATGCTTCGCATTAAAAAGGATTCAATTCATTTCAAATATGCCTTGTATTCAATCGCAATCGATAATTTTCAAATGCGAACTTTCGCATTGAAAAGTATTCATTTCTTTTCTTAATTGTTTTCAGATTCAGAGGCATACAAGATTTTCACGTTTTATTCCCCGTAGCATTGAAAAGTATTGGCCCGCGATCCAATCCGAGATTTCCACAAAGCAGAATTCACGACGAAATCTCGTGAATGCGAATAATACTTTTAAATATGACATTTTATACAGGGTTCTCAATTCAGCATTCCGTCCGCTCCGGACATTCGCTCGTGGCACTGACAGTGGCCGTCGGTGAGCATTCGATCCGCTTGGAGGAGCACGTGTTAATTAATGCGACGAAACTTCGATTATAAGATCTGCGAGTCGACGAAATATCTGAACTTTTAAAAAAAGCATCAAAGAAAATCACGTTGATGTTGTCATGGGTGAAATCTCACCCTGGAATATACTTTTTTATTTTCGAAATAAAAAGAGCCAAACAAATGCAATTAAATGTTATTTATCATCATTATTATATTATATTAGACGAAAAGTAGAAGAGTTATTGTCCGCAGCGGATAATCTAACATTTAATAAAAACGAGACAAAATTCGCATGGGATGAAATTCTACTCTTTAACACTACCATGACCTTTAATTATTCTCCAAAAACGGCGTCATAACAACTTTGACACTCTGTACAATTAGTTGCTAACACATTTTCTAATCGTACACATTCCTCTTTAATTAACATAAAGCTAACAAATATCCGATGCTTCGATAGAATAATTTTCTTTATTTTCAGTAATCAATAAATAGTAAATCAATGTCGCGTACAGTTGAAAGGCCTCCTCGCCGAAAAGTTCCCCTCGTCGTTACGGAACTTTCGAGAAAAGAAGAGACGCCCAAGGGCAAGTCTCTCTTGCTTCAACCGCCGCCGAGGCCCGCAATGTTTACATCGCGCCGATTGTGTGATCAGCTCACGAGCGACGACACTTTTTGCCCTTTGTATTAATAATCGCGCACCTCGCGTACTCGATCTCATTCCATCAGCAGCAGCCGTGCGCAACGCGCTCGTCACTTCTGTCTATAATTGAAAGAAATATATCTCGTCGGTCCTCGAGATACTCAATCGGCATCGCGTTGATTAACCGCACGGTCGAATCGCGAGTATCGGCATTAGAAGCGTGAGCGAGTGAAATCCGAAGGACTCCAGCAGCCGGGAAGCAAGACGCCGGCAGTGATACGTCACGTTTCCAGGTGTGTGGAATCATTTATTATGCGGGAGGTCTTCGATAACGAGAACGGACGTTTGACAAATTTTCCGGGAATAAGAAGTCGGAATTTCGCGCTCGGCATTCACGATCCGTCATCATCCGACTAGTAATCATGACTTTATGAATCTGCAATTACTTTCGTCAATCTCTGTCTGTCTATCTATTTATTGCGTTATTGTATACAAGAAATATTGATCCAGACAGGGACGGATAACGGTCCATGAACGCGGATTTCTAATTCATCATGTTCTCAATCAAACATTCTGAATAATTCTCAACTGTGTGAATATACCGGTCTTGTGTACAATATTCAGCGTCATCACCGCTTCTTAGACTGCGACTTTTTTTGTTTTCGGTCAGCGCTTCTTTCAAATCTGTTTACTTTCGTTATGGCATCTAAATTTAAATGTCCATTCGTAAAAGAGTATTTTCGAGAACACACAACTGTTGTCTCCGTTTCTTGTTGTCATTTTTTTCGTCAGCTCTTTCAAGAGCTCCAAGTCCTATTTAGACTTTCAATGTCAATGAAGAAAAAAAATCGTAGCGAATATTCTCCACTCATCCCGACCAAACATTCTTTCTCTACCGCAGCTTACCAACCAAGAACGCTAAATTTTTGTTCCAGACGTTGCGGGAAGCAAGTCCGGCGGACGCGGATGCCGCATCGGAGGATCCGATTCGGGCAGAACAGGCAAAGTTTACAAGTTTCCTACACATCTGTGTTCAACTCTTTACAATCTTTGCCTTTGCAACTTGTTCCTCATCAGCTCTCTTGAAAGCTTCATGTCTCATTTAAAATTTCAATATTGGAACAAAAATATAAAGATAAAAATCCCATATCAAAATATTTCCGTATTTTCGATTTGTCTCGATTAAAGACATTCTCTCTCTACCGCAGATTATCAACTGGGAAAACTATTTTTCTGTTTCAGTTGTTGCGGAAAGCAACAACAATCCGGCAGATGCGGATGCCGTACCGGAGGATCCGGTTCGGGCCAAGCAGAGTCGATCGGAAGGTAGTAAAGTTTACAAGTTTCCTACACATCTGTGTTCAACCTTTTACGGTCTTTGCCTTTGCAACTTGTTCCTCAACGGCTCTTTTGAAAGCTTCAAGTCTCATTCAAATTTTCAATGTTGAAACAAAAATATAAAGATAAAACTTCCGTACCAAGATATTTCCGTATTTTCGATTCGTCCCGATCAAAGATATTCTTTCTCTACCGCAGGTTATCAACCGGGAAAATTAATTTTCAGTTTCAGTTGTTGCGGAAAGCAACAGCAATCCGGCGGACGCGGATGCCGCATCGGAAGATTCGATTTGGGCCAAGCAAAGTCGGCTTGAAGGTAAGTTTACAAGTTTACTATAGTCCTCTGCTCGACCCTTGGCGATCTAGAGCTGGGATATAATTTCCGGCTCGATTTGAATTACGATCGCAGAGGGTAAACTACTCTTTTACTCGCCCGCACTCGTTGGTCTGATCTGATGAGCGTATGTGAATTTTTTGTTACAGAGTTGAAGCGGAACGTGGCCGGCTCTGACTGCAAGTCGTTTCGATGAGTAAATATAAAATGAAAAGAGAAACAAAATTCCGCATGACCGATGTGGGACTAGATAAAATATCGTTCGAGTCAATGCAAATTGCAAATAGATTCTTGCATGTTGGGATTTTGCATGTGTGTGTTTGTGACATTGAATAAAATACATTGCTCGAAGCAATCAGGGGATTACTTGATCGATATCCTGCATTACATACGAGATTTAAAATACCGAATGATTCTCTTTTGATGTTCAGTCATCTGAATAAGAGACATTCATATCTACAAACGCGATACGGTCATCAGCTGCTTTATTTTTATTTTTCAAGCGGGCCGCAGAATTATTTAACGACAATTATTCGACAATATTCAATTGTCCGTGTAAAATATATTCATATGCATAAATGCCGATACCGTTGGCTACTTTTTTTTCATTTGCAAAACAGGCTGTAGAATTATTTGGCAATATTGTCCATATATCACGATTCCTATTGTCTCGAATAGCGTATAATGCGCGCAGAAATTGCGCCAGCGCACGCCGAGCTTGAGGTATCCTCGCTCGCGTGTCTTTGAATATCGCGACCGCGGTTATCAAAATACGCGTTTTTATCCGCGCTGCTAACGCTTAGAAAGAAGGCTTAAATTCTCATTTCGCCAAAGTATCGCGAACGTAAGCTTCGTCGTGACGGAACTATCATGCGTGAAAACTTTGCCCCGCTCTCTCTCTCTTTCTCTCTCTCTCTCTCTCTCTCTCTCTCTCTCTCTCTCTCTCTCCCTCCCTCCCTCCCTCTCTCTCTCTCTCTCTCTCTCTCTCTCTCTTTGCGCTCCTTCGGAGTGACCGGTTTCTGATTGTCTAATCTTTCCTCGCATGTATTCGCGAATATTCTCGTAGATATCGATACTCCCGCATTTTCGCGACTTTTCAGACGCGATCGCGAAAAGTGCTGTAAAAATCCGTTGGTCGGATCGATAAATTTTCACACGGTTCTTGCTCCTCGCCGATCGAGTTTATAGAGTCCATTTTGCAGCGCGTAAAAAGTTTTCACCAATGTCGTAAAACGCTCGTTGTTAATTGACGCAAATATCGCCGCTTTAATACCGCGTATCGACCGTGTCGCGGAAGTGTGGTGAAAGTGTAGCAATCAACGTGGGACGCGCTGCAAGATGGATGCTGCGTGACATGGAGAGCGGCAGCGGACATGGACGGATATTGGCGGATCTGGTTGGATGCAACGAGACATTATCAATATCATCATCGGTGAGCGTTTGACTCAATGCTCGCAGAGAGCTCTTTTATTATTACATTGTGCATGCCGTAAATTTGCATTGACTTTTGTAACGAAAAATATATTCCATATATTGTTGCCATATATTGTTGCCGTATATTGTTGCCATATATTATTGCCATATATTGCCATGTATTATCGCCATAGCCATATATTATGGCCACTTGGAATCGCGCGAGAAAACTGAATTTGCCGATAATTGCAAAGGCACGCGGCAGATGTCACGGACGGATGACAGCAGCTCATCTCAGGGCTGCCCGATAACAATGCTCTTGCTGCAATTTAACTTTAAATCACAGCGGCCTCCAGTCGCAGGAAATTTTCGATCGCTAACTAACCCCTCGAGTGGAATATTCCCGAGAAGCGCTCTTGACATAAACGCTGGTTTATAACCCATATAGCACGTAGTATTATGTAATATTACGTGCTATGTGGGAAACGAACTTGCCTCGTTAGGGCCTCGTCGCGGTATCGTTGTCGCGGAAAATAAGGAAGAAAGGAGTTAAACATCCGCACCGTTGTGAAAAGAGGAGCGATGGCGTCCCTTCGCGAGTAGAATGTTAGGCCCTTGCGAACGCGAGCGTTAAATTCCACCGCGGCTGCGAACGTCCCCCGATTAGTTTTTTCGCGGAAACTGAATCTTCATAAAGGCTCTTGCAGACCAGCGCGATGCGCGACGCGACACGCGATACGCGACACACGATCGCAAAATTAGATCTTTTCATGTCTTCACATAGACGCGATGATCTTTTCAATTGGTCTGTTCTTTTTAATAGCACTACTGAACTGATGCAATAAGTTAGA
Source organism: Harpegnathos saltator (assembly GCF_003227715.2). Classification (NCBI taxonomy): domain Eukaryota; kingdom Metazoa; phylum Arthropoda; class Insecta; order Hymenoptera; family Formicidae; genus Harpegnathos; species Harpegnathos saltator. The sequence goes on along the minus strand of NW_020230172.1, from coordinate 1,164,068 downwards.
GTGAGACAAATATATTTTTCTCGCTTTAACTTATTGCATCAGTGCAGCTAAAAAGAACAGAACAACTTAATGTATGCTAAGCTTATAGGACGCAAAATATTGACAGCATTTTTTCAATGGAATTATTAATGAGAGAAAGGAAACAGTTTTTACTTTTATTATATCTTTCGCAAATAAATAATAGAGAAATTGATACAAATATAAAATGTTTATCTTGTTTGTAGCTGTACTTTTTTATTTTTGGTAACGCAGGGGAAATCCTTCGTGGATACCCCCGACCCTTGGGGGGCCGGGGATTATGTCGGACTCTTACCGACAAAAACCCGTGCGGGATGTCTACCATTCGGACTGTTGTGAGCGGAATTAGGGGAACTGCTCCCGCATTCCCTCCCCAAAGCTGCACCACTTGCAATATAACTATCATTTTCTTTGTATTTCCTTAGAAATGTATCTCGTAAATTTTTCCACTTTTTTTACAAATATTAGGGTCTGTATCTTTTTAAGTAAAAATGATAATTATATGTAAAATAATAAAAGTGCAACAAAGTAGAAATTTAAATAGTGAATAAAATATAATATGAATCTTTTTTAAGTACATACTAAAGGTATACTATAAATCGACCCACTTCTTCCCAAGCTTTTTGTATTATGTTCATTCCTCTCATTTTTATATCCAATCTGTGATCCCATAAACATGACCTTTCTTGTACTTCTGATATTAAAATTTCTTCAAATACTTCAAATGCTTGTAAGTTTAAAGATTTATTGGGCTGAAAATTTAATATATAAATAGAATTTATTTAAAATGACTATTGTTTAACAAATGATGTCATTCAGTGACTAACCTAACATAACTAAAACTAATTAATAATTATTTATACTTACATCTATATTTTCTATATCTGCTTCTATATTTTCGTCGAGGTATTCATAATCTTCATAATCTGCCATAATAAATTTAACCGTCTGGTCCTGAGCACATATTGTGGAAGCTTGGCAGAACGAGAAAAACTAGACTAATTGGTTCGCACGGGACGAGATGCTGTTTCCGCCAATGGCAACCTCGCTCCTCGGTCGGCATCGCTCATCGCGCGCGACAAATCTTCAAACTTAAAGTCATTCTACAATACGTGTCGTAAGTTATAAGTCGTAAGAATTGGCGAATCATAGTCGATTATTACAAAAATAATCGGTTATAATTGGTCAGTTCTTACGGCTTACAACTTACGACACGTATTGTAGAATGACCTTTCGGCTAATATTACATGTGTCGTACGACAAGCTTTTCGGATACATTGATTGACGTACGCGAAGCAATCCTAGAAATATTCTGTTTGTTAACCAATCAACGTATTCGAAAAGATTGTCGTACGACAAATGTAATATCAGCCTAGTCAACTTTTTTGCGACGACGTGATCTATCGTGCGACGGATGTGACGTTCGGAAAAGCTGTACGCTCATTGGACATCGCGTTGGTCTGCAAGAGCCTGTTGCGGAATCAATTAACGAGGCAGTGGTTGCGGAGGAGGTTTTTGTAATAAAACCATAGTTTTATTTTGAGAAAAGGAGTCTTATTGACTTGGCCCTCTAGCTAGCGCGCTACAACTGTAGTCTTAGAGATAGATACGTCCGGTTCGGTCGACCGGTGGACTGGCCCTCTCTTCCTTCGGTGACGGCAGCCGATTTATAGACTCGTCGCCGAGGGAATCTTGCAAATTTTGCGGAAACATCACGCCACTTGCGACCTTCATCCATGCAGACCGTACATTCTTTGCCTATTGCCTTTTTTGGACTTCCGCTGGGTGACGTGATGCTTAACTTGTAACACGTGCGGTGCAGGCGGAAGTGCTTCGCGTGGCACTTTCGCCATATAATTAATGTATATTAATTATGGGATCGTCAGGCTCACTCGGGGCATGACAAGCCTTAACTCGCGCATGATCATACGTTGACTCTATCGAGGGTGGGAGATTGATGCGGGAGTTGATGATATAAGCGTGACAAAGTAGTCACACATTTTATGATGGGGGCGCTTCTTTCGTCGGTGATATACAGGGTTATCGAAAAGTATCGGACGCCCCTAATATCTTCAGTTAGAATGCATTTTGGAGAAAATGTCCAATAGCAAAGTTATATGGTTTCAAGCGGGGAGTAAGATGATGACCTGAACTTTAACCTTGACCATGTCCTTCAAGATCATTTCAAGGTCAACCTTATTTTTTTAAATGGAATTCCCAACATTTTATTACATATTCTTATAGCTTATCTCGAGAGCTTTCCAAAATATTATAATGAAACATTTTTTCATTAAGTACTTTTTGAGTTATAAACGTTTGAAGTTAACAATTTTTTGACACAAAATGTAAAATATCTTGTAAAATATTATTTAGTTTTCAGTAATCATAACCTTAATACTTTTGTGCGCGAAATAATGAGACCAATTAATTGGTTTAAAGAAAATACATTAATCGAAAAGTGTCGGCTCCCCCTAATATTTTCAGTAAGAATGCATTTTGGAAAAATGTCCAATAGCAAAGTTGTACGGCTTCAAGCGGTTATGCTAGTAGGCTATGCCGGAAAACTGCCCGAAGGTGAAACCTTCGCGAGAAGCTGCTCGAATGCGTGATGTCCAAAGGCGTTAGCGGGAATCTGCCCGAAAGCGTTGGCGGGGCCGATCTTTATTGTCTCACTCTCGCAGGCACCAATAGTAATACAAGCTCTTGAGCAAACAATGCGGATCACTAATTTGAATCTTTGATACAGTGCTGTTTTCTTCTTAGCGAGCAGCAGTCACCTCGTGGACGAAAACGAACAGCCCCAAAAATTGTTTCTGTAACAAAAGAAGCCATTGCACTTTAATTGATTGTCCCAAACATCTTCATTTTGTTTCCAATAGCCCAGAATTTTTTCGTAAATATTATTAATTGATCTATTAGATTTTCAGTTGCTCAACGAGCTTTTTGCTAGTGCTGGTTGAAATAAACAAATCGATAGTTGAACCAACACTTAATAATTAGTATTTTTCTCTACTTAATTATTTAGATCAATTTCCTATCACTTACCTGATTAATTCTTCTTTGCTCTAATTAAGAATGGCGGAGCTTTCTGAAAGAGATCGAATAACATTGTTAATGATGTGAGGATGGGGAGATCAACAAAGAGGGATAAAACAGTAACGCGATTATTTAATGAAAATTTTTGGAATGAAAATAATAGGATCTCCAAAAGTACTGTAATCCGTACTATTCAACGTTTCGAGCACATTGGTAACGTTAAAAGCCGCCCAAGATTGGTAGACGTAAAACAGCAACAAATAATGATAAGGCATTAGATTTTTTACAGTCTTTCGTTGAAAGTCCCCACATTTCCATCAATCGCGTTGCACAAGAACACGAAATCGGTCATGCATCTGTCAGTAAAATTCTGAAATTGAATAAATGGCATCCATACAAACTCCATTTGGTCCAAGAGTTGTCCGAAGACGATTTTGATAGACGTATCGAATTTTGTGATCTTATGATGGAGATGATTGTCGACGATCCTCTATTACTTAATAATATTGTTTTCTCTGATAAGGTAACATTTGAACTGACTGGAAATGTAAATAGGCACAATTGTAGATACTGGAATGACGTTAATCCTCACTGGAAAAGAGACAATCATACCCAATATCCACAAAAAGTTAACGTATGGGCTGGTATTCTTAATGATAGACCAGTTAGCCCTTTCTTCATTGAAGGCAATTTGACAGCACAAGTATACACAGTCATGCTTCGTGAACAAATTGTTCCAGCTATTCGAGACATAGCTGGTGGAAATATGGATGAAATTTATTTCCAACAGGATGGAGCTCCACCTCATTATAATGTCATTGTCCGTCAATATTTGAATGAGGTCTTTCAGGATAGGTGAATAGGGCGAAGGGGTCATATTGAGTGGCCACCTCGGTCTCCGGACTTGATCCCACTTGACTTCTTTTTATGGGGTTACTTGAAAAGTAAAGTTTATGCCACCAAGCAAGATTTAGATGATTTAAGAGGGAGAATAACTCGAGAGATAGAACTAATACCGCCGTTCCGGAATGCGGTTTCAGCTGTTTATAACAGATGGGCATGTTGCCAGGCTGTTGAAGGGCAACAATTTGAACATTTGTTGTGAATTGTTTGGTACAATTGAATGTTTTGCCCAAGCTGATCAATTGGAATGAAATTCGCCTTAACTGGTCGGAATCACACACCACTCTTGCCTTAACTGGCCGGAATCACACACCACTCTTGCCTTAACTGACCGGAATCACATACCACTTAACAAATTGTTAACTTCAAACCTTTATAACTCAAAAAGTACTTAATGAAAAAATGTTTTATTATAATATTTTGGAAAACTCTCGAGATAAGCTATAAGAATATGTAATAAAATGTTGGGGGTTCCATTTAAAAAAATAAGGTTGACCTTGAAATGACCTTGAAGGACATGGTCAAGGTCAAAGTCAAGGTCATCGTCTCACTCCCCGCTTGAAACCATATAACTTTGCTATTGGACATTTTCTCCAAAATGTATTCTAACTGAAGATATTAGAGGGGTCCGATACTTTTCGATGACCCTGAATATCAAATTGATTTTGCGTGTCATGTAATATCCTTCGGACTACACGGACATTATTATTTTGATCATTTTGATTTCTTTGTTATTCTCTAAGAATTATCCAGAACGCAACTACCATGTTGAATGACTCAATTGTCGTGTGAAATGTTTCGTTTTTCACAAATTCGTATAAAATTTTTCATTTTGCACTAATTCACAGAAGTTTTTCACTTTTCATTAGTTCACGCTAGGGAAAAGATTCATGATCGCTGCCCTGAGCAGCTGCAATGCTTCTCCGATCATCTATGTCGGCGCGCTTCTACTCCTCAGATTTCTGTCATTAATAACTCGATAATTATTGCGAATCTCGCAAAACGTTATGGGACTTTTATGTTTGTCTCAACCCAATCTACCCTCACACTTCGAGTTGGCAGCTAATTACCGGACACTTCGTATGATCTTCATGATATTAATCATACACAATGTCAATTCTTTTTTTTTTTGCACATGTTAACATGTTAATTCATGTTATAAACGCGTAACAATGTGCGAGACCGTGCTTGTCAAGTACACTATTGTGGTTGTAGCACGGACATAAACCGCCTGAAAGTGGATGTAGCACGGACTGCCACCACATGCAGATTTTACCGCCGAGTCCTGAAAGTGGATGTAGTATCGCAGTTCCCTTATCAAAATGGATGCAGATGGCGCCCTTTCCCAGTGCGGAAAGTCGGTGTCGCCGAAAACACCGTGTTGGCCGCTTTCAGGTTCCTCTCTGGCATTGGATTTCATGAAATCTAGTAACATATTGGAAATACTGCTTTCTTGTAGTGTATTTTTAATAATTTATCAGCTCTTACGGATCAAACACAAAAACATATACCGTATGCTGTTTGCCTTTCTTCACAATTTATAAAAGTGTAACATATTGCAATAGAAAAAAATAAACAAGAAGGCAAAGAATGAGCATCCAGTTTCTATTATTTCTATGAAGACGGCAGTGTCACCATGTCATTAGCTGTCCAGTTATTTGTATGACAGCCAGTCAAATACATTGATGATCAATTTTAACAATACCGTTAACTTTTATGGATCTTTTGGATTTTATTTTAATAGAAACTTACAATTTACATAATATTTTGGTATATTTGACATAATATTTCCTCAAATATATCATTAATTCTCATGATCTCATGATTTATTATTTTGTGGTTCTTAGAATTAAAAACATTAATATTGATAAATGCAATATTTCTAACACTAAAGAATATACATGTTACTCTGTTTTCAATGGTGGTGAGAAGTACCGTGTAACTGTTCTTATAATCATAATAGCACTGAAAATAATTTCAACATTAATATACATAAGTATGAATTTGTAAAGACATAGAACATATAACATCAGCAACAATAAATACCTTAATGTAGCAATCATTCCAGCTGGCATTATTTTGCCAGTGTTATAATATCGATATCCCATCAAACTTCCCAGAACTGTACTGGTTCCTAAGAAAATTGCAACATTAGTAGGATCTTGTGAAGTTTGATAAGCTCCGTATCCTAACACAGATCCGAAAAGTAAACCAGCTCCCAAGGAAGGAATAGAATCTGGAAAACGTCAGGCATTATTTAAACACTCTGTGTGAGTACATCAAAACACTACAAATATGATCAATACACTTGTGCTTAGCTAATGATGCACTCTCAACTGTGAATTGTCGCAAGCTTTTACTTTGGAAGCTGACATTACGTATACATATAAAAAATGAAAAGTCATCATAATAATATAAACTCACTGGATTTCACGTAACCTAATATTCCACCGCCAGCAACCGCAGCGGCGTAGGCAAAGGCAGGAATATCGATAGTCATTTTGATAAAATCCAATTTAGCACTGATTCAGCACAGAACAATCGACGTGCCGCATAGAATCTATTGATTGATCTACTTTCCGATAACGAGCACGGAATGATAAGCAAGATATGGAGTATCCTTTTGCACAAGCGTTACGAATTATATAAACACGTCGATATGGCAAACTCACAGAAGAAGCTTTTCCCTATTTTCCGTGTTGCACTTTTACCGACGTATTGTCGATGCGACGCGAAGCTACATGATAATTAAATACCATATATTTCTTATACACTGTACGAAAATCGGTGTAATTTCTAATAATAAAGAGCAACATGCGATAACACAAGATTGTTCAAAATGACATTGGTAATGCCATCCGTCGCTTGTTGACCAATCACATACTGGCATTAAAATCGATTTCTTCGAATGATTATGATTGTGACATTTCTTCAAATTCTACAATTATATAATTGTACAGTTCTCGCAGGATCGAGAATATGTTTATTGCAATTCTATAAGAAACATTCTATGCGGATATATCAGATAAGATACTCATTATCATCAGATGATCATCATTATCATAACAAAATTGTGTGAAAAATATTTTTCTACGTTTGCTTTTGTCTTGATGCTGTAAATAAAAATCAAGTTGGAAAAATGATCGTTAACACTCTGATATCACTTATAACCAGTATAAGATATTTGCAATATCAATTTTAATATTGTTAACGACTTTTGACCGCACATGAAATTTAACACGAAATTCTCTCTGTCACGGCGATAAATATTGTCAATCATTATTATGAAAATTCATTACGTTAAAGTTTACGGAAACTCATGCCGAATTCGCATTTTTCGCGTTCGTTAATGACGGAAACAATCACTCGTGTGATTTATCTAAAATCTCTAGTATGATATAAGTTGATGTAATCGGTATAAAGGATACTTGAATGCGAAGTGTAATCACATATCGCGCGCGTCAACGATTAGACTTGATAAATTGTTCGGGAATTTTCTCTTCGTACAGCAGTTTCAGTCCCTTTCTTGCGGTTAAATAGGAGAGTCACGTTCGTTTACGTCGCTTTTTGCCACGAGCGTATAAGTACCCTGACTGTCAGAACGAGACGTCAAAAGATATCTTGCCGTGAGGAGATCATTATTACTCTTCAAATATGGTACCCCACGATTTGCTGATCAACACCGGGAATATACTCTGTCTTAGCGAGGCGAAAAAGAAGGCGAGCCAAAATTCCACAGATGAGGTTAGTCAATATTGCATAACATTTCTCTACCGGCACGAAACAATTAATAACGTAACAGTCATTGCGATAGCACAAATTATCGATTTATCATCATCAAGGTTATGTCGTTTTGTACATGACGTATTTTTTCGAATCTATCTGGCGACATTAATATACTTTTCGTTGATTTATTTCAGTTAATCGAAGCGTTGAAAATTATCCTAAATGACAAGCAAGGCAAAGGGGATAATGCAACAATTGTATGTATATAGTCTAATGATTTGATGTAATCAAGAATATTTTTGTATTTGAGAAATTTTTATTAATTGTAATTTTAGATTAATGGTAAGGAGGACATAAGTCTACAAAACGTTGACAGAAAAGAATTGAAAATTACTATAAAAGTATTTATCCCCTCACCTGATGAAGATTCACTAAAACAAGCATTGGATCAAGGTGTGTTAATTATTGCAATAATGTATCTGTATGTGTTTCTAACATTATATTCTGTTACAGCATTTAAGGCACTCAATACGGATATTATAGAATCTTTAGTGATAGCTTACAAAAGTACCGAAGAATCAGAAGATACATTATCATCGTTGAAACGCATATGGTCTGTAGTAGAAGAATATGTGAAAAGTAACAAACTGGCCAGTGTTGGTTTGAGTGATATTAATACAAACATATTCATTGAATTGTTCCAATGGGCCAATGTAAGAATGTATTATTTGTATAACATGGTCATTATAACTCATTCTCAAATATATTTACTATTGAATTTACCATATCTATTATTTTTATCTGTTGTTTTTAGATAAAGCCAAATATTGTCCAAATTAACTTAGCCACGTGTTGTGTTGTTCCACCAGCTTTGCAGACATTCACCAAGGAAAATGACATTCAATTATTAACACACAGTGACCCGTGTCGTAAGTGTTTACCAATTGTGTTTTCCAGTTGAAAAACAGTCATTTGTAAAATATAACATTTATCTGTTACCTTGCTACTTTTTCTTTACAGAAATCCTTCCTCAAGAAGTGTTGGAAGAGATTTTTGGTGATACCGCTCGTTTACAATGGCTAACTAGATATCAGGTTCATCTCAAATGCCGTGGTATCTTATCATCAAAAGGGTACTTTGTGTGTGTTAATAAGTTAAATGCCGAACCTTAACGCCAGTAATAGCACTAAAGATTATTTCTGTTTATTGGTGAGGAATTTAATATATATATGTAATATATATATATATTAATAATAATAATAAATAATAATAATAATAAATAAATATATATATATATATATATAAATATATATATATATTTATATAGTAAATATATATATATATTATAGTAAATATATATATATATATATATATAGGGCACCCTTCCGTGATTATTTTGCATTAATTATTCTGTATGACTTGCTGAAGATTATGCAAGGAAGATTCGTAAAGAAATAAACATAATATTATAATTTATTATTCTTAGCATTTTTAATATATTTTAACGTACATATTTCTACGGGATTATGAGATTTTGTAAGGCCTGTATAAACTTTTTGTAGCAAGATCGCAAGTAGCATTTTTAGATTCATGTCTATAACCTATTTAGGGAATAAATCGTATACTCTCAATTACAAATACAGAGTAGTTTGTAACAGGCTTGCACAGTTATTCGGTCCAATTTTTTATGATAAACAGACAATCAAGTTGAATTTCACGAAGCGCTACATTTTCTAAACGTATTGTGAAATACAATTTGAGATGCGTGTGTAAATTTTCGCTAGTAGGTAGTAACGCATAGAGGTAAACGTGAAGCCGCAAAAGCGAAAAGGGATCGGGTAGCGTTGGGTACGAGCGATCGTTACAACCGGAACGTTTTCAAGATAACTCATGTAGTCGATGTTTTTGCGTGATCTTGAAAACATTCAAAATTACGAAAATAAAACCATTTTGTTCCAAATTGTGTCATATTATTGTCGTATTTTGTAGTCATTTATTTGAGAGCAGTAGTATATAAACAATATTTTTTCGCTTTTAGCGTTACTTTGGGTAAAATATATTCGATTTATTACATATACATTATTAGAATTAGAAAGAAAGCTTTCGAAATATTGAATCTGCGACAAGCAGAAAAAATAAATGAGAATAAATGAGAACCGGTATACTAATTTTATGCATCGTAATCAGCTTTCATTTGTCCCCACTTATTTTTTCTACTTTTAAGTGTGTTTCATTTTTTTTTCTAATACGAAATTACATATTCTGGTACCCTTAATATATACTTGTTTCATTCTATAAAAATAGATAATGTAGCATAGTGCGGGTGAAAGGGTCAGTCCTGCTTGGTCCTCAAGCGGTTCGCGGCCCTTGCTAGCGGTAGCCGATCAGGAGCCCTGTAGGGCGGCGGTGACATAGTAGGAGAATCCTTCGTTTTGCGTGCACGTGTGTGTGTCCTCGGCGTCGCCGTCGTCGTCGTCGTCGTCGTCGGCGTCGTAGGCCGGCCCCGATATATGCGCTTCGTTTTTTCCCTTTGCCTTCGCTTACTGCTGCTGCTGCTGCCTCCTCGGATCTTTTCCCTTTCCTGCGCGTTCTACTACTCTCCAGCGTCCTCTCCTCCCGCTCCAGGCAGCCCTTTTGCGTTGAGCCGCACCGCGTGGCGCGCACACACATACACATATAGAGACACACGTGTACATCGGGGGAGACAACGAAGCGGTAGGAGATGGGGGACCTTCAGACGACTGGAGAATCGCGTAAACGTCGCCTCTTGCTCTCCTTTTCTCCCCTTCCCACCAATGGCAAGGACTTGGTGAATGTTTAAAATGACAAATTAAAATTGTTACAACAAAGAACCCGATGCAAATTTCGCGAATGTGCGTATATAAGATGTATGCTTATCCAGATGACACAAAATATCCTGAGATTATCCTGGATACTTAAAGACATCTTACGACACCCCTCAAGGCATGTCCTGAACACATTCTGAATGATTTTATAACATCTTATGTCATTTGGGTATAATCGGCGATACACGGACGCGACAGCTTGAATGTGCCCTTTAAAAAAAAGCGCGCCTACTATTTAGAAATCCGTCACTGCTCGCCTTCCCCCACGTTCCCTTTTCCCTAACTACCTCTTCCTCATTGTCGCACGAGCCTATCGCCGACATATCCACCCTCTTTCATATACCTTTCTCTGTCTCGCATCTCGGTACGACTTATTCCTTCCTTCTTTCCTTCCTTCCTTCTTTGCTTCCTTCCGCCCTTTCGTCTTTCTCCTTTATTCTTATTTTCGGGTACGCACGCATGCACATGTGAGAGAGCAGCGTATGTATTCGCTCTACCTTCCTCTTTCGCTCTCACGGCCGTCGCCGCCGCCGCTGCTGTCGCCGCCGCCGCTGCCGCCGCCGCCGCCGCCGCCGACGACAACGACGACGAAGAGCGAAAAGCAGGCGGGGTATGCGAGCGTATGCCGCGCGATACTATGTTATGCCTGCGGATCGCGGGTCTGACATACTTTGTATGTTAATGCCACATAATGTCGGTTTTGTTCCTCTTTTCAGCATTTATTTGTTCGGCTCTCCACCCTCCTCGCTTTTGTCGCGAGCGCACGCACTGCGATGTATTCGCGCCACGTATATCGTGCGTGCGTGTGGTAAACCTCTGTGTGGCACCGTGTCTCGCGATCTCAATAATCTAATAATTCGTGAGGAAGATCGCTTGTGTGTGTTTGTGCGCACAAATAAAACGTCGAGATTTATCCGGAAGTCGTGGTGCATCCTTCATTCGTCGTGTTGATCGAGGAACCTGTCTTGAGTGAGAAGGACGGGTCAGGGTGCCGCTGAGAGACCTCGCGTTCCAAAGTTTCGACAAACGCTGCGCCTTCTGTTTCCCCTTTTCTTCTGAAACGTATTTTACGGTAAGGATTACAAACATGACATTAGAGATACGAAAATCAAGTTAATATAAGCGAGAAGTAAACAGTAACGACACTAGTGCGCGCGGCAGTAGCGGGCAAACGCAAAAGCACCCTCGCTCGGTCCCGCGCGCGATGCAAAGACGGGGTATAAATAAGCGACTGTCGTTTGCGGAAGCAGAAAACGGGCAAAAGGACAGAAATGAAGAAGAAGAAGAAGAAGTCGAGGAAGAAAGGGAGCCAGCGACGGAGAAAGGAATAAATAAGTCGGGGAGCGCGGGGAGAAAGAAAGAGCAAGACGGAAAGAGAGGGAGGAAGACAGAGAAAGAGGCAGAGGGAGAGCGAGCGAGCGAGCGAGAGCGAGAGCGAGAGAGAGAGAGAGAGAGAGAGAGAGAGAGGAGTCGGCAGCACCGACAGTGGGTCCAGCTCAAGTCCCTTGTCGCTTTGCTCGACCAACGTCCCGATCTACTACTTTCGCGGTATACGACCGTCCTTTCGCATTGAAAGCTTTTATTTCCGCGGTGTGCGCGAAAGCGCGTTCGCTGGGAACGTCGAGGAACAGGCTCTGGCAGGTGTACCGGCGTTTCTCGTTATCCGGAGAGGCCACCTCTCTCGGATTACAGCTCGTGCTGGAAAACGACAGACGGATCGTCCATTAATAATTTATGATAACGATCGAGTGATCTAAAATAAATCAATCTTTACATTGAGAAAGCATTCTTACGAATTGCGCTTAAGGAGCCTATCCAGAGGGATGTGACGAGCTTTCCGCGTTTCTCGATCGACTATCTTTCTCTCGAGTTAATCACCAGAGTGTCATGATAAATAGACAAGACAGAAGTAGATAGATAGGTAGATAGATAGGTAGAAATCAAAACGGGGTGTCAGCCTGTCCTGGAAAAAAAAACGAGTCGTTTTAAAATTAGAGGAGCAGCGGAATATCGCTAAAGATGAGACACCCTGTATGCGTAAGCGCTCACGGGCGCGCAGGCGACGCGCATATGCGGTGGCTGCGAACAGAACAGAACAGAACGGAACAGAACAGAACAGAACAGAACAGAATCGAGCAGAACAGAACGGAGCGGAAACCGAATGAAACGGAACAGCAGCGGTGAACGCAGCGCGGAGAAGAGCGCGAGCTGACTGCAGCCGGGGCGCAGCATGTTTATTGGCGCATCTCTCAGTCTTAAATCTTTATGTTGTCTCCGCGACGGGGTCTGCTATCCCCCTGTCCCATTGGCGGGGCCTCGTGGCCCCCATGGATAAAGAGGGAGAGAAAGGGAGAGAGAGAGAGAGAGAGAGAGAGAGAGAGAGAGAACGAGCGAGAGAGAGAGAGAGAGAGAGAGAGACAGAGAGAGAGAGAGAGAGAGAGGGAGAGAGGGAGAGAGAGAGGGAGAGAGAGAGAAAGGGAGAATCCGAGGCAGCGCCTCGCGGTAAAGGAGAGCGAGAAGGAGAAGGTCCTTTCGTCGGGACGGAGCGAGAGAAGAGAGGCGCTCGCACGGGGAGAGATATATCTTCCCGAGTTTGCGGTCGCGAAATCGAGTCAAGAGTCGGTCGGACAACCAACGACCGACCGAGAGGCGCGTCCACCGCATTACGCACACAGAAGCCGCGATTTTAACGTACCTGTAGAAACGACCGGCGCGCCGAGGGGAGAGAATATCCCGCGACGTGCTAAGAGCGCCGTGCAGGTAGGAATTATTAGGAGGATGTATGCTTTCTGGTCTTCTTGCTCAAAGTTGCGGGACTCGTCTTCGAGAATAAAGCTGAGCAGCAAGAAAAACGACGCGGGAAAAACCGAGTGACGAGGAATCGCGCTTCGCGGTTAATTATGTCATTAATTAGATCGCGGTAGTGTACACTTAGACGCGGTACTCGCTCAGTCGTTCTTGTCGTCGATCCCCTCCACCCCCGGGCTAAAGATGGCTAACATGTGGGGGATTTTTAAGTTCGCTCGCTGATGAAACTTCCGGTCCAATGAGATAACCCAACTATTGTTTGAAAACGAGCCCTCCTATTGGACGTTCAGCTTCGTGTCAACCGCTATCTGGAGGAAAGTGGCATTGAAAGTAACGAAGAGAATATTACGCTTTTTGTTACACAAAGGACCAAAGCACAGGCTTTTGCATAACGCATAATACATAACGCATAAGAGAATAAACCAATTAGTTTTCTTCATTTTCCTTCTCAGGACAAAAATGAAGAACTCTGATCGGTTGATTCTCTTATGCGTTGTGGATTATGCGTTATGCAGAAGGGCCAGAGCACAGACTTCATAACGCATAATACACAACGCATAAGAGAATCAACCAATCAGAGTTCTTCATTTTTGTCCTGAGGAGGAAGGGAAATGAAGAAAACTAATTGGTTTTATTATTCTCTTATGCGTTATGTATTATGCGTTATGCAGAAGTCTGTGCTTTGGCCCGAAGTCTGTATTCTGGCCCTAAGGTCAAGAGCACAGGCTTTTGCATAACACATAATACATAACACATAAGAGAATAAACCAATTAGTTTTCTTCATTTCCCTCCTCAGGACAGAAATGAAGAACTCTGATTGGTTGATTCTCTTATGCGTTGTGTATTATGCGTTATGCAGAAGTCTGTGCTCTGGCCCTTATTCTTCTCAATTCGCCATGTTTTCTACTAATGTAGGAATAGAGTCACTATTGGTAGGAGTTTATCTTGATAAACAAGCGTGATTGGTAAGCTATCATGCATACATACATGGGCTGCATTCAGCAGACTCAACAGTTGGACAACATTACTAGATTTTCCACTGAATCTCGCTCCTGATTGGTAAATATTTCTGGGTCTATGAAGAATCTAAAAGAATGCTCCAATCACAGACAATAATCACTAAGCGCTCTCTGATCACTTTGTTCTACTGAACGCGGCTATTGTTTCACAGTACACTTCAGTTCTTGAAATATAAATAACATATAGGAGACGGAATGGCTAAAAGATCTCCGACTGGCGTTCATAGTTTGATCTTATTTTTAAATTTTTGGTTTATCCTCGATGCTCTTTGATCAATGTAACGATCCATGCAAAATAATAAATACGATATCGATAAAAGTGGCCAATCAAAAGCTGGTGATACTCAACTCGTAACGCACAATTAGATCTTTCAAGTTCTTTTCCAGCCACTGTACGGATTATTTGTAATTGGCTCCGGAGAATCTGAAGATAAGCTTAAGACGTCGTTAAGTGCAAGATCGGACTGTGAATACTACCCCAAGTACCGGCCGTTCAGACGCATGCACACGCAGGCTTCCGTCAGTCATTAACGGACGCGCATAGTTCGCAGTCGACCAGGATGAAATTGCGACATGTCCGCGCTCAGGTATCGTACTGCTGTAACATCGCGGATTGTTAATACCGTCCATTTTCGTAACGAGTACAAAGGAACGACGGTTCCGACGACGGCAACGAAGGCGAGAAGTGCGAGTGGCGAGATCGATCGTCGACAGCGAAGTCGCGGACGAGCACGGTGAGTTTATAGTCAGCACGTGTCAGTAATCGGCCTGCGCTGCATTTAGTTAACTCGAACGGCGATCGGGAGACGGCAGCTGATTTCGCGTCCGCCTTGCAAAGTCGCCTCGTTGATCATGCTGATCGCTGATCGGCGAGATCGCGCATCAGCGGCAATCATAAATATCAGCTCGTCGCTTCGCGTATGCGACGGCGGTTTTTGTAATGGCGCGTAATACGCTCATGCATCTGCGGGTAATTCGCTAGAGGTGGCGCCACCGGAGTCGCGCGCGCACGAGTTCTCGCAACGGTCGCTTGCTTTGAGAAATCGCACTCGTAATGGCGACGCGGAATATGCACGCGGCGGTAACGGCGGCTCCGACGAACGGTTCCTCCGAGACTCCTTGTCCTCGTATGGTTCGTATTCGTATGGTTTGTATCCGTGTCCGCCAATGGACGTTAAATGTATCGTCGAATCGACTCTCGTAACGAAAGGAGAAGCGATGCGACGATTGGCTGGGACCCATGGCTGTTCTATAACTTTTGGCGACCTTGTCGTTGCGCGTCTTTTCTATCGTGCGTTATACCTGCGCAACGACAATGTAACGACGACGTTAAAGATTACGAAATGGACGTGATCTCGGACGCGTATCGATCCCGCAAATATCCCAAGTTGAGCAGAAAAACGTGGCACGTGACGCTCGCGCAAGAAAGATCGAACTCGACATTCGCAGAGTATACTTGACGTTTGTAATGCGTTCGGAGTAGAAGTCCAAACCTCGATGTCACCACTACTTGTTGACACCGAAGTCACAAAATCGTATTTCATTTTGGTATTGGTCGACACCGATGTCGCACTAATGGCGGCCGACGTCGACGCAACCTACTCGATCTTCCCGATCTTTTTTCAGACGCCTCGACACCGTCGCGAAGAGAGTGGAAGAGAGAGAGAGGGAGCTTTGAGAAACTTCCTGCGCCGAAAAACGTAACCGACGCTATCTGCCAGATGCAGTCGTATGATGGTCATCGTGAAAGGTAAAGCGACCTGTCGATAGCTTGGCTCGCAGGAGCAGAGGAGAAATCGCGCGCTCGCGCGACATTTCGCCGAGGGTTCCCGGACGGAATTCCCGATAGCGCGCTATCGGGACCGCTCTCGGCCGCTGCTCGTGTAGGCTTTGACGATCCCTAAGTGAAATATCATCGGCAATCATTCACGCGAGATCTTTATCGCGCGGGCGCGCACGCGGCTAACGTGATCCCCGTGACCCCACCGAACTCGGCAGCAGTTTTATGCGAGCCCCCGCGGCGCGCGTGAATAAGCCGCGATGGGTGCAAGCTGCTGCCGTTGCTGCTGCGAGAGAGAAGCGTCGTCCCGGGGATCCCGACTGCAGGATCGCGGTAGGAATGTAACGCGGTCTCTCTCTCTCTCTCTCTCTCTCTCCTTTCTTTTCTCCCTTCCCTTCCCTCTCTCTCTCACTCTCTCTCTCTCTCTCTCTCTCTCTCTCTCTCTCTCTCTCTCTCTCTCTCTCTCTCTCTCTCTCTCTCCCTCCCTCGCTCGTAGGCAGGGTCGCGGCGGAATCACAGAAAAGTATTCGCCGTCCGCGCCATCGCGACGTTCCGCGCGCAGGAGACGCGGGTATCGATAAATAAGCTTCGGCATTTCGCTCGGCCGCGCGCGCGATACCGCGACACGACTTCCGATACCCCGGCTATCTTATCTGCCGGCCGGCTGTCAGGCCGATGCATCGCGGCGTGCCGCGCCGCGCCGGATGCGGATATATAATAAAAAGCGGACGGAGCTTGCGTTCCGCCGCGCTCGTGCCGCGCGGATCACCCGAGGTACGCTGAACGAACTTGCGCTGCCGAGTTTCTGATTGATTGATCGATCCCCGACAGCCTCGAGCGTATTTCATCGTCGGCGATCGTTTAGCATCAGTCTCTCGAGTGATCGGAGGATCACTCGAAGCTCCGCTTTTGTTCACGCGCGAACCGACCGTTGAGTTCGTCGATCAATTTTTCCGGAGGATTGTCGGAGGAGGTGGGAGGAAAAAAAAAAGAAAGAGAGAGGCAATTCTCTCTGTTGAGGCAGAGGCTCGTAGTCTCGGTGTTTACGGCGCTCGCCAAGTCGCCCTTCGCGGCTATGAATAGAAGTCGATTCGCGGCGCGAGACGAGCGCCGGGGTTTCGAAAGATGATAATTAGTCTTTTACGGTACATGGCCAATTCCAATCTACATTGTGTGTACGAGGTGAATTCTCTCGCGGCCGAGGAAATCGCGCAATACTTTTAGGCCCCCCCCCCTCCCCGGTATACGCGCGTTGCGAAAAAGTGAAATGTGTTGTAGCATTGCGTTGCCATTGTTGTGTCACGGGGAGGCGTAAAACGGGGCAAGGTTGAATTCGTGATTGTTCGAAAAAGTCCCACATAAGTTCAAGTCTCGCTACACCGAATCCCTCGTATTTACGCTCTATCGTTTCCGTCTCTTTCTCTCGCTCTGTCCCTCTCTCTCTCTCTCTCTCTCTCTCTCTCTCTTTCTCTTTCTCTCACCGTCATTGTATGCCGCGGTGTCGATCACTCGATCAACGTGCGCAACCGCGCGAACTTTACAATGATCCGAAGGCGAATGAAGAAGTAGCCTTTTATCCTGTGAATGAAAGTATCCGCACGCGGCATAAGCTCGACGAAGGATAAATACGAAGTAACGTTTCTCCGGTGTAAATGAAGACATCGCGGTAGAAGACAGACAGATCACGACGTCGACGACGAGAGGAGGAAAGGGAGAAAGAGAGAGAGAGAGAGCGGGAGAGGAGAATTGGAGGGAGGGAGATAGATAGCGGGTACGCACATTTCCCATTGTGAAAATCCTCGAGGATCCCTGACCTCCGGTGGCTGGCTGCTCGCTTTAATTACGTTTGTCATTTCATAGCCGGTGTCTCATTATAAAGAAAGTTCGAGGCATAACTCAGCACTCGTTGCGAACCTAGGTGGCCTCTTTCTGGTAACGGCACTAACCAGCCCAACCAGACGACCAACAACCAAGCAAGTAACCAACCAACCAACCAACCAACCAACCAACCAAGCAACCAACCAACCGACCGACCAACCAGTCATGAGCCCCCTTTTACCTTACGTATAGCCCTCCGCGTGCCTCTCTTCGCATCGCCGCTCTAGATCTTCGGATAAGAACGAACACCATTTTAGCGGTTCCTTACACACCAGACATCCGCTCCCTTCCTATATATACGGCGGCAGAGGCCTCGGGAGAGCCCCGCTGCATTTTTTCCGCGCGAATGTGTCAAGCGGCCGTAGGAGGGAAAGACGCGCGGAGGAAGGGGATGATGGACGGACGAGAGCGAGAGAGAGAGAGAGAGAGAGAGAGAGAGGGAGAAACGAGAGGGAAGTCGAAAGAGAAGAGAATTAAAAAAGGATAGGGACACGTCTCTCGGCCGAAACCTTCTAATCCCACGTACATACACACACACACACACACGCGCGCGCGCGCGCGCTCGTCTACATATAGACACACACACACATACACACATGGGTGCCCGCGATTCGTCGCGTGAGACCGGAGGAAGCAGAAAACGGGATAGCGTACCGTTTCGCGCGATAAGGGTTTCGTTCTCCAACGAGCTGTTCTCGCAATAAGAGCGGGTGTTACGTCGGTTTCGCTGGACCAATGAGCGCGTTACCGTTCCGACGAATCTCGCCTTTGACAACTGCACCCCGTCGGCCGATGGAGGTTCCGTCGAAAACCTGCGTCGCGGGATTAACGGCACGCGATCGTGCACCCGGATGTCGACGGCGGGTATCGCGCGTCGCGTTAGGTATATATATTGATTCCGCGTGTATTAACATACTAATGTTGAAGGGTCGATAAAATTATTACGTTTGTCGCAAACTGTCGCTGTTCAGCCGGTTCAACGGTAGAACTACCTTTTGCGGAGCTTGCGGCTAAAATCGAACTTTTGCCCACGTGTAACTCGACAATGACTTATCAGGCGATCCATTTGGACGGTGAATTTGAAAATCGATGCAAACGTACAATTTATAAGCGCAACTTGTACGCATGACACGTAGTAGTGCGCAATACCTTGCCCGACATGGCGATTTTCGCAAGTAAGCAACATTCTTCGCGATATTAGCAAATATTGCCAATACGCCAAGGTTGACTCCGGTCCTCGTCGAAGTCGGTCGCTCGCCATTTGCGCACGACGCGAAACGCTCGTAAGCGCCGTCTTCGGAGACTGGCTGCGTTCGAGTGCCGCAACGGTTGCGCAACCGTCGGATAGTTATCACGTCTGATTGCGCGAGGTACGTCTTTAGACCCGCGACGGGTCCAGAAGAATATTCAAACGTGAGCGACGCGCTCTCAGTAAAGTCGAACTTTATCTTCGCAAAGTCGGACGCACCGCTCCGCGATTTTCCTCCTTTCGAAACGCCTCGGAGGCGGATGTCGCTTGTCCGCGGATCTCCGCTGTTATCCCGTAACGTTACTTCGCCCCCGAGATGCCTAATCGCGCGTGTGCGCCTCGTATTCAGGTTAATTTCGCATTTAATTGCAGATTTATCTGTTTACGAGGCCGATTCGCCTGCCGTACTGTTAGAGCGATAATCAATCTCACCGCTTCGCGGTGAGAAGCTCCGCTTTATGAGCTACATCATTTCATAAAATTACGCGTGCTGCTACAACGTGAAATTATATTTTATAATTATGGTAGCATAAGGCAAATGTGAAGAGATGAAGCGCGCCAGCGCAGCCGCCAATGCGCCGCTGTGGTGAAACCGCCGATCGTAATTGTAACGCGCGATAATTATCATTACGGTCGCTCAAGCGGCCGCGTGCGTCTTAATCGCGACGACGATAATCCGCTCGCTCGTTCGGATAATGAAGCGCGCGTCCGTTTGGGTCTCCTCGGAACGCTCTAACACGTCCGCGAAAAGCGCTTTCCGATTTCGCTCGCGCGAGTCTAAATATCGTGCGACGACGGGCGGTTTTTTCGTTCGCTCACGCACGCACGCACGCACGCACGCACGAGATTTTCCCGGGCGCTCGGCTCGCGTGCAAGTAACTCGATTGCGATTTACGTACGAATCCCGCAGCTTGGCATTCGATCGCACATAAAATCTAGCTTTGCATGCTGATAAGGGGTCCCTGCACACCTGTGTGCGTCATCGGGCTGCTTCGTGTGTGTATGTGTGTGTGTGTGTGTGTGTGTGTGTGTGTGTGTGTGTGTGTGTGCGCGCATACCTGTATATACGCGCACGCATAAAGGAGCCCCGCCGCGCTATATTACACCTCTCTCCCTCTCCTCTCTCTCCCATCGCTTCCGACCCCTCTCCTCCATCTCCTTCTCCTTCTCCCTCTTCTCCTCCAACCCTCTCACGCTCGCTCTCTCTCTCTCTCTCTCTCTCTCCCCCTCTTGCCCTCCGTCCCTCTCTCTTACCTCTAAGCGTGTACGCGCGCACGCAGATCCCGCGTGTCGATGTGGGTACGGTTATTAGCCCAGAAAGCAAGGCCCCTGCTTCCGGTGTAGGCACTTCAGTTCGAGAGTTTCTTAACCCCTTCTTACACGACTCTTGCTCGGCCTGGCCTGGCCTAAGACTCTGCCCCGGCTTGGCCTGTTGTCGGTTGCGGGTGGTAGGTACCGTAGAGAGGTACGACTCACGGCAGCTAGCTTATACAGGGTGTTCCGCGACGCAGCCGAGCGACTTATGATTCCCTCGGCCCGACCTCGAGACCGATTCCGTCTCCGCGGAGACGTCTCGGCGGCTCCCCGACGGGATTCGATCTTTCCTCGAGTCGCGAGTGAGCTCGCTCTGCGGCGCGATCCGAGCCCCGGTGGCGCCGGTAGCTGGGCATATTTCGAGCGGAAGTTGGCATACTCCAGTCGGATGACTTGGAAGGTCACCGGAGGGGTTTGCTGTTGAAGGTTGAGGAAGAGCGCGAAGAGTACACGGCGCACGACCGAACGACCTGTCGTTGGAACTTTAACTTGAGGTCCGCGATGGCTCGCGATAGTACACCCTGTATGCATGCGCCGACATGTACACCGGGGTAGATTGCCAATGGCGAACTCGTCATTTTTCCGCGGCTGCGAGGTGGACCCGACCTGTCTCACCAGGAGCGCTCGTAGATTTCGAGAGACACCGAACGACGCGCACGATTCCGTGCACGCGATCTCGATTATCGTACGGTAGCAAGCCGAGGGTCTCACATTAATTCGTAGGCCAATATTTGAAAGAGAGAGAGAAAGAGAGAGAGAAAGAGAGAGAGAGAGAGAGAGAGAGGGGAGGAGAGAAGAGATAGACGGAAATTTAATATCGCGATATGGAGGGATCCAGGAAGCCAGACTCGAGACGCGATATCAAGACGCGAACACAGCTACGGCAATTAGCGTCATCACCGCGAAGAGTCGACGATCGGCGTTGATCGAGCGACGAATACGGATCGCAATCGCTACGATCGAAGGTCCGATAGAAACCGAGACTAGAGAGTGATCTGCAGGTGCGAGCGCGGATTTCGCGCGGTACCTCCTCGGCGGAGGACGCGCGAAGAGGCGCGAAGTGTTTCGAAAGTGATGACCCCGCGAGCGGTAAAGGTGCGTGCAGCTGCTTCCTCCTCGGAAAGGCATTTTATACGTATGGAACAACACTAATGCGATGGAGATTAGCTTACCGCGGTTCCCATGAACTATTTTTGAGCTTAATCGTTGCGCTGATCTGCTGTTATACGCCGTACCTACCTACGAGGCTACGTTGTAACAGATAATTACTCCAACACGCGGGGGGGAGGAGTGCTGGCGTTCCTGGATCGCTAATGAGCCTGTGGAATATTATCGACGCGTACGGTAGCGCTCATGCAACCGCTCGGCTCATCCCTCCGCGAATCCCCCCCCTTCCTCCCCTCTCTCTCTCCCGGCATTTCTGATTTTTCCGTTCTTTCACCGGTCTACGACCGACGTCCGCCGAGATGCGTGTCCTGCGTTTTTCCAGGACCCGACGTTCCAAGAGCGCGAGCGTCCTATCCTCGATTTTCGCCGTTCGCTCGCTCCTCGTTACGCGCGCGACAGCTTTCCCCGCTGGAAAAGCGCGCGTCATTCTCTCAGTCGTTTTCTTCTGCCGCGCTGAAAATTACACGCGGGAGAATTATTATACGCAGGCTGCAGGATTCTCGTGTCTCGTCGCGAAAGCTCGTCGCGTCGCTCGGCTTTCCGTGTTGTGTTGTACGCTCTCATCGGGAGTCGTTCATCATTCGCGGACGCGTATCGCGAACCGTCTGGGTCACAGGTGAGAGATTAAACAGTCGCTGCCGACTTCGCTCTCCAGTTGAGAGCTCACGCGGAGAAATGGGATCGTAGCGTGCACGCGACTGCAGCGGTCGTCGTCGATTGAGGCGCGTTGATATGAAAACGCGGCGAGCGGCGATCGAATCGAAAGCGGCCGTTTTGCGCTTTCGGCTACACCGACTGGAATATTTTCGATCAGCGACCGACAATTTCGTTCACAGTCCCTCCGCGATCTTGTCACTCGCAGCATCCTTTCTCTCCGCCTCTCCTTTGTTTCTTCATGTTTTCCCCTGCCATCGCGCGATTCGGATGGCGGACTCGCTAAAATCGTACGGCGAAAAAAAGAACTGATGCAACGTCGGAAGCGGTAATGCCCGGCGAGCGTACGGTTCTCAAAGGGTTAATTGGGCATAGTGACTCCTCCTCCAGGTGACCAAGCTCCATGGGAGTGTGACGGAGAAAACCCGGTTTCGTGCGCGGAATTAAGCACGGTGTACCCGTGTGTCTATTTATAACGCCTTATAGACGAACGTCTTCATTCACCTTGTGACAGCGAAGTATGGAGTGACCTTGCGCATCGACGTTCGTTACACCTTGCTGACAGCGAAGTATCATCGTACGTGCATCCGCGCCTCTGCACACGCGAATACATTACCATAAACTAACATTATTCGCTGCTCGTAAAGGTGAAGAAAGAAAAGGGAGAGGGAGAGAGGACGAAGGAGGAATATCGCGCTTCTGCGGATAATAATAATAATTGGCAGATTTGTTCGTCGTTACTCTTCCTCGCGCGAAGTGCGAGTGCGAGTTTACTCGAACTGATTATTCACGTTGGAAGATATTTTTCCTTTTTTCTTTCCTCGGATCGACGAAGCTCCGTGACGCGAAAGGTAGCGACCGCTCGTCGCGATCGCCGCGAGAAGTGCCTCGCATGATTAATGCGTTAAATGCACACGCCGAAGTATAAATATCGCGCTCGCGTACGGTCGAGCGTTCGAGCAACCGATGGCGTTGTACTCGGAACCCGAGCCTTCATTATACGCCGTCTCCAATCACGTGTGACAAATTATTCCCGCGTCACTTCCTTTAGTGCACCGACGAGATTTCCACGGGGTACGACCTGGCAGACCGTCTGACAGCCATGCCCAATTCCTCACAATGCACACGCGTCGACGAGTCCGAAAGAGTGCGACGGAATGATAATTGAAGAGACGATTCTCGCCGTGTGATCTGCCAAAGCCGATTGTTTCAAAGGCGACGTCTCGCCTCGCGCTGGGAATTCGAATCTGCTAATAATTAAATGGTCTCTAAACCGGACGAATCCAATCTAAACTTGAAACGAACAAAAAACAGGAAGTTTCGTTGTAGAGATATTAAAGATTGCAAAAACGCCACTGACAAGTCAGTCTTGGCGAAGTCATCGCCGGGTGGAAACGTTCGCAGAGTTTCTCAGTGAGTCAACGATCGGCGTGACGTTCGACGTCTCTGAAACGTCTCTCGCGTGAAATGAGTTCAAGCAGTGAGTTTCTGAGGTCGTGCTCCGTCGAATCTCGCGCTCTTGTCGTACTCTCGATATCCTCTCGATATCCTCGCGACGTTTGAACGTCAAAGCGACACGCCGGCCGCGCGATGCTCTTTTTCGTCGAAAGGGCTGCGACACCGTTCGAGCGTCGTAGCTAGTCGGAGTAGGATGCGCGATGAGGGGGAAAAGAAAAACGGAGGAGAAGAAGGACAGAAGAGACAGAGTATCATCCTTGCGTGTCGAAGCCGTAGCAGAGCCGCGGCTCTGAGGTCGAGGAGCAGCGCGCGCGATGGAGGCACGATGGCAGGCACACACGAGGCGGCGGCGGCGGCGGCGGCGGCGGCGGCGGCAGTGTATAAGTCAGCACTCAGGATATTTCGTCATTTCCTGCTTCTCACGCGATACAATCTAAATTAACTATGTTCGCTTGGCTAGGCCTCCTCCCTCGCGCCGAGAGAGCCTCGCATCTCTCAAGAAAATTTCTTATTTCCTAGCGAGGAGGGCCGCCGCCGCCGTCGTCGCCGCCGCCGCTGCCACCGCCGCCGCCGCCGCCGCCGCCGCCGCCGCGTCGCCGTCGTCGTCGCCGCGGAGGAACGAGGAGACGTGGGGCGGCGTCGAGAGGACGAAGACGAGGCCGAAGACCCACCGCACCGCGCCGGGGCTTTCACAACGTTCCCGTTTTGCGCCGCAAGTGTGTAAGTTGCCGCGCGCTCTCCTGACGACTCGCTCGGAAAATCAGCCTTTAATGTCCTCGTGGCCGGAAGAGAGAGAGAGAGAGAGAGAGAGAGGGAGAGAGAGAGAGAGAGGGGGGGAGGAGGGGGGCGTACGCGCCGCCTTGTTGCATCGGGAAAACGGAGATTCGCGGTAAAAGATCGTGAACCGCATTTCCTTGAAAAGCCTCGATTCAAGTCGGATGGCAATACTGCAGATTGAAGATTACAGTTTGAGGAAAATTGGGATCGATCGGAACAGAGAGAGTCAAGATCGGAATATGTCGAATTCTTGCAATCAGCAATCCTCGGAAAGGAAGTCGTATATCTCTGAGACGAGATAGATAATCATATGTAGAAAAGTGCCGCGCTACAAAGGTGTGCTGTGAGCATCTCGATAGAGCGATCGTCGACGCCCTCGCACACGAGGACGTATATTAAAACGCACCGTTGCGAAGAGAGGAAAGGAGACGTGTCGAAAGAAAAGGTCGAAACACCGCGGGCTCTTGCGCCCGCGCCAAGCGGTTGCCAGCTCGAGTGTGACTTTTGCGAATTCCAGGGTATTCTAATTCGTGCCTATCCTCGGGGAGAGGCCGTTTTACGGCTCGAACGAAGCAGCCGCGGAGGAAGTAGGGCGTAAAGTGCCTTGAACTTTGAACCGTACGTTTTTTAAACGCCACGAACGGGGAACTCGGCGGGAAACGCGCAGTTCTCTCTGTCGCACATTGCGATTTAGCGTGGTGTCGACGACGCACGAATCTCGGCAGACCGAAAATTGAGTCGAGCCTTGAGTAATCGCTTCTATCTCGACTGTCAATCTCGCGGTCGAAAGCTTGCCATACTCCATCTCGCAAACGTTAATAACGAAATATTAATCTTGAATCATGCTTGGTGAATTTTTAAAAGACCAGAACTAAATGTATTTCTCAAACCTTGTTAATTTCCCGGAAATTCCATAACCAAGATGATCTCCTCGTCGATCTCCTCGTTTCAATCATCAAGCAAGGCAATCCGGGATTATAAATATGCTTCATCTAATTCGAGAAGTCGAGATTGAATTTCTTCTCTGAACGTCGTCTTGTTAAGCTCTCGGAAATTATACGTCGACGAACGTAGCTCAATCGTAGCTATCAGCAATCCGGGCTGACAGCTGGAAGAGCGTCTCTCACGCGAGTCCGCGCAGCTTGAATTCGGCGTACGTCTGACCAGTGCTGGACCGTATCACTTGCCAGGCGCGACTTCCTTAATATTTCCGCCCGTGCCGCCCGTGCCGATTCTCCCTCTCACGCTCATCACGAACGACGCTCATCGCGTATGCATTTTCGTAAGCACACGCGCGCAGCGTGAGCCGCGTCTACACGTGAGCCATCGAAATTAGCGACACGCGATGATCGGCCGTGCCATCGCAATTTTGTAATTACCATCGAGCAATTAAATCGCGCGGAATCCGGACGCAGGCGAACTTCCAAGAGCTCGCTCGCGAGGCGAGCGCGAAAGAAGTGAGAGAGAGAGATGATATCGACCGCGAGCGTAAAGTGCGGAAATGTTATGGCGTGCGGAGAACACGGGTGGGAAGGTGTAACTGACCATGGTGCGAGTACACGCGTTCGTAGAAAAACGGACCGTACGCCGGTGCGAGTACGCGCGGTGTTTTGCATAGAGGAGAGCGAGCGGCCCGACGCTGCTCCTTTTTTCCGTTCGAACGCGCCGGCCTGGCGCGGCGCGGCGACGCGATTTCTCCCGACCACCGTTGTTTAACGCACCAAGCCAATTAACACGACGTTTTATCGCGAGTTGCGTGCGCCGCAACGACGTTCATGAATAAGACACCTCGCGGACCGGTGATTGCGCGAGCGTCTGCTCGAAAACACGCGATTTCCTCGTGCAAAATCGACGTCACGAAAAAAAAAAGGATAAAAAAGGACGCGGCGCCGATCGGTAGTCCATTCGTCGTCTCGCGGCATCGCAGACGATAACGACGACAACGTCGGGGGGTCCCCCAAATGGGGCTGGCCGCCGCGTTTGCAGTGCGCGTGTGCACACGCATTTACGCACTTACGCACGCACTCGGGCAGGCGTGCACGCGGCGCAATCGGCCGTGCCGGTGGCGTTTCTAACAAATTAACGGCCGATATCTCGTCGTTGCCCTGCTCCTTCTGCCTTCTGGCTCCACCTCCCGGCTCCGCGGGCCGTGGCCGCGGCAGAGAGAGGTGCGCGCGGCCGCGCGCGAGAGATCCAGCCGGCCGATGCGGGCGAGCGTGCGAGCGAGCGAGCGAGTGAGCGAGCGCGCCGGAGAGAGATCATTTTTGCCACGTATTTGCAAACTGAATAATAAATACGCGGATATACGCGAAGAGTACCGCGTTCCGCCTTCACGCAGCTCGCGCTTGGCGCGGATTGGTCGCACCGGCCGCGAGGGGACGGCGATATTCATTCGCCGTCTCTCCTCCGCTCCGTGGACCTACTTTGTACACGCACACGCGCGCACGCCCTGATGCACGTGCACGTTGTGTGTTACCCGGTGGAGAGGGAACACACCGTGTGCACGCCGCGGTCTGTCTCTCCCTCTCTCTTTCTTTCTCTCTCTCTCTCTCTCTCTCTCTCTCTCTCTCTCGCTCTCTCTCTCTCTCTCTCTCTCTCTCTCTCTCTCTCTCTCGCTCTAGCTCTCGCTCTTCCCCCCCGTCTATCTGTCTCCGCTCAGGCCGCGAGAGAGAAGCGCGTTCGGCTCGAGCGAGTCCGTCGTCTCTCCTTTCGTCCGCTCCTGCGTCTTTCCTCTTGCTCTTTTCTTCTCCTTCTCTCTCTCTCTCTCTCTCTCCCTCTCTCTCCCTCTCTCTCTCTCTCTCTCTTTCTCTCTCTCACTTTGCGTATCGTCTCCTTTTCTCGCTCACCCGCTTGCTCGTTCTTCTTCTCTCCCCTTCCCCTTCTCTCCCTCTCTCTCTCTCTCTCTCTCTCTCTCTCTCTCTCTCTCTCTCTCTCTCTCTCTCTCTCTCTCTCTCACGCTCTCTCGGTGGCTCCTTGGACTCACCTCTCTTGATCGCCTCGCTCTTGTATTTATGTGTGTATATTTGGCTTTAATATTCTCGCTAGATTACGTTTGTTTCTTATCGTGTGTCATTTGCTGCCTGGGCGGAAACTTTCTCCCCTTCCCCTTCACCCTCTTTATTTTTTTCATTTTTCTATCGGTTCTATCAGTTGATCGACCTGACGCGCTACGCTACGCGTTTTTGACGTTTGTACTATATCTTTATCGAATCGCATTCTTTGCGCGCTCCGTCGTGTGCCACTCGTATTCTCGGGAGAATCGTTCTTAGAATACAACAAATGTCACCTTCGTCCTGTCGCTCCTGCCGCTCCGAGTACGCGCCGGCATAAACACACGACGACGCGAATATATTCGCTCCGTGGCGGCGGACGCTCTTTACCGCTTCACCATCGATTGAATCGGTTCGCTCCTCGCTGTTGGCGGCGCGTACACGCATCAGCGGCTTTCCCGAAGTCGCGTTCGTCGCGGACGTCAGCGGGAGAGACACGCGAGCTTCGATGAGCGAGAGCGTGGGCGACGTTGCGCAGGACGGATTCGGAGATCCCAGTCGATAGTCGGGAATATCGACGGTAATAGCTCGCGGTAATGGGCCCGCAGAGGCGGACGCATAGGCTGTTACGTGCGGTATCAGCCTTAGATCTGAAAAACCCTTTATTTTAAAGCTCTTTTTCTCTTTCTTTTCGATACCTCGATCCCAGACTGTAAACACGCGTCTCGACAAATATTGTAAATTTTAGCTGGACCGTGATAACTCTTCTCTCTCTCTCTCTCTCTCTCTCTCTCTCTCTCTCTCTCTCTCTCTCTCTCTCTCTCTCTCTCTCTCTCTTTACGCTATTCTGCGTCTCGAAAAAAGAGGCAGAGTGAAAAAAGGGAGGTACACTCTCCGTGCATCAACAAGAGGCATCCTTAATTTTGTTAACATATTTTATTCCTCATTCTCGACATTGTTTTGCGTCCGACTAGCCCGACTAACGCGAATTTAATTGTCGATATTCGACAATTGAAAGTAAAGTGAGCTGCCTGATTGAGCCACATCTGTTGAGAGAGAGAGAGAAACACCTTGAGACGGCAGAAGAAAATAACAGCTTTTACGCAAAGTATAAAATTCGTGGTATCGTTACGAGAGACGAGAAGAACGGAAAGATAAGATTCGCTAGTCGGACCGCGACGCGAGGGAGCGCGAAAGGGAGCAAAGTCCGCGTCGACGAGGTGGCAACGCATCGCGGGGGGGGGGGGAGGGGGAGGGGTGGAAATCGCAAGGGGAATATCAAAGATAATACCCGACGTTCTCTCCCGTCACGGCTATAGAGACTTCATTTCGTTTTAGGGATTGTTCAGCCGAACAGCATAAATATTTATGCGCATACGCAAGCATTACGCGCTCGCTGGCGCATTAACGAGCACAATGCACTTATATCGTTTCATATACATACCTGCGTTCAGGTGAGTGACGGTCGGCCGGCCGGCCGGCCGAGCGTAATGTTTTTCTCAGTTTACTTTACGGTTCTTCGGATGTCGTATATATCCCGCCGTTTACTGCTGTTTACTGTTCCGCCTCTATTTTCAGGCGCCTCTCGCGAGAGGTAACGTGATAATATACACGCGTATAGATATACGCGTGATAATAATAACAACAATATGCTCGAGCGCGTGCGCGCGCGCGCGCACGATCGACGGTCTCGGGCAGTTTGCAGGCCGCTCTCGGCCGTCGCGATTGTCCGCGTGACGGATTAACGCGCGGGGAATTTCGTGGAAATTCTTTTTCGTTACCACCGCGCGCTCAGGTGGCGTACGAGAGCCGGCTACGTCATCGAGATCGATATCGATCGTATTATCGAAAGGGCAGTGCCGACGTGCCGCGCGGCCGCCGGCTCTTGCGAGCGAGTCTTACGACCGACTCGGCCACTCGGCGTATCGCCCGGCGGAATCCTCTCCTCTCGCGCGCCACTTGCTTTATAATCTTTTAAATATTCAGTTCGTACGCTCGGTTTTACATTCACTATAGCGTGTCGGTCGCTACGCTAGACGGATTCTCTCGCGCGCGCTCTGCACACGTGCACCGCGCGCGCGGAAACGCAAATCGCGGCTCGTGCGAGCCGCTCTCTCTCTCTCTCTCTCTCTCTCTCTCTCTCTCTCTCTCTCTTCTCTCTCTCTCTCTCTCTCTCTCTCTCTCTCTCTCTCTCTCTCTCTCTCTCTCTCTCTCTCTCTCTCTCTCTCTCTCTCTCTCTCTGGACATGCTTTCGCGACGATTGATTCAGTCGAATTCGCCGACGTTATTTGGCTTTGAGCGTCATTTGCGCGATACAGAATTGCCGCGAGGCAGATGAGAAGAGAGAGGGAGAAAGAGAAAGAGAGAGAGAGAGAGAGAGAGAGAGAGAGAGAGAGAGAGAGAGAGAGAAAGGAAGAAAGACTGAGAATTTTCCACGCGCGCACACGTGGGCGTGCAAATATGCGAAAACTCGCAAATTTTTTCTCTCTTGCCGCAGCGGCCGCGGACGTCGCTGCTCGCGTGTATGTGCTTTTTCGCAGGACAAAGTTCGACGTAACGAAGCGTCCGATGTTAACGATGCGTTAAAGCGAGGCAGGTGCATCGCGTTAATGCAGGACCAGGAGGGAACACGTAGGGCGTATAATCATGAAAGACCAGAAAATAATAACAATATAATAATAATAATAATAATAATAATAATAACGGTAATGAGGATGGTAGGATAAATATGCGATTTTTCCGCGGGAACACAACGGAGCCGCTCTCGCGCACGTAGTTTATATTTAGACCCTGCGCTTAGAGTGAATTTATAGTCATTGCTATCGGGATCCTTTATGCACCGTCCCTTGGCGATATTGCGGTGCGTGCCCACACTCCTCTTACACTCTAGGCCAATGGTTCTCAAACTTTTTTTGCTCGCGGCGCGGCATTGTCTGGCGCGCAGGGCGAGCTGCGCGCCGTATTAAAAACAGATTAGTTCGCGGATTATTCCGCGAACTATCGCGTCCGCTCCGTAGGCTGTAGGCGCGCTCTCGGCGAGGTGGAGGCGCGCGAGCGCGCGTGCTTTCAGGGGATATTAAGACGAGGTGAAATTAAATGGAGCGTGCGACAAAGGGACAACGAAGAGGCGCGAGAATCTCGTTTTATGGCACTCGCGCGACCGCGAATTCGAACCTTCGGCGCACCTTCCTTTTGAGAATCACTGGCCTAGGCAGTGTTAGAGAGTACGTAGTGTGTGTCTATAATCTCGGCTTTTTTTTCACGCGCGTGTGATGACACCCACGTGGTCTCGGCGCGCGGCTCCGCTTCGCGCGCGCGCGCGCGCGCACGATCGCTCGCTCTCGCACTCGCGCGATTCTCGCGCACAGAGCCACCGCCAATCTATATGGCCGCAACCTTTCTCCTCTCGTGTGCTAATCAATCTGTGCTTCCTACGCGCTTCGATTACGTAACGCGGCATTGTGAACCCCCGACGTACGAAAATTTAAAAAGCAAAATCGAGAATCCGCGCCTCGCATTCCGCGCGTCACGAGCGACGACGGCTCCCGCGTGCGAACGGCCGCCGCCGTGTCTCGCAATATCTCATATTCCAATGACATTTGCGGATACCTATACGAGGCTACGGGAGATCGACTGTCGAAACGCACAATAGAGCGCGCGCTTTGAGTTACACGCGCCAAATGATTAGCGTGCGCGCTCGAGGCGGCCCTCTCTCTGATGGCGGCGCGTTTCGCAGCGAAATTTCATTTTCCCGGAACGTATAATTAACGCGCTAAAGAGCGCACTCGACAGGCGTGCGAAAAGCGCGATCGCTAAATATCTTCGACGTCCGATTGTCAGTTAATCTCGTATCGGCCAATTATCGTCGCGCTCGGGATATCTCTCGGCCGCTCCGAGAACCACCGTCGGAGGCCGGCCGCGACGCCGCCTTCGGATCTTTCAATTTCCCGGTTTGGGACGCCGCCCCTGGATCTCCCAATTTTTCCCGCACTTTCCGCCAATTTTCCTCTCCCCCGCGCTCTGGCGCTCTGGCGCTCTGGCGCGATGGCGATGGCGCGAGAGCTCCGAGAGATGCATGCCGCCTATGCACGGGCGGAACCGCGAGGCTGCGCTCGCGGTGCCTCGAGGGGGGCACTCGTTCGCTCGCTCGCTCGCTCGCTCGCTCGCTCGCTTACTCGCGCGGGGCACCTTCTCCCGCCAGGTACACCCATGTATCTACCACACGCGCATGCACACGTACACATACACACTCACACCCACACACACGTACACATTCCCACACACGACCAAACGCGTCTCCATGCATACATTGCTCCTCTACAATGTATATATGCATACCGAGCATTATATATATATATATATATATATATATATATATATATATATATATGATATTACCACACACACACACACACACATTACTACATAATACGTAAACATAAAGACGCATACATAGACGAGGCCGCTTCCTCCTTGTACGCTCGACCGGCCGCAACACCGCCGCCGCCACTGGGCCGCGATGCTCGTGGTGGTTCGCCGCGCGCTGCGCCGCGCCGCGCCGCGCCGCGCCGGTCGGGCCCCGGCCCGAGTAGCAAGTCACCTCCGCTCACCTCGGCGTGGCGGAGCGCGCGCGCCCGACTTCAGTCCGCGCTCGGC
Source organism: Harpegnathos saltator (assembly GCF_003227715.2). Lineage (NCBI taxonomy): Eukaryota > Metazoa > Arthropoda > Insecta > Hymenoptera > Formicidae > Harpegnathos > Harpegnathos saltator. The sequence continues at coordinate 1,131,788 of NW_020230172.1, read as the reverse complement.
TCGAGTCGTGCAGCACGGAACGCGCAGGAGGTGCGCAGGCAAGCGAGCAAGCAGCCGGCCAGGTAGACAGGAGGAGAGAGAGAGAGTTTCCCGATCGTCGAGACGACACGTACGCACGCGTCGCCGTAAATCCGCGGTAAAGCCGCGCATACGCGCACACGCATGAGGAAACGAGAGGGAGACATGTGACTGATCCGCGCGCGAGCCGTCGTTAACTCGCGCGCGCGCGCGCGCGCACGCGTGTGAGCGCACAGTGCCGAAACGTCAGATTCCAATGATCCTGACAACGTGATCGCAGCGGGCGATTGGAGGAGCCGAGGATCGTCGTTGGGAGGAGAGAGAGATAAAGAAAAACAGAGACAGAGAGAGAGAGAGAGAGAGAGAGAGAGAGACAGAGAGAGAGACAGAGAGAGACAAGGGAGACAGAGAGAGACAAGAGATCGCGGCAGTGAATGTCTCCGCCGGAGGATCGATCCTGCGATCGAACGGCGCAAGAACGGAACGCGCGACGTCGCGTCGCGTCGCGTCGGGCCGCGGTATTATGTCACACTCCCACGCAAGCGACGGCCGCCGTTGCCGCCGCCGCCGCTGCTGCGGTTGTTGTTGCTGCTGCTGCTGTTGCTGCTGCCACCGTCGCTGTTGCGAGACCCAACGTCCTCGTCGTTTGACATTTCCGCGGGCGCGCAGCGCTTGACGGACGGACCGCGCGCGGCTCTGTTGGTGGATATTGGCGCGCATACGCGAGAGTGGAGAGAGAGAGAGAGAGAAAGAGAGAGAGAGAGAGAAAGAGAGGAGAGAGAGAGAAAGAGAGAGAGAGAGAGAGAGAGAGAGAGAGAGAGAGAGAGAGAGAGAGAGAGACAGTTTTCTTCATTAGTGACGATGCTCGTGATATAAACTTCGCCGTCGACCGACAGTGACCTCTCTCCCCCGTGCACCCGGACGACGACGATCGTCGATGAGCGCTGAGAATTCGCTCGAGATCGAACGCGCGATCCGCCATCCGTTCCGGTGTTCTCGCGAGCCGTCGGCGCGATCGTTCCGGGATCGCCGTCGCGCATCATCGCCTAACAGGCCGTGGGTGGAGATCACGACAAGGTAACGTGCCCAGGGAGAAAGAAAAGTCATTTGGCGTGAAGATAAATTATGCGCGTGTGCGCTCGCTCGCTCGCTCGCGCGCGCGCGTTTTCCACCAGCGAAACTCGATCGTTGTGTACTGTTCTTCTCGCGCTCGCGCCGTACGGTGTCACGTATCGGCTTGAAATCCGCTCGGACCGAGCTACGTTCCCGACTCGAGTCGTCTCGTCACGACGACGACGACGAGACGAGACGAGACGAGACGAGACGAAACGAAAGGCGAGGCGACGCGACGCGACGCAACGCGACGCGACGCGACGCGGCGCGGCGCGGCTCGGCTCGGCTCGGCGGATCGATCATGACGCCGGGGTATGAAATCGGTAATGAGCTGTAAATCTCCGGCATGTACATCGGACCGCGTGTGCGGGTGAGTCACACGCGTCACGGTACGGATACCGACGATACCCGCCGACGACACACAAGCGTGTGCGCGCGCGCGTGCGTACACGTACACGTACACATATATACATAATATACGTAGACGGGCACCTTCCTCGGCGCGTATTCTTTTCCCTTCGGTAGAAAATCGAAGGAAAGGATAATAAGCGAGAAATACACTCTCTCTTACCCGCCGGCCGGTTCCGTGGTTGGCCGCGCGCGCGTGGGCGTAAACGAGAGAGAGGGAGAGAGAAAGAGAGAGAGAGAGAGAGAGGGAGAGAGAGAGAGAGAGAGAGACGGAGAAAGAGGTACGGCCGGGCGGATCAAGAGAGATAGGACACAAGGGAGAGACAGAGAGAAAGAGAGAGAGAGAGAGAGAGAGAGAGAGAGACGGAGCACGGACCGAGAGAAGCGATTTTCTAAAAAATCCACGGTGAAACCTTCGTTAACGTCGGTTTAGACCGCGCGCGCGCGTTCACGTGCCGTCCATCGCCCGCGGGAGATAATCCCATTTCGATCGAATCGACGCTCGCGGATCCGAGGTCGAAAATCGAGTCGATACCGCGGCGAAAGCGGCGCAAACGTAGCTGCGATTTTTCCGCGCGGACGAGCCGGGTTTAATTGAAAATACCGTTCGCGAATCGTTTGTCGGGAAGATTGAATTCTGGACTGGCGGTCGCATCAAGAACGACGCCGCGCCGTGGCGGCGAGTTTCTCGGAGTACGCGACGGGGAGAGGAGAATCAGCGAGCGATCAGAGTCCGCGACTAATTATCGCGATCGCGACGCGTCTGAAGCTCGTGCCCGGCGAAGCGAAACCGTCCTCGCACGCGGATGACTGTCTGAAAATCGCCGACGCGGTGTCCGCGCACGCGATCGATGCGCGGTGTCGCCTTACCTCGATGCGGCGCGGCGGCGAGCGCGAGGCGTGTACGCGCTGTCGAGATCGAGAAATGGGCCGGGGACGACGTCACGCTATTCTCGATGATGCGAATAATAACAGCTCTGGCCCGGCCTCTGACGCATACAGGAATCAGACGATTAAATTCGTCAAGTCCGCACCTATGGAAAAGGACGCGCGACGTGCGCTGTTAGCCGCGCGCGGCGAGCTAACGTGAGAAGACAAAAAGTCTTCGTCGACGCGCGTGTCATCGCGCGTTTCGTTCCTGTCGCCGTCGCCGTCGGGCTCGGTCTCTCTGCGAGCTTTCTTCTCGTGACGTGCTTTTCTTCTCTCTCTCCCTCTCTCTCTCTCTCTCTCTCTCTCTCTCTCTCTCTCTCTCTCTCTCTTTGACAGTTTTTTTCTTCACGGTACATTGAGCTTCGATGAAATTTCCACCCTGTGGGATCTCCTGCGTCGAGTCATCACGACATCGCGTTTCGTTCTGATTCGACGGTAACCGTTAATGATTTATTTTTATAAATTAATCCTTTACAATATTGGCAACATATTCGACATAAATATATCGCTCTAATGTCACATCGATTGCACTACCAACACGCGATAATCCGGATCTTCCTTCAGTCCTCTATAAAATCGATTAGAATTTCGCTCGAAGACGAGAACGCACAAAAGCGGGTATACACACACACACACACATACACAAAGTGTTATTAAAACACTTGGAAACCTGCGTCCAATAGATTGCACCTTCAGTGCGCGCCGATCGCACACGGCCGGGCGATTCGCTCCAGCGACATCGGCTCTCGGCCGCTTGATCATTTCACGCAATTAAAACACATCGACGAGAACAGAGCGCCGCGCGATCTACGTGAACGGGTCGGCCGGGTTTGCGCCGACAGTTCGGCGCGGATCGTTAAACCGCTCGCGTGGTTCACGTTAACGCGATGCGACAGAGCACGCGATCGCTCGGCGGATGAGCGGCGGGACCAGGACAGGTCTTATTCCTCACGCCCAGCGGACGCTAAGGGCATCCTCGTAGTTCCAAAATTCCTGTACTCCGTGCACAAGGAGCATTTGGAACCAAAAGAACTCGCCCAGTTTTCTGATTCCGCGATCTCACCGTGGAAGCACAGCGCACTTCGCGAGAGTGTGCGTCTTTCTGAGCGAGGAACTTCCGCGTCTCGTCTCGCGAGAGACTTATCTAGAGACATCTGAAGCTGAAGTTCGATATCCGTCCAGAGGGCCGACCTTCTTCAGCCTTGTTCAGCCTTCTGAGCCCTCCAGAGCGTCATCGGATCACGCAGAACGCCGATCGCTCGTGCGTCGCACGCATCGCTCGTCGCGCGACGTTAGAAAGTATGCCGTAATATTGATTTATACCTCGCCGATTTATCGGCAGAGATATCCCCGCCGCGTCGCGCCGCGCCGCGGACAATCCCTCGCGGTTAATCGCGCGCTCATTACGAGCCGCGACGAACGACAGCCGCGGCGAGCGTGTATTATGCGCTCTCCTCGCTCGCAACTCCACGCAATCCGGAGATGCGTATCGCGCGGCGGACGGGGCAAGGGGCGGGAAGGGGAGAGGTCGCCGACGCACGGGGCACGAAAACAAGCGACGAGGAGACTAATAATTTAGCGATTTTTCGCGCGGCGACCTCACGCATTCCTTTACTTTCATGCGTCGGCATCGGCGTCCTCGCGTCGTGCGACATACGCGACGAAGCCGATGCACCGACGCGAACATCGTTCGCGTCGGTATCGATCTGCCATTATGATTATTATTGCGTCGCGCGTCTCGCGTATATGTGCGTGCGTGCGTGCGTGCGTGCGTGCGTGTGCGGATTGAGAGCTCCGTTAGCGACACGCATGCCGCGTACGTCGCCGGGTCGCGGGACTTAGCGATTTCGTCGCGCCATCGGCGAGCGAGCGCCCGCCGCCCGCACCTCGTCAGCCGCGAGTGTTCGTCTCGGTTGAACCTTCGTCTGAGAACCTTCGTTTGAACCTTGTCGACGACGAAGAACTTCGTGCCGATCCACGGTGTAGATATAAGGCGAGCCTCCGCGCAGAGAAGAGAGATCGGTGACGATGAACGAGCGAAAGGCGTTCTGACGGAATTTCGATTTGTCGAACTCGATCGACCGCGACTTCTTCTCCTTCTTTCCCATGTAAGATCGCGATTCCTGAACGAGAAGGCTTTCCCGAGCGGGGGTCTTTTTTAGCCGGAAAATTACGTTGTATCTTGGGGCTCGCCGAGCGAAAGGCTGCAGGCTTACTTCAGTCGTCGTCCCGCTCGGGGGGCTGAAATTCCGGTTAAGGTTTAGTCCCGCGATTTTCGTAAAAATGGGAGGACGTGTTTCGAGCTGTACCTCCAGGCAGCCCCGACATTATCGCGAGCACGTCTCGTACGCGTCGCGGCGCGCGAGACTTTACGATGGCGCGCGTCGCGCGTACGCAACCTGTGCTCGCACTTTGTCAGTCGAGGTCTTTTCAAGCTAGCCCGGCGTTATCGCGAGCGCTCTTGTTCGCGCGATTCGAGAGTCGCGCGGCTCGGTGCGAAAATAGCCGCGCTCTCGTTATCATACGCGCGTCGGCTCGTTGGCTCTCCGATCCCGTTGCGTCTCCGATTGACGGCGCGCGCGCGCGCGCGCGCCGACGGGGCGGCGGGGGAGGAGGAGGAAGAAGGTACGAATCTTGAATTCGACGGATAACCAGCCGTGCCACGGGCGAAAGTGTCCGATTACGCGAAGTTTATCGCGAGACACGGTAACCGGATAATAATCGAGCGCGATACGCGAGCGTAATGAGCCATCCGGGGGGCTATCCGGTTTCGTGGGTTTCGACGTCGGGACGTCTCTCGCGGGACGTAGGATCCCGCGCTTAATTGCGCCTCCTCCCGAGACGAGGGGCGCGGTAAAAAAGCGGCCGTTTTACCGTGTACCGTACGCCGCACGCCCGACCCGGGCGTGTGCGAGCCGGCGCGCGTGGATAACCTCGCCGGTAATTTACGGCCGATTGGGTTGCTTTACGATATCGCTGCTTAGCGGCGTGATTAACGCCCGTGCGATCGCACTCGTACGTCGAATATACGCGGTGTAGTCCGGGCCAGTAGTCGGCGATTAATCTCCATCCCGCTATCCCGAGGAAATTAAAACTAAAGTACAAAGTGTCGCCCCTTCTCTCTTTTTCTCTGTTCTCTCTCTCTCTCTCTCTCTCTCTCTCTCTCTCTCTCTCTCTCTTTCTCGCTAGCAGTAATGCGCGTATGGCGCTCGCGGGTCGGATTTATCAACGGTAAATTAGATGACAGCCGGGCCCGTTCGGCGGCCGCAGGTATTCAGCCGGCGTTAAGTAGCCTAAGTATTTACAAGTTACGCGGCGCGATCGCTTTTCCGCGTACTCGGCTGTTGTCGCGCGCGGCTATCGTCGATAAAACGATCGCGAATCGCCGCGTATAACGAGATTACGTACGCCAGGCGATTCCGCCAACGCGCTATGGCGCGTCGTATAAGAACGCGCGCGCGAGTGTTTGTCGATCGTTGTCATTTCATTTCGCCGTCTTTCTTAAGAGCGAGTTTCGCCGGCGAGGCGCGGTAAAACTTACGTTTTTTTGCTCGTAACTGACGTGGCGGAGAAGTTTATGTCGGAATCACACGTTTCTCAAATCTTCGAACGGCTCGCCGCCGCTTTTCGCGTGGAATTTTCAGAGTACGACGCTGATTGAACGGCGCGATCGATCCGGAATCAATGCGCGCCCGAATTTTTAGGCGGTCCGTCTCCCGTCGTCACGACGATGACGGGAAAAGGGAATGATAATTTAATGATCTCTCGTTTTCGTAAGGCGGTACCTCACGCGCGGGTGATTATAGTTATTTCACAGATACCTTTGCACGACGGTTATTAACGCTCGATCGGCGCAGCACGAATAGAAGTCGATCGGTATCCTTCCGAGAGGGAGAGAGAGAGAGAGAGAGAGCGAGAGAGAGAGAGAGAGAGAGAGAGAGAGAGAGAGATGCCGATCGTTATCTAACAAGACTTTTCGAGCCCTTCGATTATGTGAGCCCCTTTAACCCGCACGAATTAAGTGGACACTTTCATTAGCCGCGACTTGAAACGGCAATTAGATCGCGGCGGGGGAAGGGGAGAGTTACATAACGCGGGATTTACTTGTACCGTTAGGTATTCGAACGTGCGATTTGAAAGTCATTAAATATAGCTCGCTCGGGGACGCTTGAGCTGGCTTCTTTTTCTTCGCGACGCGTCGCGACCGTAAAATTCGATCACCGCATGAAATCGACGTTAACGTGTAACGTATAGCGTATAACGCGTAACGATCATATTTTCTCTCGAGTTACCAGGTGTGTCGGTAATTCCTTTCCGGTTTTTCGCTAAAGAAAACACGTTATTTACAATGGATAGTTAAAATATATTTATTCAAAGTATTGGCCATTTGATTCTATACATTTTGCCCATCTCTCAGGCAATTTATGGATGCCATTCCAAAAGAACTGTTTCTCCTTTGAGCTAAACCATTCATCGAGCCATCTTTTAACTTCTTCGAAATCGGCGAAGTACTGCTCTGCAAGCGCGTACCCCATCGATGCGAAAAGGTGGTAGTCGGATGGAGCCAGGTCTGGAGAGTACGGCGGGTGCGATAAAACTTCCCGTCCAAGTGATTTCAACACTTCTTTGACTGGTTTTGCTGTATGAGACGGCGCGTTGTCATGCTGCAAAATCACCTTATCATGTCTTTGAGCGTATTGTGGACGTTTTTCGATCAATGCACAGTTCAAATTGATCATTTGTTGTTGGTAGCGATCAGTATTAACTGTTTCTCCAGGTTTCAACAGTTCATAATATACGACACCAACCTGGTCCCACCAGACACAGAGCATGGTCTTGCGACCAAAGCAATTTGGCCTTGCAGTCGATGGGCCGCCTTCGCCAGGTGATAACCATGATTTTTTTCGCTTGGGATTTTCGAAATAAATCCATTTTTCATCACCCGTTACTATTCGATGCAGAAATGACTTCCTTTCATACCTTTGAAGCAGCGTCAGTTTCACTGACGATTTTTCGATTTTCCAATTGCCTGTCATTCAATTCATGTGGCACCCATCTTCCCATCTTTTGGATCTTTCCCATCGCTTGTAATCGTTCACAAATTGCTACTCGGCTCACATTCAACTTTTCTGCCAATTGTTTTTGAGTTTGTGTTGGGTCTTCATCCAATAACTCCTGCAATTCCGCATCTTCAAACGTTTTCGGCCTACCAGGACGTTTTTTGTCTTGAATGTTGAAATCACCACATTTGAATTGTCGAAACCACGTTTCACATGTTCTTATGGTTGGAGCATGCTCACCGTAAGTCTCTACCAGCAAACGACGACTTTCAGCGGCTTTTTTCTTTTGATTTGACAAGAAAAGTAATGCGTGCCGCAAATGCACGTTTTCAGGCACAAAACTCGACATTTTCAAAAAATTATTAATCTATAACGCTGTTATTTTGGCGGAACGTAGCTTGTGTAGTTTTGAGGTTAATGTCAGTAGAATAAAATGACATATGTATCAAATCATAACATTGCATACTTATGGCTAGTGACATCTGTTACAAAAACCGGAAAGTAATTACCGACATATCTGGTATACCAAACAGATATCCATATCGCTTATCCTAAATTTTCCGGAGACAAGTCTTCCTCAGAATCTCGCATCCGATCGATTGTTTTTCAATCCAGAATTCAGAATGAATTCTGCCCGCGTACGAGTGGATATTTCAATCGATCGGAGTGGATTTGTCGCCGCGATCTTCAGTTGCGAGCGAAAATACTCACTCGACGACTCGGAACGGATAATCCACTCGAGAAGAGTGAGAAATCACGCGAATTCGAGCGAAATTCCGCTGTCGCGCTGTTTGCCGAAGGGGATTCTGCCCCCGAGAAATTTTCAGCTGTCACCGCTTCCGCTTCCGCGCCGTCTCGACTTTGTCGTAGCGCGTTTTATCGTAAATCGATAGGCGGATAGGCTCATTACAGCCGCCGTTTTCAATCAACAACACGTCGTTGACCCGCTAATAGCGCCGATCGATCATCTCTTTCTCCGTCGTGTGTGTACACGTCATTACCACGTCGAGTAAACGAATTTGCTCTTCTGTTTAACAGGCGGGGCGCGTGCTCTCGAATGGAGGAGACGCCGGAGGATCATCGCGTGTCATCGTGAGTGTCGTTCTCGCAAGTTCTCCCATACGTGCACAGAGTGCGAGTGAATCGATAGAGCTTCGGGGGGATGGGGGGATAAAAAAGGGAAAAAACGAGCAAGAAAAGACAAAGAGGAGGACAGAGGAGACGGTCGTGGGCGAATTGAGGAATAAGGAAAGGAAAAAAGAGAGAGAGAGAGAGAGAGAGAGTGAGAGAGAGAGAGAGAGACCGTGAGGGAGACAAGGGAGAGGGGGGAGAGTGTATCAACGCGTGTGAAATGGATGGTACGCCAAGGAAAAGCGAAGCAGTGCTAATATATGGATGCCCATGGGTGGAACTTGGCCGAAATGTGCCAGCGCTACCATCACGCTGTACCGGCGGCGCAGAACTCCTCGCCAGCTAGGGACCCCTCGGCTGCCATCGTGCAAGGCCTGTCAACTGCCGCGCACATCGATCAAGCCAGCCCGTCTTATTCCCACTACACGTGAGTTTACTCTGCCGCTTCTTCTCTCCTTCTTCTTCTTCTTCTTCTCCTTCTCCTTCTCCTTCTTCTTCTTCTTCTCCTCCTTCTTCTCCTTCTTCTTCTTCTTCTCCTTCTTCTTCTTCTTCTTCTTGTTCTTCTTTTTCTTCTTCTTCTTCTTCTTCTTCTTCTTCTTCTTCTCTACCCCCTCCGTCTCTTTCTCTCTGCTGTACTTATTTCACAAAGTCGAGCGACCGCGATAAATTCGTCGGAGCGACAATCTCGCACGTTCCGAGAATGAAACGCGCGTACAGACGGACGGAACGCGAAAATTCGTCAACAACGAGAGAGAGAGAGAGAGAGAGGGAGAGAGAGAGAGAGAGAGAGAAGGAAGGAGAAAACGTGTTCTAACAAGGCGAGCCCGCATATTCCGACGGTTCAGCACGTGGCCCGGTCTGGGCAAAGTGGGGAGGCGGGGGGTGGGGAAAAGGGGTACGGTCTTATCGCACCGCCGCCCGGGCCGCGTTCCCAATTGTATCGTATATATTAATAACGATACGGCGAATTAGGGATAAGTATACGACCGCGCCGGTCAGGCCCCTGGTAATCCTGTTATTAGCGCGGCGATTAGGGGAAGATGATCCCCGGGCAAATTGCAGGGGCGTATACCGCGCGTGTTTGGTTAACATAATCGCCAATCGCTATCGCCGATCCCCGCGCGAGTCCCCGACGAAGGGAGAAAGCCGATGCTGCGGTGCGACGCGTCGCGTCGCGTCGCGTCGCGTCGCGTCGCGTCGCGTCGCGCGTTGCGTTAACGTCGCGTTTCCCTCAACCCTCGCGCGTCGTTTTACGTATTTCGCACCCCCTCAACGTCGCTCCCCTCGGCAGCGTGCCAGAGCGCTCCTCTGCGCGTGTCCGCGAGACGTTAGTGTTGGAAATCCATTAAATTGCAGTTTACGCTCGAGATTCAATGTTTCACTATCATTACGCCGGTACTGCGAAGGCAAAGAGGATAAAAGTGGCCCTCTCCCCTCTTCTCCTCTCTCTCTCTCTCTCTCTCTCTTTCTCTCTCTCTCACTCACTCACTCACTCACTCACTCTCTCCTCTTCTCTCTGCTTACCGATCCTTTGGGACTGTTAAGGAGGAGGTTGGGAAAATAGCATGCGCACTGCTGCGCGGCATGCGTTTCTAACGTATCGTGTAATTTCAGCTATTTCTTATCTCGTTTGCCCGCGGTCTTATTTGCTCGTTGCCTTCTTACGACGCGGACGATCGGCGCGGGATGTTCCGCCAGCCGGGAATTTCATATTTTTCTTTTTTTTCTTTACCCTTCACCGATCTCCACCGCGCGCTTTTTTTTCCGAAATCCTTTAGAGATTCGACCGGAAACTATCGAGGGGAACGTTACGAAGTGTCACGGAGTGTACCGTAGACAAGAAGGTCAACGCGACCGCTCGTTCCCGGGTGACGTTTAGCACATCGACGAGAGAAATTGCCGCGAGTCCTCATCTTTCCTCTCTCTTCAATTTGCGAAACAGTTATCTTAATTTTGATTACCGCGCGCGGGACACGCGGGGCCGCGGTTAAAAAGGCGTAGATACGGCGGCGGGGGAGGAGGAGAAAGAGAAGAAAAGAAACCGGATCGCAGAATCACCGCGTGACGGAGATTCTTTTCGACCTCGGCGGTTGCTGACGACGAAAATCAGCTCCATTAAAATGGTTCCGCCCGGTTCCATCCGTTGCTCTCGGCCGGCCGTCGCACGGATCGCGGACCATGTCACGTTATTTCATATGTACGCACGCACGCCAGATACCTCGGCGGATTTTGCGCGAAACTTGGGCGCGAGGAAAAAGAAGAAGGAGAGGAGCAGAAACTTGCCAAGTACTGCAAAACCGACGAGCGATCCATTACGATTGATTTATCTCGGCCGTAATTTATCGAGTTGTTTACGAAACGTATACTCTCTGAAAGCGCAATCAGTATATTCCTCACTGAAATGCCATACCTGTAACCGGTGGTTCAGTTGTAAGTATAGCATTGCGACCAGTAAAATCTCGCTGAGCGGATCAGTTAATGGCAGACACGCGGAAGCCGTTAATTCAATCGCCGAACACGGAGACTTGGATTTCGTACAGAATGCGTTCTTACGCACTTTGCGCGCGGCGCAGATTTTGCGATGAAATCTTCCGCCCGGGTCAAAAATCAGCGGAGTTTATCAAACGGAGGATTTTATCAAACGGGAAATTAGCGAGTACTCTGACCGATCACCGGGTTAGGTTAGGTGGTCCTCTTCTTCACGCGACGAGACATATACATATGTATTTTCGCTTCGCTTCTCGCGAGTTGAATTTGCGAGTTTGCTCTTTCCGGAAACCTCTTTCCTCGCTTCGAAAAAGTCGAGAGTCGTCCTCAGCGCTCGTTCGCTCGTTCGCGTCAGCCGAAACTCGCGAGCTGGATCGCTGGATCGCTGGATCGGGCTTGGACACACGGCTTGGAGGAAGAAAAGAAAAGAAAACACGCGCGCGCGCGCGATATCTCGGACCTATGAATTTTTTACGACATCGCGCGCGGCCGCGGTCGGAGATCTCCTCGCCGTGGCAGAGCCCGCTCTAAACCGCGGCCGCGGCCGCGGCAATTCTGTAATAACGCCGATACGTGGCCACATGTTGATCGATTCTCGCATTTACGAGGCTGAAATCGAATCGCGAGAGCGAGTGGCCGCCGGCCGGGCTATTCGCCCGATTGGCCCGCGCGCTCCGCTCGCAGCGTTCTCCTCCTCGGGAACATCGAGCGCTCGATTCTCCCATTCGCATTCCTCTCATCCGAAGGACTCACGATGCCGATCGTTAATTGGTAATATCAGTCGCGCGCTCCGTATATTGTCGCTGTCGGTGCTCCAACCTGAGGAGATTCGTGCCGACGCGGTCATGGCGCGTTCGGCGGCGCGGCGGTGGCCCGTCGGAGGTAACTTTCGTTTTCTTACGTGATAAGAATTAATATCTCGCCGTGGTCGCGAACGCGTGCGTGTACGTGTGCGCTTGCGCGCGTGTCGGCCTTAGCGTCACCGTCGGTTAGCTTACTCGAGCCGGAGCAGGCTCAAATTGCAAACATTGATTATATCGACGAAACGTCGATAATTCCGTGAACGACGCGCTCTATACGCCGCCGCGTCGCCCGGCTCGGTTTTTCCACGACACTCGCGTTGGGAACGAACGGACGCGTCCGCGTCCGCGTCCGCGTCCTTTGTCGCGCGGACGACTCTTCGAAAACGAGCAGAGAGAGAGAGAGAGAGAGAAAGAGAGGTCTCTTCTTCTTTCAGCGAGGAGTCTCCTCAGCTTGCGAAAATGAACGTGAAACTGTCGCGAGTTTGGCGAACCTTTCGATATCGCTTTTTTTTTTTATTACTTTTACACGCGCGACAAATTCTATTACAGTTTTTTGCCTCGGGCCTCGTCCGTTTTCTCGGTTTTCGCCTCATTTCTTCGGCACGTGTAACGACAAGCTTCGTTTCGTTATCGGTTTTTCCGCTCGGCACTTGAGAGCCGTGCGTGCGATTCCCCCCGTGCATTGTGACGCACTGGATTTCCTTCGAATTTCCTGGGAAATTCCTCGGCGCTTTTTTGCCGCGGCGCGTTTAAATGCGGAATCGAAGAAGCGTTCGCTCTCGGGATGATGACGTCGCGCTTGACCCCTGCACGTGGTGAGATATTTATGATCGCCGGCGGCCTTGTAATCCCTGCGATTGTAGTGACTCAGATCGCTGACTTGACGATTAAACAGCAACTGCCGCTTAATTACGAATTAACGTTGCGCCGGTAGTTGTTTCGGCGTGCGAAATGTGCGCTCGACGACGGAGCGCGTCACAATCCACCTGGTCGGTCGGTCGCAACTCGCCGCGACTGCGCGCGCGGTAACATTATGAATGACTAATTTCCGATCAAGACGACACAAAGACGCGTCCTCGTTGATACGCAACATTTGACTCGAAATTCTCACGAGTCCGTCGTGAAGGCGCGAGCGTTGTAACGACGACGACTTTGCTTTACATGCCATCGCCATTGTTTCGTGATTCGTAACGAATACAAAAGACAAGATTGCGCAATAATTAAGTTATATTCGCAAAGTAGGCATTATATATAGAAAGCGCGAAGTGACTTGGACTCACTCGAGTGTCGACGTTGCCGTCGAACGGATCGCTTCGCGTTTTCTCGCGGACGTGTACACTCGCTCATGGTGTGCCTGTGTGTATGTGTGTATGTGCGTGTGTGTTGCTCGTCAATCGATTTTAGAACGCCCATAAATCTGTGGCGCGCTAAACATAATGGCGATAAGAACTTATCGATGAATCGGAACTCATTTGCAGCTACGTAAATTTGCTCCGTTGAAAGCAATAGAGGCGTGGATGAACGAATTAAAGACGTTTAAACTTGTCCCAGCGACAAGTTTAAGCCGGATATTACCTCTGTGGTCAAAGACTTTGTTAAAAAATACACTTCAGAGCACAAGCGGCTGTCAATGCCGCGATTAAAGCTGCGATTAATCATTAACAGCGAGCGGCGGTCCGCTGCGTTGATTTTGACATTTCCAGCTATGTGTTTCTATTTTAACACCTGAGATCGCGATGTACGCGTGTGTCATATAACAGCGGAGAGATTGATCGCATCGCCTGATCACGAGCAAATCTACCTGCTGAAAAACTAGAGCGGTTGCTTCTCTCACACACGACAGAAGCCGAAAGTCGAGTCCCACCCAAGCCCGATTCGAGTCGCCGCGCCGCGTCAATTGATCCTTTCTCGCACCTAGCGTTCCTTTATCTCGTGTTAGGCTCTCCTCTCCTCGTATCCTGACTCTTACGAATCCCCCCGTATTTCGTCCCCCGTCTCCGCGACGTAGACCTACGACGTAATCGCCGCCGTCGGAAACGGCGGCGTATCTCGCGCGGATCGAGCGGATAGCACCCTACGGAGCTTCATCCTAGAAGAGAGGCGCCCCGACGCGTTTTCGTCGCTCGACGCGACGAGGTATCTCGCGGCGAGTATCGCGCGCGGACACAGCTCTCCTCCCGAGAGCTTGTGTAGAAATCTTCGATTCTTCCTTACTCGGTCGCAGGAAGTCGTACGTAATGGCTCCGCAACGTTGCCGCGAGGTCAGAGAAGGTATAGCGGGCCGGCGGGATATACACGAACGAGCGAGCGAGCGAGCGAGCGAACGAACGAACGAACGAACGAACGAAACGAACGAGCCGACCGACAGACGGACGGACGGACGGACGGACGGACGGACCGGATGGACGAACGGACGGACGGACGGACGGACGGACGGAGCAACTCGCGACGGACGCCCGGCGTCCGTTCCGCAGTCTTAAACCCGTAAAGGTTTCGGGGATGCGCTTTCTTCGTTCTCAAATCTGAAACGCGCCGGAGCGTTAGTAGTGCAGAGGTGAGCGGCTGGGGTCGTGACTTCCGCTTACTAACCGAACCGCATTGGGTATTCGATTTAAAAGTTTAATCGGCGACTTATAAATCTACCGACCAGGCACGTGCTGCCCGCGCCGCCCGCGCCGCGCCGCTACGCCTGGACAATTACGCGCCGCACATACGCGAATTATTAACAATCGCTCGCCGCTGGTCCTCGATAAACTTTTTACGACGATCGCGCGACGCGCGACTTTGCGATTTGTTTGCGATGTTTTAATCGCATCTGCGCGGAGCGAATGTATGGAATTAATCGTTGAACTGACAAATGCGAGGAGCGTCGTGTGAAGAGAGAGACTCTCATGAGGGACACAACCTTGACGAATCGGCCGAGTAAAAGTCGCCGATTCGTCGAATTTACATACATCTGTCGACCTGGTTCGATCGTCAATGCGTGTTGATCGATGCAAGGAAGAGACAGAGAGAGACAGAGAGACAGAGAGACAGAGAGAGAGACAGAGAGAGAGAGAGAGAGAGAGATGGCAAGAGATACGTTGTTATTCAATCGATTATCGCCGTTATCATCATTATGCTTCGCGATTGCGCTCCTCCTTTGCAGTGGCGATCGGCCGCTGATCTGGAAGCATCGTCGCCGCATCGTTGCCGAACGTGAAATTCGCGTCGAATCTCGCCGATTCGACATGCAATCGATGTGCGGACTGCCGTCGCGACTGTTGCGCAAACGCAGATATTAGGGTCGCGTAACCTTCCACCCGCCACACGTGTTAGCATATTGTTTACGTGATCGGTTCTATCACACGCGTCACAGGCCGCGTCGTCGCGTATAACCGACAGATTAATTCACGCGCATATGCAACTACGGACATATAAATGCGTGGTATAGATATATCGTGCACATTTGCACACCGCAGTGTAAACACTTTATGCGAGCTGTTGCGACCGCATCGCGTCGCGTCGCGTCGTCGAGCAATGCAAGGGTGTGTTCGATCGGCGCGATTATTTGAATAAAATGCGCCACGCCGCGTCAGACCTTCGCGAAAGACCGGTCGAAAGCTTTCTCCGCACTTCTCTCAAAGGCTCGGGCCCCCTCCCTCTCCGCGCGCGCGCGCGCGCGCGCGCGCTGAGGAAGGGGGGAATAATTTAGCCGGGGGAACAAGTGTGTCGTTGCGACGGAGAAGAGAGCGACTGACTCTCCGCTGCGGAGAGACACGGAGAGTCCGCTCTCGCCGCGGCGCGGGCGGCGGCGGCGGCGGCGGCGGCGGCGGTGGCGGCGGTGGTGGCCTGTCGCTGCGTGCCGAACCGTGCAGGAGACACGCGGCTTTTCCCTCCGTCTCCGAGGACAAGCCGTGCTGGAGATTCATGAGGCTCAACGGACATGCCGATTTAGAGGATCGCCGGTGTGTTCTTTGTCTCCCTGCTCGGCCGAGTCTGACGTGGTGTATAGCGTGTCCGTGCACGGCTCGTGGCCCGGCAACGGCGATTTGTACAACGTGCTGAAAGGCGACGCGTCGCGTCGGTGTGTGGAAGGATAACTGTCGCTTTTCCTTGACACGCTTTGCGGGACGTCGTCGTCGTCCTCCTCCTCCTCCTCCTCCTCCTCCTCTTCCTCCTCCTTCTCCTCCTCCTCCTCCTCCTCGTCGACGACGACGACGATGATTGTCGTCGTCGTTGTCGAAAATCGTGGAGTATTTTCTTCGCAAGGCGGAAGCGCGCTCCTCCTCGCTCCTCGTCGCTGCTCGTTCGCCGCTCCGACCGGCTGGGCCGGCCGGCCGATCGATCGATCGACGGACGCGTCGAGGTACATCGCGGAGATTAGCGGAAGATTATACATCGTTCGATTAAACGGTTACAAGCTTCGCTACGGGCGGCGAACATATTGCACGGACGATAACTATACATAATCCGCTGGCGCATCGCGTAATATACTGCATAAATTATCTCGGCCGGCGCAAATCTTGACGCTGCGTACGACTCGGTGATCGACGGCGGCGCTACGCTGCGCACCGGGAGAAAGAAACGTTCTTCGGTACTTCACTTCGGTGACCGCACTGACGATCGTACAGCGATCGAGAATTACGGTCGAGACACGGGGAGCGAATTTTTACGGCGGACGCCATTCTATAACATTAATTGCTATTAGGGATACCGGAAAGTCTTTCCGTTTCTCCGTGTTCTTCGGTTGGTTCAAACGCTGCCATTTTCCAAAAGTAAGTTCGATCTTAATGAAAGTTGATACATACAATAAAGAAATGTTATCGACTAACCTGGAATTTAAATTAATTCTGGATTAAAACTCAGAACCCGTACTACAACCGCACGGAAATTGAAGGTTTTTAAGTATGATAAGACTTTCCGGTAACCCGGATATAATTATTGTTGGTACCACTACATTCGCTACGGATCGTGAGTTATATTTTTATAACAACGATCGTCATCGTGAAATAACTTGCGATACTTGCGCCAAGGATTCTAATGTTCAATAAAGCGAGGAGTTTAAGTAGACTCTTTTCAATCGAGAGTGAGAGATTACTCTTCACACTTTCCACTCATCCCATTCATCATATCATATCATCGTGACATCAACAACTCATCAAAAGCTTTATATCGAGCGCGACGGAAACAAGCACAAGAGGGAAGTAAGCGCGTAAAGTCAGACACAGTGGCGATCTCCTACTCGAGGCTCGAGTGTTTCTTTAATGATCCTCGAGAGGGAAAAAGTCTCTTGCAAATCGACGACAACATTAGCAACCGATCGCGAATGTAATTGTACGATAGGTCTATTGTTAACGGCGGCTTTGACAAAGAACCCGGGATCAAGGATGCGCGCGAGCGATGCTCAACGTCCGAGCGTCGGTCTTCCGACGCGATGACTCTTGGCGAATTAATATTTTCGAAACGGCACGTCGTCGGGCTCATTGCATTCGCGCTTGGAGACCGCTTCCTCCACTCGCGGTGCAATCACCCCACATGAATCATTAAAGAAACAATGCTGAAGGCAGTGGCGTATCTATCATACGCGTGGGTGGTGTACAGCTGCGCGCGGGCCGACGGCGCGGCGGGCGAAAGCCGAGGAATCCCGGCCGCGCGCGGCTTTTTTGCATTTTCGCTGTTTCGCGTATCTGACGCATCCGGACGCCTCGAGGCCGACCCGCGCTTTTGCCCGACCACCGGTGTCCGTCATTGTCCTGCGCTCGAGCCGCGTTTCCCTCCGCGCCCATTCGTGGAAGAAGTCCTGTCGGCGGCGTCGCCGCTTCTTCGACGTTCTTCGACCTTCTGCGACCGCAGGTCGTATTTTTGACCGCGCGTGCCTTCAGCCGGTAGGTACGCGAGTCGCGCACAGATCCTTTTCTTTATACAAATTCTTTGTTTATCCGTAACTCTCACGTAGATTATCAATATTATGAAGAACGATAAATTGAGGCAGATAAACATCGCAATGATCCTCGGCCATAAAGTTCCATGCTAACTTTCGCTAACTTTCGTTAAAATTCTCCCCGACGACGGCGACTGGGAAATCTCGCTGACTGGAACTCGACTGGAAATCGACTCGAAATCGACGAATTCGTCAAGTGCCAACGAGTCCAAGCCGCGACCTTCCATTTGCAACACCTGTCAAGACTCCGACTCCGCAGGATCTCCTCCTGGCGAGCCGCGAGACTCTGTGCGAGAATCGCACTCCTCAGCCAGCCGGCCAGGCTCGCGGTCGCCCTCGTCGTGATAAAACCTGACAAAAGTCGCTCGCCAGCTGGCTGGCGCGCAGCTTGCTGAATGAAAACTCGCCGGTGCGTTTTCGCCGCGGCCGCCCGCGCCGTCGCAGCATCTCCTCGTGAAACAATGGCCATTATGTGAGGCACGCGCGCATCCGCGCGGAAGAGGACGGTCCGAGAGGCGCGCGTATTCGCGCGTGCGGACGCACGCAGGTACGAATATACGCACCACGCTCCGCATGCGTCCGCGCGCGCGCGCTCGCGATGGCTTCGTGCGAACGCCGCGAACGTACGACAGCTGTTCCGCGCGCGCTATTATGCCCGGCGCGCGCGCGGGGTCGCATAATGCCTTAAGGACAATCGTGGGAATTCCATTAAGTGGCCTTGAATGGTTCATTCATGTCGATCAACTCTTTTCCTAACGGGGTTGACAGATCAATCGCGCTCTCCGGCACGAGAGCGACCCACGGGATTTCACTCGGGCCTCTCGGTCCCGCCGCGACGCGGCAGAAAGCGAGAAACCGCGGCCGAGAGACAGACATGGAAAGAGAGAGAGAGAGAGACGACGGGGGAGGGATGGAGGGGGAGGGAGAGAGAGAGAGAGAGAGAGAGAAACGCCAAAGTCAATTACTATTGTGCGGCCGTGGTACGAATCGCGATCTCTCGCGATCGCCGGCACGACGACGCCGATCGCGAACGCGCGCGCGGCTCGACTTATCGTCTCCTCGCGGAAATCGAACGCCGCGAATCGATCGGGACTTCCCGCAGCCGCCTGGGCGCGCGCTTATCGCCGCGACTTATTGCACGCGAGCGAGCACGCTGTGCTCTCTCCGCGATGCGCTTCATCGATAGTCCACGATGCAATCTGTCGGTGATGCATTTCGTTCGTCTGTTACATCGCGCAGACCTGACAACACGCGCGCGTGCGCGCGCGCGCGAGAAACGCGCCGAAAGCGCGGCTCTCTCGCGGACACGCGCGGAGAGCGACGGCTTTTCGAGTGCGAGTGCGAGTGTGTCAGTGGTGGCTGTCGGTGGCACTCGATATTTGAAGAATTAATATTCGTATCGCGGTACGATTACGAGATTTGTTTTCAAACGGGAGAAACGGGCGCCTCCGCGTAGATCGTAAAATTGACAATTTTGTGCAAATTCACTTTGCACTTTGCGACGACGACGACGACACATGCGTCCCGTGTGAACGAGGCCGTACTTTCCCGACTCGCAACTTCTCCCAACGACGACCGTTCTCTCTTTCGACTTTGCAGGATGCTGGATAATTACGACCGGGGTGAGGTGACACCACCACCAGCGGTGAGCGGTTATGGCGGCTCCCCCGGGCTCTTGGCACTTCATTCCTCGCTTTACGCGACACCCACGTCGCGGGCCTACGACATCGACTCCAATATGGACGGCAACGACAGCTCGATGCCCATCGATACCCAAATCATCTCGGTACGTGCTCGCGACGCCCGCTTTGCGGCAGGACATGTCGTCCTCGTCGGACAGATGGATCCGCGTGCCACTCTCTCGTGAACGACGACTCGCGCTCGCGCGGACGCGCTGTAAACCTTACACCTACGTTCCTTCGCATATAGACCTCGAGCACGACGAACGCATGAAAATCAAGTCCAAATCGCACGGGGCAGGAGAGACAATGGCGGCGGCGGCGGCGGCGGTAGAGAGATAGGCGAAGTCGCCGAGCGCCACGTGCGATCGCGCGATCGACATTCATTAATCTCGCGTTTCGTCCTGCTAGTTAGTCGCAATCGTACCCCGACAGCGTTTTACCGCACGCGAACATCTATTGTTCGCACCGGGACCGGGCGCGACGTACGAAATTTCAATATCTTTGCATTTCAATCGCGACGCGCTGTCTTTCCGCCACTTTCCTTCCTGCCGCTTTTTACGGAACGCGCGGCTGATGAGCCCGCTCGAGAGAGAGAGAGAGAGAGATATCCGCAGAAATCATTAATTTCCCGCGCGCGTCTCGAATCGCGAAGAATTCCGAGGAGAGTGTTTTGCACGCGCGTGCGTCGCGGGAAAAATGCACGTTACGAAATTCAGCGGAGACGCGCCGCGCCGCACCGGTGATAATTCTCGCGCGGCTCGGAGGTAAATCGGGGCGCGGCGATAAATAAGCCGGTCGCGAGCCGAGCGATCCGAAGCGGGAAACGCTTCGTGAAACGCGATTTCCTGAAACCAGATACCGGGCATGCTGAGCGGTCCGGCGGCGCAGCAGCGGCTTGAGGACATGCCCTGGCTGGCTTCCGGGCCGTCCCTGGAATACCAGCAGGGCATCTCGCCGATTCCCGCGGGAGTGAAGATGTGCCATCCCGGCGGCAGCCAGGCGCAAAGGAGCCTCAAGGAGCAGCGGATACGTCGCCCGATGAACGCGTTTATGGTCTGGGCAAAGGTCGAGCGCAAGAAATTGGCCGACGAGAATCCCGATCTCCACAATGCCGATCTCAGCAAGATGCTCGGTAAGTGCGCATGCAATATTTCTTCCTTGCTCTTCCTTCGTCCCTCCTCATCCTTGTGCCTCCCACCGGAGCGAACGAGAGCCGACATTGCGAATTGCGAGCGCATCCGCAATGTAGAATTCGCGCTCGTTCGTTGGATACAACACGCCGCGCCGCGCCGCGCGACTGCCGCGTGAATTTGCGTCGATCGCACGAGAGCTTTATCGCGAATCGATTGATTCGCCGAAGTCGCGAATTACGAATATGCACTCGAGATGCACATGCGCCTCGTTTTACCGCTCACCGCGAGTAATTACTCGTAGATGATTACCTTTTTTTGCTTGGCAATTAGAGACAGTTGCTTCTTTCCATCGGCTCTCTAGAGATAATTGCCTCTTTTTTTTACTTTAATTGTCTCTCCACGTCACAGACGTGGTGAGAATTTTATAGTGAGAATTCCGCTATTAAAAAAATGTACTTTGATCAGCGCGACATTCAGTGCAATGATGATTCTCCGAGATCGAGACAAAGTCGCTCAAGAAAAGGTATCGCGCCGACCTTTGGAAGCTTCCTCGCTAATACGCGGCGATTCTCTCAGAAATCTCGATTCTTATCTCCTTATCTGGAATCCAATCTCTTATCTATTAACAAGGTCCCCAGGAGAACAGAGGCTGTTTTTCTCTCGATACGGAAAATAAGTTCTCATCGTTCGCGGGGAAAACTCTCTGTCGGGATAAAAGTCCGTGGGGATTCAACGCGTTCGTAACACAGAATTACTCATATATTCAATCTGCCGCGTTAAGCGCAGATATCGGGCGGCCTATTATTATAGAAGACACAAGCCATCCTGTCCTTTGAAATGTACGCTGGGCTTATCCCGGCAGCGTGCAGTTTTCCATTCTCGAATAACCCGACGAAGATCCGGGGTCTTCGGGGAAAATATGTGCGCGAGGAAACAATGTCGTTTCTCGCGTCACAACGCGCGGAAAAGGGAGCTTTCCCGGCCGGGAAACCGCCCGACATCTCGTCGCGACAGGCAAACAGACACACTGCGGCCGCGCGAGGCTGGGAATAAGAAAGTCAGAAAAATCCTGCGTTCGCTCGCGAAGCAGCGCGTTATCATTAAATTAATTGCACGGGAGGAGACGCCGAATTCATCTAATTGCACACCGCCGGTGCAACCGGCGGCTCCGCGGCCGGACGACGAGGAGAGAAAGGCGAGAAAGGCGGCGAGAGCTCGCTCGAGAGCCGATCGGAGGAAAACGGAAAATAGTTGCGTCAGCGGCGTTAACTGTGTTGTTTATCGGCCGTCGCCGTCGTCATCGATGCAACCGCGAGACGGCACGCCGTGCCGCGCCGCGGCGGAGTATAAACTCCGAGTCCGCGAGACTCGTTCGTATCGCCAAGCACCTGTGCGATCGCGATAGGGAAATCATTCTCTTATCGCGCCGTGCGAGTCGTACGAGTCCTCTCTCTCTCTCTCTCTCGCCGTCGAATCCGCCTTTGATTGCTGCATTATCGCCGGCGGATTCGTAGCGACGTCTCCTTCCTTCCCGCTGCCTCTTAATCCCGCGTTCTCTCTTTCGCTCCCGTTGTAATCTGAAACTAAAGTGAATCGAGCATTTCTTCGCGCGCGCGCGCGCGCGCGCCGCGCGAGGCCTCTAAATTATACGCTCCGCGCACGCTCCACGCATCGATCAACACAACGTAACGTCGTGTGAGACATTAAATCTCTTATTAACTGGACGACTACCTGGATACACCCTCTGTCCCACGGACTCCCGAGGGTGCTCACGAGCGCGGCTCACCAAGAGCGGATTCGGCCAGCGCGTATGCATCGCGTGAGATATATGGCTCGTTAATTCGACGAGAGCCGAAACGCTCTCTCGACGGTGGCGGGCTCCGGTGTTTTCTCTCTCTCTCTCTCTCTCTCTCTCTCTTTCTCGTCCACATTGCGTGTCTCTCCTGCGTTAAAACCGAGAACCCATCATCCGGTACCTAACGATCTGTCAGCGCCGGCACGGCGTTCGCGCGCGAACGCGTTATCGTGGGCAGGTACACCTTGAATTATCGGCAATTGGCATCCGCAACGTTATTGGCATTTGAACGATCGAGTGGCCGTCGTGCAGAAAATTGTAAACTCTCCTCCTCGTGTATACCCACCTACCTACCTACCTACCTACCTACCTACCTACCTACCTACCTAGCCGCGCGTCCATTCCAGCCGCTCCGTGTGCGTCGTACGCGCGTGTGTGCATATAATGCGTGTGCATGTGTGTGCGCGCACGTTCGCTCGCGCGTGTGCTGCGTGCGTGCACACGTGCTCTCCCTCCCGGCCTCCTCTCGGCCTCTTTCTCTCTTCCTCTCGGTGCTCCCTCGTCCCCCCCGCCCGCTTCTCATCCACCTTTTCTCTCTGTCTGTCTTTCTCTCTCCTCCTCGCGTCGACGGGCAAACCCGTAAATCACCAATCCCCTTCCCCCCTCTCTCCCTCCCTCGTTCCCTCCCCCGCACCAGTTATCGGCGAGGAGTAAGGAAAACTCTCGTCGGGTTTATCGATCGAACATTAGGCGATCGGCGCGATGTTATTGGCATGACGCGGCTCCGATTACTATGCGCGCCGGGTCTTTTGCCGCCCCCACTTTTCCCTCCTCTTTTTTTCTTTCCAGACATCCTACATATTCATGCGCGTGCTATGTGTCGATCCGTCTGTCTGTCTGTCGGTCCGTCCGTCCGTCCATCCGTCCATCCGTACGTACGTTCTTACGTTCGTTCGTTCGTTCGTTCGTTCGTTCATTCGTTCGTTCGTTCGTTCGTTCGTTCGTTCGTTCGTTCGTTCGTTCGTTCGTTCGTTCGTTCATTCGTTCGTTCGTTCGTTCGTTCGTTCGTTCGTTCGTTCGTTCGTTCGTTCGTTCGTTCGTTCGTTCGTTCATTCGTTCGTTCGTTCGTTCGTTCGTCGCTTCGTCCGTACAACGTCCGTTAGCCCGTTCGTCCGCGCAACACACGCGTGCGAGGGTGTTCCACGTCATACGCACACGTACACACAAAAAGTCAACGTCCGTGTACTCTCTCTCTGTGGTCGGTGTGGGACAAACGACACACGACCATACGACGTACACTTATGCCAATGGGGGCCGTGTGGGCACCTTATATCCGGTGACACACGTGCCTGCGCATCTTTATTAATCGTTCTTCAACCGTTAGCTCCGTCTTCGGGACGTCAACATTAGAGACATTAATGCGTTCGCTCGAATTGGTCGTTGTTCTGCCTGTCGCCGTTCACCATCAGAGCGCTGCCTTGTTTTGCAAAAATTGCACATTTTCAAACAAAAGGTTCCTAGGAAAGAGAGACAGAAATATATGATAAGAGTTATATTATATTACTTATACATATGATAATACTTGTGACAATTTCTTCGGTAATAAATATAAAAAATATGAAACTCACAAGGACGACCTTGCACATCAAATTTCAACAAACAATTATTCCTTCATCGCAGGAAAAATGTATTGTTGCGTGAATCAAAATTTTGTTGTAACAACAAAATAATTTGGTTAAAATATTTAGTTCCTGTAAACAAATATCTTGTTTGATTACGGTTTGTTCGTATAACGTAATACTTTTGTTATAGCAACCAAAAAGCTTTAACTATATGAATTTTGTTAAAAATACTATAATTTTTTCTTAATATATAAAATCTAAATTTTAGTGCACAGAAAGACAAAACAGTATCCATCGGGCATTATTTTACAGTTTATGTAAAATAATATTTCGTTTTTATGTAATTTTTATCGATAAAATAACTAGAATGCTCAATTTTTATATACGAAGTCTAAGAACAAAATCATTTGGTCCAGAGAACGAAGCAGAAAAATATATTTAGTTGAGACAACGAAATATTTTGTTATATAAAACAAGATATTTGGTTGCAATTAAAAAATGCCTCAACTAAACAGTTTCGTTAGAGATACTAAATTTTTTTTCCTAGTGCGGTGCCTGTATTATATTGTGTAAGTTTGACGTTCTCTCGCGAGACAGTGTGCTGCCCAGCTGTAAATTACAAAGCATTTACAAACAATTTTAGTACAAATCCGCCGGGTTTCTTCGGGTCTTATTGTGAACCTTCTTAACAGTATCGTCACTAAGGGCAGAGCGCCTTAAGAAGAGCGCGGCACTTTTCGCGGCACTTGGTCTTACGAGGAGCGCGATCGCGTCGATCACTCTCCGAGGATTAATATCGCCGTTAATTAGCGGAGTCTCCGGTGCGATCCGAGGCACAAAGCGAGGGACGTGCAGAAAAAGAGACGTGCGTTATTCGTAGCGCACGACCGCAGCCCCTCTCTCTCTCTCTCTCTCTCTCTCTCTCTCTCTCTCTCTCTCTCTCTCTCTCTCTTTCTCTCCCTCTTTCTCGACGCGGAAAGGTGGAAGGACCGCGTTACGCGTCGCGCACAGAGTCGTCGTTTATACGGTGTACGCCACTGCGCGGTGTCGCGCGGGACCACCTACGACAAATGTGGCAGCCCGCAAATAATACCGGGCGTGTTGTACCACCGGCGACAGCGTCGGAGATACAGGCTTCTAACTGCCAGCGCGGTATCGTGGTTTAGTGCCTCTGATTACTTCCCTACGTCGCGCGAGAGCGAGCTCTACCCTCCGCGGAAGACACGCGGTGTATGTATATACACGGGATGTCCTTACGATATCGCAGACGCTAGACAAAAGTGCATGGGAAGGACGGCCGCGGCGGTCGTCTTCAGCGCCGAGATGTCGAGGTTCCTTCGGGCGAAATGCTCCAGTCGACCTGCACACGAAATCGAAGGACTTTTCGGTCGCATCGAGTGGATCCTTCCTTTCTTACTCTCGTGTCTCTCGTCGAGTAGATTTCTCTTTGTTTATTCGAAATCGGGGAATGAAGCGGGGAATGTACACACGAGCCGGAATCTCACTCTGTGAAATTTCGAGTGTGATTCATCGGGAACGTCCAACGAGACACGACCAAGGAGATCTGGTCTCTATTTTTTTATTCATTTTATATTACATCGTAAATTTTTATTCAATCTCCGAGCGGACTTGAAAAAACAGTCCGTTTCGAAAACAGCGAAATCGCGATGGGATCCTTCGGAACAATCGCATGAGCGTCGTCGTAGGGCGGCTCCGAGACACCCTGTGTATACTCTACACCTTGGGAAGATACGCTGCTCTCTCGTAAAGTACCGAACCGCCTTCCGAACGCCGGCCGACTCGCGGCGTTAAACGACGGATCGGCACGTACCAGTATCTCACTATAATGGTGCTCGGCGGAAGGGCCGATAACGTCGACCTCGTTGCTCGATTTAAGGGACGGTGCCGCCGATTGAAAGTTATTGGCCGTGTAGGTAGCGGCCACCTCTCGCGCGCTATTTCTCTCCTCGTCGCGTGTTTCCGATAGAGAGACGAGCCTCTCCTCGTTCCCGAGCGCGTCAAGACGATCGGTAATTACGCCCCGATCAACGTTCTGTTTCTTGGTTCTCTCTCTCTCTCTCTCTCTCTCTCTCTCTCTCTCTCTCTCTCTCTCCCTCTCGCTCCGTTTCTCTTGTTCTTTCGAGAGGGAAACGCGTCGATCGTGAATTTCACGTCGAAATTCACGGCTCTTTCGAGCCGCGGCACGGCCAAAGCATCCGGACACACCGAGCGCCGCAGGCAACGCGATAAATAACAAGGATTCGGATGATAAACGTAATAAGCCGTGGCAAGAGCTACGCGCGGCGCTGGTGGTGACCTTTCGAATATCGCCGCGAGGTGGGATAGATCGGAAAAAAAAAAGGATCGACAGCCGATTGAAATTAATACATTCGCAACGGGAGTGCGTAAGAACGGCTGGAACTCCGAGGGAAAGGCCCACTTTTCTTGTATACCGTACGTGTTACATACACATCATACCTTCCCGATATCATCCTCCCCCTCTTCTCCTCCCCCTCCTGCTCCTCGTTCCGCGCTCCTCGTCTCCGTCGGGCGGCTCTCGAACAATAGCACCTCGACTGCACGGTGGATGAACTTCTGAGACTGGAATCGGCTCTGCCCACTCTGTGAATTGCGTTTTCGCAAAAATAAGGAAAAGAGGTCGGCCGATCTAAAGGCAACCTACATCCTGCGCGCGCGCGCGCGCGCGCGGTTAAATGCAATGTGAATATATAGGTCCCGACGGTGCGTCGTTGATCCCGACTCCGCTATTATCGGAGGAAAAAGAGGAAGAAAAGAGTCGAGGTCTCGCGACACGTCAGAGAGAAACGAGATCGATGACACGCGCGTTACAATATCATTCACTTTTTCGCTTCGATTGCGCGCAGCCAATTTCGTTGAAACGCGCCCGATGTGGAATTTTTTTGTACACATAATTCTCTTCAGCATCAGCAGTAATGTAGGGAAAAAAGATTTTGTTTTATTTCTTTAATTATACATATATTCTGAATTTCATTTATTCACCGGTGATTTAAATTTGAGAGCTTGGCATTGAAATAATCAGTGAAGATCGACACGGCAAGATCCGCGTGTTAACCGGAGCGTCTTTAATTCGACCTGTTAATGAGACTTGTCGCCGTGTGTTCGATCGGACTATCCTCCAGTCCTCTCCTCGTCGAACCCTCCCGCCCCCCCCGTCTCTCTTCTTCGCCTGTGTTCCTCTCCGCTGCGCCTTCGGATTCGACCTTACGACGAGAGACTTGTTCGTTTTCTACGGCGCTGCTCGATTAATCCGAGACAAGATCGGCCTCTCGTACGATCACGAAACTCATTTGTTTCTTTATACCGTCTACACACGCGGTGCGCGGGCGTTCGCTCGCTCGCTCGCTCGCATTAGTTACACTCGTTTCGATCTAGTAGCGCGTCTAAACCGCTACACCATCATCAATCCGCCGATCAGCTGCCCGGCGAATCGGCCTCTCGTCGTCGTCGTCGTCGTTCGCGTAACGTCGCAAAACGGCTCACGGCTCCTCTCGGCAGCCAACGCGGAGGATAACTCGCCCGGTGTGTAGCCACTCTCGTTTGTAGTTTTTGCACGAAACTGCCGAGCGACCGCAGCAATCGGCGATTGCGCCCGACGGTGAAATCTCCCCCGGTTCGTTCCCTTTATGTACGAGCGCGATCGTACCGACAAAGTCTCTCGGAGCGAGGGCATTACGCGCGCGAGCGGAGGAGTAACCCTCCTCGGCGCGTAGCCGCTAGTAGGCGAAGCGACGTAACGAACCGCGAGACAAGATCGCGACCAATAATTGCACATACATATAAAATGAGTTCGGGCGAGGGGAATCGTTTCGAAGGAACGAGAGGACGGGCGTGTGTGCGGCCCCTCCGTGCACGTGTCCCTCCTGCGCTGTGCGGCCATGAATACACGCGCGTACACGTGTCCCTCCCGTGCGTACAGGGTGAGGCATATAAAGTGGCGTCGTCGATTAATAAAAAATCAAGAGGCGAAGAGCGAGGCGAATCGTCCGCGAAGGAGAAAACGGCGGGACCAACGAGGCTTTTCACGGACGAAAGTATAAAGTTCGTCTATAGTCGACCGAATGAGTTGTAGAAACGCAAAGCTCTCTCGCGGCTCGCTTCGTCAGCTTGCTCAGTGTGGGCAGCAGCAATTTGGGGCAGAGTTTGCCCGCGGCCGACGGAGGAGGCCGACGGAGTCCTTCGCTCGCCTCGGCCTGCAATTTTTCGCGGCGATTCGTTTTCTGGGGGGAATTTCTCGCGTCGCGCGTTCCTTCCTGCCGATACGCGCTCTCGAGGTCCTCTCGAGACTTTTGCTTTCGCAAAAATATTTTACCATAATTGTCGAACAATTATCTATCATCCTCCCACGACATCAACATCTAGCAAAACAATCGCTCGCAAGGATCGACCCGCGTTGGCTCGATAAGGTTTCTCATGACTGGAGATCTCGAGCGCCTTGGGATAACAATCGTCTCGCGGCGAGTCCGGACCGCGTAACGTCCGAGATTTATTATTATAGTTTCTCTTAATTTCTCCGCTTCTAGCAGGGACTCACGGTCTACTTACAAATAATATCGCACACCAACGACGCTAGCTTGGCCCTCTTATCAGCAGCCCCCGTCTCTTTTGTCAGCGATCATTGAGCTCGTCCTTCCATTATCCCGGCGGCGCGGCGTCCCCCCCTTGTGAAATTACGAATTCCGAGGAAGAAATTATTAATTCGTCAAGAATTTTATGCGCGTCATCCCGTAGCCGTGTACGCGCACACGCGCGTACAGATGCGCGCGAGCGCGGCGCGCCAGCACGATACAATGTATCCATCTGTAAGAAGGACGAAGGAACTGACGGGTTGGCTAAGCTAAAGCAATAATAAGCCATAAGCGCAGTCTCTGCATAGAATGCCGGGTAATGAGGTGGAGTCGAGAGCGGAGTCTGGCCGCACCCTTACCTTACCTTCCGACGACGCTACACGATCGACCCACCTATCCTCGACGACGACGACGACGACGACGACGACGATGAAGACGACAAGGACGACGAAGACGACGGCGGAGATTGCAACATCGTCGCTCGACCGCGAAGAGAGAGAAATAAATTATTATATTTATGAAAATACACAAGAGGGACGATGGGGTCGAAGAGGGGAAAAGAGAGGACGAGGCGAAGGAGGAGGAGGAGGAAGAGGAGAAAGAGGAGTTGGAGGAGGAGGAGGAGGAGGAGGAGGAAGAGAAGGAAGAAGAAGAGGATAAGGTGGAGAAGGCGGAGGAGGAGGTGGGAGCCCTCGAGCATGGACGGCTCGTCGGCGATTCATCGACGACTTCGACTTTTGTCCCTCGCCGTGATCCCTGGCGTGTATCGCGTCTACCACGCCTATACGGGTCGGATCGGATCAGAAAAAACGACAGATGGAGTGATATGATAATTCGTACGACGCCGCGCGTCTCTCTCCTCTCTCGCGATATCTCGCGATACACGCGGTGAGCCGAGCTGATTTACGAGCGGGGCGACGAACTTCGGCGGGCGCGACTCGCGCCAAGTGATTCTCCTGCTGGTGTCGCGAGAGCGCGAACGCGAATCTCACAATGGGGGAGAGAGAGAGAGAGAGAGAGAGAGAGAAAGAGAGAGAGAGAGAGAGAGAGAGAGAGAGCCCCTTTGAATTCGCGATGAAGTCTCTCCTCGTATGTGGAACGTCTCCCGCGTCAACGACGAGAGAGAGGGAGAAGGGGAGAGAAAAAGAAAGAGAGAGAGAGAGAGAGAGAGAGAGAATCGCGCGAATATTTCGCCAATAATCGTTTCTCGCGGCGCTCCGTCAGTCACTCGGTGCGACTTTCGCGCGAAGGACCCGCGACCTGGGCCCGTTTCACGGGGATCATTATGACACGACGTATCCGTCGAGTACGTGTCACGTACCATCGCGGCGGGAATGAGCGCGAACGCGCCGCTGTCTCTCCGCTGGCAGCTGCGCGGAAACGTTTTTCCCGCGCGGTCCCGTGACACGTCTGAGGGAATCAGCCGCGACTGACGCGCGCCTCTTTCCGGTCTCGGCTCTCTGCCGAGGAGTATCTGTCCGAGACGGACGTCTCAACGTTTCGATTTCTCTTTCTTGTTCGCCCGCGCTCGCAGGGAGAAAGAGAGAGCCGAGGGAGCAGAGCGAGCGTCGTTCCTCTTTCACGCGTCGCCGAATATCGCGGAGCCTCCTCTTGTCGTCGCCTCCTCGGTCTTCCAGGTGCCTCGTTGAGTTCATCGCTGGCGATTCTCATTGAATGATTTTTTTCTGGAGAGGAAGAGGGGGCAACGTCACATTATAGCGGGGCATCACTGTGCGACTGATGGATAATTTGCGTCTAGCTGAGTACCGTAGTAGCGAAAGGATGAAAACAGTTTCGACGAAAACCTGCGACAAAGATGAATTAGCACTTAAATTTTTGCACATTTAAATTTTTGCGCAATTAAAAATCTAGCGTTGATCAATCTTGTGGACCATCCTAATTCCGCTTTAATTTATGTCTTGATTATGAAATATTGAAAAATCATATATTAATCACGCATCTATTAGTTCTAGTAGTTTTCCTTCGGACAATGGCATTAAACGCAAATTACACTGAGAAAAAATTGTATTAAAATATTTGTTCGAATACGACTGTGAATACATTTATTCAAATTAAGCGACTAATTTCTAAAATGAAATACAGAGGTTCTCTCTCTCTCTCTCTCGCTCTCTCTCGCTCTCTCTCGCTCTCTCTCTCCCTGAATGTAAACTCCTTTCTTGAATTTTAGAAAATAATTGCTTAATTTAAATAAACGTATTCACAGTCGTATTCGAACAAATATTTGTTTAATTTCAATACAACTTTTTCTCAGTGTATGTATCAAGTTGCGCAAAGAGGATTTAATGACGAAACAAATAAAGAAATTATGAGCAACTTGATGAGACTGTAGTGATATCACAGTGCCACCTTCCCTTCTCGTCGCTCGACGTGTCAACGTCGTCGTCAACGTGTCCGGTCGCCGAATTTCCACCGCAGAGTTTCCGCCGAAAACTCGCCGTGCGGAGCCAACGAGCAGCTTTCGTGACACACGCGCGTCGCGACCTCGTCGCGACCCCTCCCAGATCACGCGCCTTGCGCGTCGGTGCATCGCGGTGCATCTGTACAGGTGAACGCGCCGTGCGCTCGCGTACGCACACGCACGCACACACGCACGCACACAGCGCCGAGGGAGATGAGATACATCACGGGACGGGAGACGTATTATTAATGGTGACAGTGGGCGACCCAGGTTGGGCGGGGTGCGCGATGCGGTCCCACCGATGTGGGCCTCGCTTTGGCCATCTTCTTCCTCTTCCCTCCTACCTCTGCGCTCTTCGGTCTTTTCCGTCGCTGCAGAGAGCCGCCGTTGCCTACAATCGCCGCGACGCCGCGTCCATCCGCCGCCGTCGTCTATCCGTCGTTCGCGAGAGAGCAGACTGACGATTTTATCGCCAACGCGCCGCGTTACTTCCTCGGTGCCTCGGAGAAATAACACTCCACTGGACACCAATCCACGTTATCATTCTCCGAAAGCGAAAAGAGACGAGTCGCTGCAATTTGCGTCGACCGTTCGTCGAGCAATTGTCAAGTCTCAGTCCGGTCCCGATGTTCGTCTTTGTTGACGCGCGTGTCGTGTCGCACGTGGACGCACCTTCCGACCGCGGAACCGCGGGCTCGCTTCTTTTCCGGATGCTTTCCACGGGGAAAACGGGCGTCAACGCAACGTCCCGCTCTCGTCTCGGGCTCGTCGTGTCGCTGCGCGACGTCGAACGCTCGGTCTCGCGCAACGGCCGGGACAGATTTACGAGCGAACTTGACACCGCGCTTTATGAGAGCTACCACGCGCGCGCGCGGCTATCCGGCCGGCGAGCGCAAGTATTTCAATCCATTCCAGTCGAGGATTTATCGGCTATCCGCGTAATTAAAGCCGCGAAACGGCCGCGCGCGCGCGCGCGCGCCAAGTCCGCGACGGTTATATTCTAAATGCCGCGGAGAGCGAGAAGTTTCTCGCTCGATTCTGAAAATGTCACGTGCCAGGTCGCGGAGCGTCTGTCTGCGCCTGCACCCGCGAGACCATAACAAAATTCCCGAGCTATAGCTGGCTGTATGTATCTTTGTGAGCAGCACGGCCACGAGAGAGAGAGAGAGAGAGAGAGAGAGAGAGAGAGAGAGAGAAAGAGAGAGAGAGAGAGAAAGAGCCAGACCTCTCTGGCTCTCTCGAAGGCGGCGAAGTTTAATCGCCGTTCGAGTGAATTACCGACGGGCGCGTGCGTAAATCACCGCGGAATCGTTAATTAGGCGGTAGAACGAACGAGCTTTCTGGAAAATGTCAACGGCTCGGGGAGATGCAATGGGGACGGTCGCGTCCCTCCCTCTCTTTCTCTCTTTCGCACGACGAACGGTCGATTAGGACCTTTTGATACGTGCGATTTCGCGTGCGTTCGGCGCAACCACGATCTCGAGAGACGAGTCTCCGTAATTTGTCGCCGCCGTGCTCGTCGCTAATTTATACTCTCTCTCTCTATCTCTCTCTCTCTCTCTCTCTCTCTCTCTCTCTCTCTCTCTCCGGCACGGATCTATTCTCGATGGATACGAGCGGGGCGATCCCGACTGCGTGCGTGAATCGATTGAAAGCTATGGAGAACGCTATTAGCGCATATTCGGGACGGCGCTTCGCCGTTCTAAATGTCCCACGAAAGAACGTAATCGAGAGATTCGCTGGCGATCCGCGCGCTCGTTCGTATTCCGCGCGGAGTTGAGAGACGGAGAGAGTGAGAGAGAGAGAGAGAGAGAGAGAGAGAGAGAGAGAGAGGAAGAGAGAGGAAGAGAGAAAGGGAGTAAGAAACATCGCGGTGCATCCACTCGTTGTTTCGTTTCATGCACGAGACACGGAAGGATCGTACAGCGGACAAAAAGCTCCTCCGACTGCTGGACCGCCGCGAGGGCAGGACGCTCCCAAATCCTACGTCGTCGGGCCGCTTTTGCTCGGAAACATCGAAATTAATGAAGTCGTCCGACTAGGCCCCGGCCTAGCCGGCTAAATTAGAGGTACACGTTAGCCATTAGAATACTTAACGAGGACATCACGGTGGGACGCTGCGTGCGCGGGTGTGATGATGAATCACCGCCGGATAACTCACCGCTCGTGCTCGCGCACGCGCGAGAGCGCGCTCGGGAATATTAAAATTGAGTTTAGTTATTGTTGCCTCTCTTTAAAAAGCCTCTCTCTCTCTCTCTCTCTCTCTCTCTCTCTCTCTCTCTCTCTCTGGCTCGCTCTCTTCTTCCTTCGCCGTCGTGCCGCTCGATCTTCCTGCACGGAGAAAGGAGAAAATCAAACTTACAACTTAACTCCCGGCCTATGAGAGCCAACTGCTGCTAAATGCGCGTTGCGATGCGTATTCCGCAAGAGTTCACCACGTGGAGAGCGTGTCGAGAAACATTCGCAAAGAAAGATCGTGTGACTGAATTTCCGCTCTCGATCCGTTTTATTCGACTCGATTTCGTCGGCCTAGCGAGAAAACGAGTCAGCGTGATGTGGACGCACTTTTCGAATCACCCGACGACTCGAGCGGATCGACCGAGTTTCAACGATCCGTTCCTCGTCAGCGGGTTTTCGTCTGGTGGCTTCGTTCGCTCAACACGAGAGACCACCGACATTTTTTCTGCCCTATACGAGAGACGAAGCGTGGCCGGAACACGAGTGAAATAAGAAGTCGCCGAGCACACGGTCGGGTGTGACAAAAGCGACGGGGACCCTCCCGCGCGCGAGACTCGGCAGACCCTACGGAAATGTGCGTTCCTCGTGCGGTTGTCGCGAAGGATCACGGACGTCTGTCGAGGGAATAAATAAAGAAGAAGACACTGCCGCGCTCATGAGAAGCGATTTCGCGCGCGCACGCAAAGGCACGATTTCGACAGCGATTTCTGCGACGACCGATTTGCTCGTTTTTCCTCTTATTTCCGCCCTCCATCCTCCTCTTCCTCCTCCTCTTCCTCCTCCTCCTCCCTTGGGTTAACGTCTCTCCTCCAGAGTTGAAATACACAAAATGAAATATGAAATAATGATTCGTGCCTTGTGGCTGGCTGAAGGCACGGGCGCACCCATATCTACGCCCCCATGCGTCTATATACCTATACAGACCGTATGCGTATGTACACGTGCACATGTGCCTATATGCATGTGTGTGTGTGTGTGTGTGTGTGTGTACGTACACGCGTGTGTGTGCGCGCATATACACACCCCGTAGTATGTACCGGCGTGGCCCGTGTGGTACATATGTACGCCGCACGCCATATATACATCCGCCTCGCGCTCAATTTTTTCCTTCTTGTCGCGAACATCTTACGTTCGTATTAACCCTTATGCCTCGCTTAATGATATTCCGGCCTACCATGTTGGCATATTGAACGCAACTGAGGCAGATTCCAGCCGGTCGTCAGACCCGGCCGACCAAGCCCACCTGTAGTACGTACGTTGTGTGTGTTGTACCGGCGGCGGAGGAAAAGGAAGAGAGAGCGAGAGCGAGAGAGAGAGAGACAGAGAGAGAGAGAGAGAGAGAGAGAGAGAGAGAGAGAGAGAGGATTTCTGCGCTCGTTTTGCGCCGCGTATCGTTTGTTGCCGCGATATAGGGCCGCGCTCGCGAGCCGAATTAAGCGCGTCGTTAGCCAAAGGGATCGACCGACGATTTTATCAGGTTTCGGGCTATCGAGGCTATACGAGGTAACGTTAATCCTCCCGGGATCGGGATCGGGAGGACAATTCATCGGGTTCATTCGCGAACGCGACCTCGCGGATCCCCTCGTGACAAGAGGAAACGTTGTCGACGCCTCCCGCGCCGTCGACGTTTCCGGACGAGTCCATGGGGAACAACTCCCGATGGAAATCGCGAGGAAGAAAACAAATGTTGCTCGTTAATTGATTTGAAGTACACACAGTTTCTTGGTCGCCTTCGTCCGAGGCTCGGCGAGAGATGTGTTGTAAAAGGTACAGGCGTCTTCTTTTAGGCACGCGGTTTGCTTCGCGAGATCCTCTCCGCCTGTTGAATTCACGGTCACTCGATCGATCCTCGATTAATCTGAGGAAAGCTAATTTAATTTATATGTTAATTGCGTTATACGGTTACGTAGGATTCGTACAGCACGCTCTCAAGCGGCTCTAACCGCTGGTAGATAAGGCGCGTTTGCCTTAATAATCCTCGCGCACTGACCAACATCGTTTTACATTATATCCTTTATGTCTTGACTGTTCATGCGGCGCAGGAAGTTCCAGGAGAACGACGGTAAGAATCCCCGCTACATATATCCCGTGTATCGCTCCAATCGCGCCTCGCGCACGTCGTCGTTTCTGTTATTCTATCTACGAATCAAGTCTGAAGCTTCGCTTCCTCGAAGCGAGCTAATAACTCGAACTCGATACTAATCGCACAGGATCTTATGCCGTGCGAATTACCACGAAGAACTTTGATATCGCGAGTCCTCGAGTAGACTTTGAAGATTCAGCTTTGAAGCTTCAAACGAGTCGAGTTGTAGCTTCGAATGTCTCAAAATATTTCCTTGCAACCCTTGCGGCCCAACCGGCCTTCTTCTTCCACCCCTTTTTTTTTCTTTCTTTCCGCGACTTTCCGCGTGAGCGTGCTTCACATTTTACACCGGGGTATTCTCTCCGTACGGGCTTCTCCAGGAAAGAAGTGGCGAGGGCTGACACCGCAGGACAGAAGGCCCTACGTCGAAGAGGCCGAGAGGCTCAGGGTCATACACATGCAGGAACACCCGAACTACAAGTACAGGCCGCGGCGTAGGAAGCACGCGAAACGGACACCCGGTGCACCGTCCTCGCCTCCCTCCGCGACCAACACCGCGGGCAACAGGTCCAACCCCGCGGGCCCGACGATTCATCATTCCATGTAAGTCGATACTAGCCCATACTTCCGCGACTAATGAAGGTACGCATGCGCATGCGAGCCGAGTAACTCCGAGCTAATTGAGAGATCCTGCCGAGCGATTTAAGCGAAGCGCCGTGACGATGACACCGTGATTTCGATGCGACTACGATTACCGTTACGCCTCTCGGAGATTAGATTGGACGTTTAAATTTTCCGCTCAGACGCGATAAAGGGTGCGCCTTCGCACTCCAGCCGCGCTCGTGATGACAAGTTTGCCGATCGGTCGCCAAGTCGATTTCCTTCCTCCCTTTCCCTCAATCCTGTGCGAAAGAGATGTCAATTTCTCTGCGAGAATCGATTTCGGCGCCAATCATATTTTTTCATCGTCCAAAGACAAACGTAGCGGCGTTTCATTGCGTATGCGTATAATAATGAAGTCATTATCGCGCTCGCTAATGCGATATAATACGTTATAAAACGATATAATACCGATATAAAAATTTTCCCGCAGGACGTAGTAAAGAGATTCACACATCGGAAGTTGCTCCTCTTTATTTATCGTTTGTTTTTTATTCGAGTCGATGTCTCTCGGTCAATTCGAAGGAGACTTCCACCGGAATTACCACCTGAGAGACGGAGTCTGAGTCACGGAGATCATGCGGTGTTGAAAGTTGATAGGTCGCGTCGCGTTAAAATTACAACCATGAGTCGCGCGCAGAAAGATGCGCGACGTCGTCGTCGTCGTCACCGGCGGCGACGTCGCAGTGTAATTAGGCGATAACGTCGCACGCCATTATATAAGTGTTAAATGTATGCACGATGCGATTCAAGGTCCAAGATGGACAGTTACCAGGGCATACCTCAGATCCCGTGGGGTGGCCACTCCCCGATTTCATCCCTGTATCATCAACAGCAGCAGCAGCAGCAGCAGAGTATCCAGGAGTACAAATCGGAAAATAATTCGCTCTACGGCAGCCCTTACACCCCCATCATCCACACCCCGGACATATCTCCAGTGGCCAGTCCTGAGCCTGACGGTAAAAGTCTTTGAAACGCTCTACCGACACCCGATCGGACGGATGGAAAAAAAAAAACGGGAGAAAGAGAGGAGGAATTTTCCTTCTTCTTTCGTTACGTAACACGCGCTTGAAAATTCACGGGTTCGGGTTAACCCCTTCCGACATGAGCGTCACGCTGTAAATTTTGATCGGTCGAAAAGTGTATGACGTCATCGTTGACGAGCGTTACGCAAGAGTATCTCTGAGAATTCTCGAGTAAGCGTTTCGAATTGTATACCGGGCAGAAGAAATACCTTAATGGCGGCGGCTCGATGCAGTGTGGAAGGGGTTAATAATCCGCGTACGGATAATTCCCCTCGGCTTGAAGACTAGAGAAGAGCAAGTAATTAACGAATATTAAATAACATGGAATATGGAAAATTGTGATGTCGAGCATAATTTGCACTGACCAGGCGACGGCGGTCATCTACCGTCCAGCCAAAATCCGGACCCGGAGCGAGACCTGATGGAGGGCACCTCGAAGCAGCACGGCGACATGACGGACCAAACGAAGCGATACACGTTCATGAGCAACGACAGTCAATTGCACACGGGTCATGCTGGTAGCACTAGCATATCGTCGTGTCAGAATTCCGGCGGTTATACGGACACTTTGACGTATAAAAAATCCGTACGTATATGTATGTACGCAACAAGTCGCGACTTTACGAACGACGATGGTAGTTCTTCAAATTCCTTCGTGGGTGAATGAAATGCCGCTTGAAAAGCAAAGCGACGACAGACCGAGTCGCTCGACGATTCGAGCGACTTTTCATTCAAACAGAGTGTGTGGATCTCCTTCCAAGAAACCTTCCAAAAGTACAGAGAGAGAGAGACTAATAATTTCGTTACGTAGTTAGAATGCTTGAAGACGTTTGAGGGGAACCTCCCGATCCTGAGTGACTTCACTCTGAGAAATGTAGAGCAGCACGAAAAGTGCTCCCTTTCTTTTTTATTGTTTTCTAAATTGCCTCGTACAATTAGTCCGGTGCAAAAACGTCGAGTCATTATCATTATATCCTGTCTGCTCAGGTGAGTTACTTGAACTTCGAGAGACAGTCGACGAGTATAGCCGCGGTGGGTATAGCGAACGGTATGATGGTGTCGTGCAATAAGCTGCGCTCCGGTTTCGACAACGTCGGCTCCGTCACGGGCACGTTTTATCCGCCGGTCGCTTCGCCGCACGATCAATCGTTGCAGCATTACAGCGGCACACAATCCTCCAAGAGCGCGAGCTATTCGATGCAGTCCACCGTCGAGAGCAATTACACGCCGGTCCAGTGTGGCAATCGGCAGCAATCCATAGGAATCCGCGGGCCCGCCGAAAGCTGTTCCGGTAAACGTTCTTCTCGCTCGTATATCGTTTATATCCGAATGAGTTCACTTTTCGAAATGAATCATGCTAACGGTATGTAGCGACTCATTTTTCTCAGTTAATTTTACTCATTTAAACAGCAGAGAAAGGAAGAGAGAACAGCTTTTCCCCAACTCCGTAAATAATCGATCTCGCCGTGCTCGGGGCGGAAGACCCGGGGTAACACGACCGTGTTCCATCGTCAATGAGAAATCTCTTGCAGGTGTGACGCACAGATACCAAATGCCTCATCACCCGGAGTACCAGACAGATACGTCCGGCAACGCTCAGCAGCAGCAGCAGCAGCAGCAGCAGCAGCAGCAGCAGCAACAACAGCAGCAACAGCAGCAGCAACAGCAGCAGCAACAACAGCAACAACAACAACAGCAACAGCACTCGATCCTCGGCCACATCGATTCCGGTATAACCGTGCCGGAGGACGATCAGCAGCAGCTGGAAAAGTATTTCAAGTATCCCCATCCGACGAGCGTGGCGCACTCCAGCCTGTCTTCGCAGAGTATGCTGGACAGCAATCACAACTACGCCAGCGATCTGCGCTATTACGGAGCTCCGCAGCAGCAGCAACAGCAACAGCAGCAGCAGCAGCAGCAGCAGTCGCAATTGGACATTTCGAACCCCCAGTGTATCGTAGACGATCAAGGCAAGGACACTCGTTGCGCCAACGTCAGCCTCGGCCACACCATGGCCGAGCAGTACCACCAGAGCTTGGACGTGTCCAAGTACCCGGAGCACCCGGCCTCGCAGCAGCATCAACAGCAGCCGCAGCAGACGCAGAACATGGAACATGTGGCCAAGGCCGACGACGATTTCAGTGTTATACTCGCGGACGTACGCAAGACCTGTTACAGCAGCTAGTGTCTCTTTCTCTAGTGTACGGACGGTCGGTTCCACTCGAACGCACGACTGCTACCGGATGTGTTCGAGCATTTCGGGGACTCGTCGTGTTTCTTTCTCGAGCGCGATCGGGAGGAAGGGCTTACGCGTGTGAGCGTAATAGCGCGTCTTCTTACGTCATCGTGTCTGGTGCTACCGTCCCTCCCTGGCCCGAAATACGTCACAGAGTGTTAGTAGTTTTGTCGCGATAGGAGAGAAAGGTACGTCTGTATGTGTGTATGTGTGTGCGCTGCTCTCTCGTTAACGCGCGGAAACGGATCCCTGCGACACGGGATCTTTCCGCGAACGCGAGCGAACGGTAATTATCCCGTTCGCGCGACTCGATTCGTTCCATTACGGCGAGAGAGAGAGAGAGAGAGAGAGAGAGAGAGAAAGAGAGAGAGAAAGAGAGAGAGAGAGAGAGAGAGAGAGAGAGAGAGAGAGAGAGAGAGAGAGAGAGAGAGAGACAGAGAGCGTCGTTCGGTTGCGGTTTTATCCGCCGGAACACACCGTTATGCGGTGTAACTCTATCTCCGAGTATCTCATGTGTATAATATAAGCACGATCTCTTATGAATTTCAGTTAGGCTGGAATTATGCTAAATGCGAGTCGGGAGATTTTTCTCGCCCGACGTGCCTACGCTGCAGCGGGAGGAATCGCAATAGACGGAAAGAAAGATTACTTTATCATGTTATCGCAAGATATTATTACAGTACTGTTCACTACGACTAAGCCGCCTGATGTAAATACTGGCCGAGGATGTCGTCGAATTTCGTTGTGCAGTGGAAATTCTGTTCTATCGGAACGTCTCTTTCAACGACGAGATATTTTGCCAAATAAATGTCATAAGTGTAAATCTTTTTTTTTTCTTCTTTTCTTTTTGACATGAATAGGAACGCGGTTACACGAGAGATCTTTATAGCGGCAGACGGCTCATGGTGCACGGCTGATATAGTGTAGCATAAAATTACAGAGATTGTATACTCACGTAGACGCATCACTTCTGTAGTCTCATTATCAAAGATAATATAGTAGCACGGATATCATAGCAAGAGATATTAAATTTTTATGTTATCGAATGAATCTTTCTTCTCTATTATTTTAGAAAACTTTCTCGCATATCGGAGAATGTTTTGCACCGGCAAGTTCTCGCGTTTGCATCGAGATAGCCGAGGGATATATAATCGGCTGTTTCCTCTTTTCATTCTTAACGTTGGACTCTGGTTGTCGGAAAATTTTCTCTTAATTGTCGCATTCTCAAGTTATGCCCGTTGTATACTCGTTGCTATTGTAGATAAATTTTATTCTCATTCTCAGCAATGCGATACTTTCGCGCGCTAATCCCACTTGGAATTGCGAAAGGTGCAAAATATCTCTTTGACGCACACATAGAGACATGTAAAGATTTTTTGGGTTACGAACTAAATTATTATTACTATTATCATTGCTATTATTATATTTACTATTAATAATTAACATTATTAATATAATTATATCATTATTATTATTAATGTATCGTACTTAATAGAACCGATTACGAACAAACATTCGTTTGCAGATGTTTCTCAAACAAGGTTATCCCACCACTAACGACATATAATTTGCAATTAAAGAATCTCCTGCATTGTTATGTATCATTTTACTTTTATGGCATACGTAGCACACATATGGTAGACGTTGCGCGTACATGCGCGTACATTACACGCATGCATATATGCTGTACGAACATTATATACGCTAACGTCCATATATTCGTACACTTTCAGTCAAAATAGAAATCCCCGCTGAAGGGACAGATTGAGACATCCGATAAAGTTATCTTAGCGAATTCTTACGCATGAGGGGTAAACACTTTTTCTCAAGCAATATGTTATGCAAGTAAATTTTAGCATACACACTAAAGTGACCTACCAGGAGTACCGTTCCGAGAATCGCGCACCATTAAAGCACACACATGTATGTATATTAATTCTTTTTATTAAATATATATAAAAAATATGTGTATAAGTTACAACGTCGTGTGTAAAGCTGAAATCATACGTAATGTCGGTACCCATAAATGACATCAATCGAGGGTCGAATACAAAGGGAGTGTGTGGTTAAACATCGAAGAATATACCTCTCTCGTTTCCCGGTGTACGCAATCCATCGTTTCTTGCGCTAGATCTCGCATGTGACTATACGGTGTACACGAGAAAAGAGAGTTTTACCAAATAAATATACAGCATCGCTCATTAATTAAACCACAGGCACGTGGGGGAAGTGAGCGTTAAATAAATTACTATAAACATATAGTTACAGTTAGTGGCTTGGACCATATGAAAACTCTTATTGCACAGTCGCCCTTTCGCACTTTCTTGTTTTTCTCTGCTCCTTCTTTCATCGATCATGTACGTAAAGTCGCTATACCGTAATTGAAACGGTCAGCTTTAAGAAAACAACACGTGCCGATGTGGGACATTTAAAACTCTCCGGAGGTCCTCCGTGAATCTATGTACACACACTTCTATACAAACCATATATTGCTATTTGCGAATTCAACTCGTTACATTTCATTATATATTAATCCCCATCGATTTACGCGTACATATCTTATCGAGTTGTGCGACGTTCACGTTGCTTTACCGATACGATGTGTATACACAAGTAACATCCTTCAATACAAATTTATTAATCCGTTCGCAACGAAGCCGGGATGAAGTAGCGATCGAACGAGAAAAAGACAACAAAGTGGATACTTTAACATGAGAAAAACTCATTCAGTGAGAATTGCGCGCTTCTTGATTCGTTTCAAAAAAATGGTCTCTTCAAACTGCGCCTTGCCAACTTGTGCGCGTCGAATTTATAGAAAAAAACCAAAGCGGCATGCTCGGTATCATTCGGTGCGTTTCGGTATACTCGAATCTCTTGCGAAGAGAGATATCTTAAAAATCGCTGCCAGAGGATTGGGAATTTTTTTTTCTTGTTTTGAAAGTAATTCATCACCAAGACTCTTACGAGTCCACTCGCTGCCGTCCATCTCGCATACGCATATACTTCACGTGCATAAAGTAACAATTATATGTCAAAGAAATAACTGCGTTATTCGTTGTCGTTACTAACGAGAAAGAAGAAAAATAACGCTGTTGCGAGGAAAGTACAAGTAACGCGTCACTTCCCGACCCCGCTCATTTCCGCCCTAAGATTACGGTAGCGCTTTGAAAAAACGTCGTATATATCTCACATTAAAAAATATTTTCAACATGTAATCCACAGCGGTCACTGGGCACGGAGCGGGCGAACCGATTCACGAGTGTAAGTGCGTACGCACGTGTGCGACAACTTAACGAAATAAATATTAAGGATTACAGGATTACATCTCGGGGTCCGGGTCGGTGGCACCGCTTCGATGGCACGGTGAAAACAATTGACCGGACGAACGATGTAGATTCTGCTGTGCGGAGACCGAAGCGCTTCATCGAGTATCGTAGACGAAGACACAAGGAGTACACTAAAGACTCCTCGACGCACTCGTTTCTCATCGTGTCTCCTCCGGTCGAGATTTTTGCGCTCACAGCGATCGACTATAGGAAACGCGACAACAGGGTCGACGAGGTCCGTCGAGGAACCGTGCCGAGTACATTTTCGCCGTCGTACATGTTACTTTGCAGTGGTTGCTGACTATAAACGACACCGAATACCGCTAGATACTTCACGTGGTAAACGTCTCGTAAACACCGTGTTATTACAAGCGTAAGTATACGTATGTATATCCCCTCGCTCCTAACGATTCTCGTTTCCTGTAAATGCAATGCGTGTACACATACAGTGAGCGAGGATTTCAGGGAACTCCGACGGCGCTCGGACCGGCCGGAGGAAAACGTCTAAATGGACAGATTTTGCAGTCTTGTTCGCGGCGAATTCGCTAGGTATACACTCATCATCGTCATTGAAACGTGCAAAGACACTCGTTTTACAAATCGTAGATATACCTATAGTGTTCATATAAATCGATAATACTCTTATAAAGTCTCACACGGCAAATCTTACGCAGACTGTACAACATCTCCTCGATCTTATTAACACGAATTTTATATGTACACGCTTAAATCATCGTTAAACATTCATCGTTATTTGCGCATCCATATGTGTATGTGTGCCTATGTGTATTATGTGTATATGGATGTGTGCCTGTATTATGTACAATTGGAACATATAATATACACACGTACAATGTATAAATGGCAGCTTTACAAGTTATGTATAAAATTGTCTACGCACACAACTGATCTCTCGAGATTTACTCCTGTCTTGAGAAATAAAGAATATCTCTGTATTGTGAATGGATTATTTGTAACATGCCATATCAATCGGCGATTATACAAGTGGAATGATTGTATTTCTCTCTTGTAGATGTAAATAATATAATGGTAGGAATGTTGAGTGAATTCAATGTAAGTGAAGATATCTATGGGGTAACTTTTCTTTTTTTAAGAATGTAACTGTTGATTGCGAGAACAACGTTATTTATATATGTATATATATATATATATATATATATATATATATATATACATATATGCGCGCATTTTGCGACACAAGGTGGCCTAAATTTTCTATAAAACAGTAAATTCTACAAAAGTAGAATTAAAAATGGTAACAGTCGAAATATTTTATTACAAATATTGGAATGTATTGGACTATGAAAAAAAGTTTTCGTGCAAATTATGCGAAAGAAGTTGTAAATGTTACAAATATCCACTCAATCAAGTCTACATAATTGAGTATGAAGGCTGTCCGACTGAAATCTATACCTACAGTTAAAATTGTAAATTCTATCTCCCTAAAATCCCTTTAAAGTATCAATTTATTGCTATATTCTTTTTAAACAGTAGTAAGTCTACTAATCTTGCAAAAATACTTTTGCTTGATTTGCTTTGGCTTCAATTATACCTAAAAAAATATGTGTAAAAGATAACATAACATTTCTTTTCACCCAATATATCCAAGTAAATTTCTAGAAAGAAAATTAATAAAATATTAATTGTCTAAAATATATTCATTAAATTTAATATTAAATTAACGAATTCAGGAATAATTATAAATTTCAATTGACAAAAAATGTTAAAAATTTCGTTTCGCTCTATCCATTCTCACGTTTCTTCACATTTTAATGTTATAGAATACTTTTTTGGATTGTTCTTTGAGCCTTTGAAATAAATCGTAATATAATTAATTCACTCATCATTCGAATACTTTTGGTCTATCTTAGTGCAGCGTGTTGTCTCAGTATTTTCAGCTTATTCTTTGAAATTTTAATCTATAATGTCCTTATATGTCATTCGTCCCACAGACAGTTTTGTTTCATCTTGGAGTAATATGAGAATATGAAACATTTTTTACAAGTCTTTATACCGCATCGATAAGTGCTAGCTATCTTTTTGCCATCAGACTTTCCTTTGCAGAACTTTAGACCGCACGGATACCAACCGATACATAATTCCAGGGAACACGTACAAGGTG
This sequence comes from Harpegnathos saltator, assembly GCF_003227715.2. Lineage (NCBI taxonomy): Eukaryota > Metazoa > Arthropoda > Insecta > Hymenoptera > Formicidae > Harpegnathos > Harpegnathos saltator. The sequence continues at coordinate 1,086,946 of NW_020230172.1, read as the reverse complement.
CCCAGAGATTGGATGTGTCAGCACATTTAGAAACCAGTAAAGACCTCGTATCGTTCGTGCCTGTTTGCGGCATAGTCGTGAAGTTATATACAGCAGCCAAAAGTAATTCTTCAGAGGAGCCTAATTACAAAAATTATTGCATTATTACATCTCATATTCTATATATATATATATACATATATATATATATATAATGATGCATTAATTCAACAGATGATCACCTGGCCTTTGAATCCATTGTTTAATATCATCATTTCTGGTGTAAGCTGATCCAGCAGCTTCACTGCAAAGTGTGGTAACATGCTTTGAGATTTCCTTAGACTGAGAAACATCCAGGAACAGGTCCATTGTATAGTTGACATGACCTCTGTCCTCTTCAGCTACACGCACAGTACCCGGATTTTTCTGACGTAATTTGGACATTGCGTCAGACGATATAAAGTCTACCTTGTAAAAGTGATTCACAAAACACATGACTTGATATTGGTTTTGTCCACGTTCCTCTTCACCAAGCACCAAAGCCTTTATAACTTGAACTTCCTACAAAATTGGTTAACACACACACAAGAATATAAGTCACGATAAAGCGACCTGAAAATATAGAATTTCTATAATTTTAAAATAATCACATTTTTGAAATCAATGAGTTGTGTAACCAAGGTACCGTCGGAACGCTGGAATTCTAGAGTAATCACATCCTCTGTGACGTTAGATGAGATTGTTTCCAGAAGGATGTCACCACCCTACGAAGAAAGAGCATTTCGTTAAAAGCCATAGCGATAAAATTTCATCGTTACACTATGAACGTATCTACTGATCACAGATAGGACATTTAATGCTACGTCAGATATTTTGGAGGTTAACACGAGGAATATTCGTACCGTCAAAATTATTTTGCGGATCGATATATTTCTATGAAATTTTTGCGCGTGGACGGAAGGCCCCTATTTCCTAGCGACAAATGCACGTGCGACATACTCGTACCTGATTTTTGACGTTTATGAGCAAGTGTGTAGTGCATACATGGCACAGTAGTTGCAACACGACGCAGGTCGCGAGAAATTCGTTGAATCTCTTCATTGTCGCATGTTGTAACTACTATCGGTGCTCGTCCCCTTGTCGAGCCGGCAATAACGGAGCGATATATTTGATTAAAAAAAATTATTTCATTGAATATAACCTAACTGTAGCAAAGCACTGTTTTTTGCACCTATGACGGCCTACATCTCGGGTTCCATGTTTTCGTCAGTGTAGCCAATTCATCGGACGAAAAAATTGGTGAACGTTCTTTAAAAATCGGACATGAGGTTTGAAGTTTCGTTCGTGCGGTTGGATTATCGATAGGAATTCTATTCAGATGCAGAATAACAACAGACATATTGAACGGTTCAGATTGGAAAACCGGTAGCCGGTTTTCACAGACGATGTGCTCTTTTTCGTTGCACCGCATTGCTCTTTCTGCACTCGACGTGAGGAGAAACGTTTGGAAATTGGCGGAAAGGAAGGAAAGAACACTCGCAGCGAATCATTGAAACGGACAGTCATCTCTCTCACGAGTAACTTTATTCCAAAGCAAATTATCAGCAGTTGCAATGGCAACCAGCGTTTGTCCCGATGCTCCGCGCCTACATCTTTGCGCTTTCGGTAAGTCGTTATTTAGGCGAAACCCTCGCGGGCTCCTTGAAGCTGTCATTATCATCATTTTCCGCGCGCGTCAATTTTCGCATCATCCCGAACGTTGCACGAGACTGACACTGTGTCTTCCTCGCTCGCACGCGCGGTCGATGATATTTCTCTCGAACATTTACGAGCGTGTTCCCTGAAATGTGGATATTTTGTCAGAGGGCACTTTTACCGTGCACGGAGGGAATTTAGATATATTGCTACAGAATTACGAAAATTGCAAATGCAGCGTCGACAAGATGGAAGGTGGTTTCGGTCGCCTCACGGGCTTCAAGTCGTGTATCTTCAAATGGGTGTACACGGGAATCTACAAAGCGCAAATCTCGGTAACGGACTCGAGTCGAGAGCTAGGATAAAAAGTTCGCTTCTACCGCTCGTTGTGGACTGACGTCGTCGTCGATTAGCGTCGAGTCTTACGTGCAACAGAGTTGTATCCAAGGTGATGGACGGCACGTAGCTCGTTGGTAAGTCAGGAAGTTCGTAGCGATAACCAAGTATCGGGAATCGCAGGTTCTTACCGTAAACCGAATCGGATTGATCGGGCTCTTTGTTTCTTTGCGACTCATCTGTGAGGGAGCTATCTTGATTTTGTCGCTTAGCTTCTTTCTCGCTAAAAATGTCCATATCTGCAGAAACGTTCGCAAGATATTTATATGGAGAGAAAATATATTGGATGATGTAAAGATTTTCAGGAGACTTTAAGAGATGTAGATGTAGACTTACTAAATTATTGAGTAGTATAATTTATGATTCGATGAAAATATTCAAAATCGCCTTTTAATCGTGTTGCCGACAGCCGACCTACGAACTGAACCTGCATACGTCACAAGTTATGATATTTGATCAATAATCACCCAGCGTTTTTCTTTAACGCGCGTTACATTTGAATCGTACAGTTTCGGCGGAAATTTTTATTCATTTTCAAAAATAGCACACGCAGTTCAATTTATACAGATTTTATACATCGATAATTTGTTAGAAAATTTTTAAGTAAGAAAATTTTGAGTAAATATAAATCTTTCTCTTTATGGGACTCAAATAAAATGTTCACCCGAAATAAATGTCAGATAAAAATTGTCGTAACTGTAGAAATTTTCTACAAGACAATCAATTTCTCTCCACCTATTGACTGCACAGTATTGACACGGCAAGGTCAGCATCAAGTATCGAGAGGAAGTCTTAATTAAATACAATATGGTCGTTATCAATATTTACACAAGTTTTAAGCTGGCAGCCATCGTTTGCATTCTGCCTTATCGGCGAATTGTGTATGTCACTACAAATTTCTTGGAATTTAATCACTCCAACAAAAGTGAAAGTTCAATAGCTCGAAGCGACAATAAAAATTCTGCCTTTGTCTTTTTTAGAATAACAAGCGTATAATAATCACACGTAAAGCGTCGATTCCATTACAAATAGCGAGTAAATTTCGGATTGATCGGGCTCTGAAAGGTCACTCGAATCTGAGCAACTTCGATGTCGTTCAATTTTTCGAGTGGAGCTTGACTCGAAAAAATTGAAAAGGACGACAAATGTTGGGGAGATGACATCGTCGTCTGTAGGATATACATAAATAAAAATCGACAATTGCGATGAATTTAACTAGTAAGCTTTTATTAGTGGATTAACATCAAGAATATTTTTTCTCTATTTTCTCTTTGTTTTTTTCTTATTTTTTTAGCTTATTCTAAGAACGCGTGACCGACCAGACTGGATCAGGCAACTATCGCGATTGATGTCTCGATTACGTGTTGCGTTTTCGTCACTGTGATGAATCGTTGATACTTCCGCTATTTATACCATATTCGCTTGCCAAAACGACTTCATTGCAGCGACATCACAGAAGACATCTGGCACACCACGACCACAAGGGGCAACAAAAGAAGTGACACCGACCAATTGGCCGTTAGCTACAAGCGGGCCACCGCTGTCACCCTGTAGAATACAAAAAGAGAACGGGATGTTCACATTTAATTTCCGTCTTTCAGCATTTGCACCCTGCATAGACACTGAGGGCGACTTCAAACCAAAATTATAAAGTGGACTTTAGTTCTGGTCCAATCGACCACATTTTAAATGTTATCACTTTTCATCCGATACATTGTATGTAACGGTTACATCATTGAGTGGGAAATTATAACATTAATGCTATTATTAATGGATATTTACTGGAAAGATACTTACCTGGCAAGCGCCCTTTCCGGCTGGATTATCTATGCATATGTGAGAAACACCGAGCGGTTGGCCTCTAAAACGTTGCTGGCATTGGTAGCGGTCTAATATGACAGTTGGTATCCAAAGAAGATTAGGCGAAACTTTTCCATTTGCTACCGTATAACCCCATCCGGATGTGACGGCTGAAGTGCCGGACTGAGGAGTGCTGGTAGCTGGTCTGATGGGCTGTATGTTGGCGTTGAATTGGAATGGCGTTTCGAGCTGAAATCGACAGAGCGAGCATTTAATTGAAGGAACAAAATGGGAAAGAAGTTATCATACGTCACGCTTCTGCAAAAATTCAAGCGTAGACATTTTTATATATATACATTTGTATATATTTACATATTCGTATAATATTTTAAATATTTCTACTTGTAAAGCGTGAGTATCCAACAACAAAAGTGTTTCGTGTGTTTCATTCAATGCGTAAACGAAAAACGGAAAACAGACAACATCTTTAGGAATATAATATATTGGAGAGAGCGAATAGAATCCGCTCGGGTTTAGAATCGCGTGCTTGAAACATTACATTTCTGAGCCAAATCTACAGCTAGAGATAGTCGTGTTGCATCGTTTTTGTAACTTCGCCCGCGCATATTCGAAAAAAAATGGCATATCAACTTACGATGAGTAGACACATATCATTGTTCCAGGAGACCGCCGAACTATGCACGTACTTAGGATGTTGTATGATCCTTTGAACTTTGCGTGAAGTGCCTGCGATTCCGTTGCTAGTTGTGGTTCCGGCGTGGACTGTTAAACTGTGTGCGCTTACACCTTGTACACAGTGAGCAGCGGTCATCACGGTTCTCTCACTGATGATGCTGCCACCGCAGAAGTGGCTGCCGTAGTTTCTCAAGCTAACCTGATGAGGGAACTGACCCAGCTTGGCATGGTTGCCGCCGACAATCGCTTCGGGTTCGTCCGCGAATGTCTCTGCAAAGCGATATGCAAGAATAACGCTCTGTGAAGCGATAGATACACATTCTCTCGAAATTCACGAGGTGGAACAATCTCCAGAAAAGTCGTAACACCGAAAACCGAATATCCAGACGATCTTCCGAAATACAATTTTCCCGAGGTATACAGTGTTTAACAGCAGTGACGGACTTTCGAAACCTCGACTCAAAATCAAGTTGAGACGAGACATGTCCGTTAAAGAAGTAATTTTGCAGGTGTCTCGTGGAATTATGCGATCAGCTCTACTTACGCTGCGCGAGAACGCCGAGCACCAAGACAGCAACTAGAGGCAGCATGTTGGATGATGACCGATGCGGATCAAACCGGAGATGAAATCGGAAGTGAAGACGATCATCATCACAACCCTTTTATATCCTGAAAATGACCTCGACGAACAGCTGGTCGATATTTCTTACGGTAAATAAGAACGTTTGACGTCTGTATTGTGCATTCCGATATGACAAATGTAGCGGAAGTAAAGAAAAAAGTATGGTCTTAATTACAGCGCGATATGAAGAGTTAAATGAAGGAGAATAATAAATAATGATTCAACATGTTTATCTCTTCATCAAAGTCATGAAGGAAGGTCAGATAATTAATCGAAGTGAAATAATGGATGTCGGGAGATAAGTATAAAAAGATCACCAACATATTTAGTTCAATATATTTAACTCGACAAATGTATGGATATGTATTAGATCATAAGATGTTTCGATGACAGATGCAGCTTACCGAACAAAATACTTTTAATTAAATAATATGAACAATTACTCGTGGAAAAATAACTTCATTTCAAATGTCCAAAGTACGTAAAAATGAATAGTAAACTTTGAATAGCCATAATTATCTTCAATATCAGCAGAGGAGCACCAGATTCATAATTTAAATGAAATAACTCTAGTATTTCGTAGCAAAATCTTTTGCATCAATTACAGCTTGACAACGTCTAGGTATAGAATCAATGAGTGCATCGATTGTAGCTTGAGGGATTTCTTTTCCCATTCTTCTTTAAATTGGGAGAATTTCTAGGCCGCATTCGTAGCTCGCTTTCCTGCCAAACGTCTCTCCAGCTCTTCCCACAACGATTCTATAATATTTATTTTATATCGGGGATTGACTTGTCAGTCCTGCACTTTAACTGTTCGATGTTTCGGATCATTGTCTTGTTGGAAGATGAAACCGCGACCAAGAAAATGTTTTGCATATATAGAATATATATAGAATAAAATTTTTTCGGTGAACACATCATTCAATAAGTTCGTAGGATGACTAATAAAACAACAACTTTTAGACAAAATTTGACTTTATTCATCTACATAGTCTCCTTCAAGAGTGATACATTGATTCCAACGCTTCTCTAACATTTCGATGCCTTTTTTGTAGAACGATTTGCCTTTGGCCTCAAAATAGGCTTCAGTTTCGGCAATCACTTCTTCATTGGAGCCAAATCTCTTTCCCTGGAGCATTCTTTTTAGGCCTGCAAACAGGTAGTAGTCGCTGGGAGCCAGTTCCGGAGAATATGGTGGATGGGGAAGCAATTGAAAGTGCAATTCGTGCAATTTTGCCATTGTTGCGAGTGAATTGTGACACGGTGCATTATCCTGGTGAAAGAGCACTTTTTTTTCTTCATTTGGGGTCGTTTCTTCGCAATTTCTTCCTTCAAACGCACCAATAACATCATATAATATTCGGTATTGATGGTTCTTCCTTTCTTAAGGTAATCAATGAATAAAATGCCTTACGCATCCCAAAATACGGAGGCCAAAACCTTAGCAGCTGACATTTGCGTTTTTGGTCGCTTTGGGCGGGTTTCGCCGGTTGCTATCCACTCAGCTGACTGCCGATTTGACTTTGGAGTGTAGTGATGGATCCATGTTTCATCCATTGTCACATACCGCATCAAAAAATCCTTTTTATTGCGCTGAAACAGCTCCAAACAGCCCGCTGAATCGTCGACGCGTTGCTGTTTTTGATTGACTGTGAGCAAACGCGGTACCCACTTCGAACAGAGCTTCCTCATGGACAAATGTTCGTGCAAAATGGTAAATACACTGCCTTCTGATATCTTTATGGTATCAGCTATCTCACGTAACTTCAATTTACGATCGGCCAAAACTATTTTGTGGACTTTTTTTATGTTTTTTGGAATAACTGCCGAATTTGGGCGACCAGAGCGTTCAGCGTCATCAGTATTTGTACAGCCGCCTTTAAAATCAGCAAACCGCTTCTCTACCATTTGTCTCGATGGAGCAGAGTCCGAATAACACTTGTCAAGCCACTGCTTTGCTTGAACGGTATTTTTTCCCATTAAAAAGCAATGCTTTATTAACACACGAAACTCAGATTTTTCAAAATTAAAACAGTAGCGTCACTAAAACCACTGTAACTTGTGAATTAAACGTCCGATTGTCATGAAATTTTGACACGTATCATTTGAAGGTTAGTACTTCCTAAAAATCATATAGATTTGTCAATAGTAGTGTCATCTATATGTCATCCTACGGACTTATTAAGTGATGTGTTATTTTATTTCGTATACCGGCCAAAAATATACCACGTTTAAGATGTTTGAGCATAACTTGGTTTAAAGTGTATGGATATGTATTAGATCATAACATGTTTCGATAACAGGTGCAGCTTACCGAACTTACTTAAAGTACTTTTAATTACCGAACTTACTTAAATAAGTACCGAACTTACTTAAAGTACTTTTAATTAAATAATTTGAACAATTACTCGCCGTATATGCTTGAATAATTAATTCAAAGAGATGCAAAGTGCGGAGTTGAAAGCAAGAAATCATTTCTGCCAAATATTTATAATAATAATTATTATTATTATTATTGTATTATGTCCCTACAAATTCCTTGGAATTTAATTACTCCAGCAAAAATAAAAGTTCGCCCGAAGCGACAATGAAAATTCGAGTGAGTGAAAGATCACTCGAATCGGAGCGATTTCGTTCAATTTTTTTAGTGAGACTGACTCAAAAATATTTAGAAAGGCAGCAATATTGGAGAAATGGCATTGTCAGTAAGATATATATAAATAAAAATCAGCAATTATGATGAATCTAACTCAGAGCTCGGCAAAAAACGCACGCGACGGCCGATTTTCGACTATCTCCGCCCACCACTGTTCCCTTTACCTCGCCACTCCGCATGCTGCCTACGAACCGCTCGAGCCTCAGGAGCGTGTTTCCAACAGTTTTCCACGTCACCCATGAGGTACTATTGTTGACGCGTTTTTTTTTTAAGTGGTATCCCCAGTAGGCCTAATCCACTGATGACTGTAACAACCCGTAACTAATTGAACAGAAGCGAAATAAAATATGTTAAATGAAGAATATTTAATTCGATTTTCGGCGTCTTTTATTAGTAAGAGCGGAAACGTCAATTTTCATATTGCATGTAGCGAGCCGCATAAGACGTGGTAAGGAATCGTCGCTTAAAGAAGAACGCTTCTCATTTTTTATAAACTTCATTTTCAAAAATTATAGATTATAGATTATAGATTATAGAATTATAGATTAGGCCTACTGGGGATACCACTTAAAATAAAACGCGTCACCAATAGTACCTCATGGATGACGTGGAAAACTGTTGGAAACACGCTCCTGAGGCTCGAGCGGCTTGTAGGCAGCATGCGGAGTGGCGAGGTAAAGGGAACAGCGGTGGGCGGAGATAGTCGAAAATCGGCCGTCGCGTGTATTTTTTGCCGAGCTCTGATCTAACTATAGCTTTTATTAGTGAATTAACATCAAAAATATATTTTGTTCTATTTTCTGTTCGTTTTTTTTTTAATATTAATATAAATAGCGGTCGATATCTGCCATGAATTTGTTTTAATTTTTTTTAATATTATTTATATTTTAAATTATCTTAACGTGTTATATTGTGTATGTTTTTTGCTATATTGTTTTACATGAAAGGAAAGCAAATTATTTAGAAATTTCATGTCTCAGTTTCAGAAGGCTCAGCAGTAGACAGATACGCCGCAAACATTGTTTAACAAATGCACAACAATTATGTCAAGACCGATTGTACGTAAAGTACTGACACCTACATGTAATAAAAACTGGACACAAGTAAAAGCTTTAATAAAATTGAGATACTTATGGCAAAGAAAAACTTGTGGGAAATAATAAACTTGCAATAAACTACACAAGTCTTACACAGTCTGTCCTAGATCCAATGAGACTGGTCTAAAAAAAATACAAAGCATTTATTATTTTGATTTTTTATTCTTGTTTATTCAAAATAGTCTCCTTCTGAGTCAATACAGCGCTGGAAACGTTCAACAAATTTTTCGAAACATTTTTTATACTCATCGGCTAGAATGGCCTTTAGTATGGCGGTCGAAGTCTTTTGGATGACCGGGATGGTATCGAAACGATTTCCTTTCATCGCCAATTTCAGTTTGGGAAATAGCCAGAAGTCGCAAGGAGCCAAATCAAGTGAATACGGTGGATGATCGATAACAATGATGCCTTTTTTGGTCAAGAATTCACGTATCATGATGGCTTTGTGCGACGGTGCATTATCGTGCAACAAAAACCAACTGCCTGGCTCTCGATATTCCGGTCGAACTCGTCGAATTCTGGCCCACAATCGTTATAGGACTTCCAGATAATATTCTGCGTTCACCGTCTGACCTTCTGGGACGAATTCACTGTGAACAATTCCCTTTGAATCGAAGAAAACGGTCAGCATTGTCTTGATTTTGCTCTTCTGAAAGCGTAATTTTTTCTCTTTTGGCTCTTCTGGTGACTTCCATGCCGCACTCTGACGCTTTGTTTTCGGCTCGTATTGAAAACACCACGTTTCATCACCAGTTACAATGGCTGACATGCTTGCCGGATTCCTTCGGGAATCCCCATCATCCAAAAGACTTCGACCGCCATACTAAAGGCCATTCCAGCCGATGAGTATAAAAAATGTTTTGAAAAATTTGTTGAACGTTTCCAGCGCTGTATTGACTCAGGAGGAGACTATTTTGAATAAACAAGAATAAAAAATCAAAATAATAAACGCTTTGTATTTTTTTTAGACCAGTCTCATTGGATCTGGGACAGACTGTGTAAGTTGACAGCCATGTATCGTTGTTTGCATTCTGCCTTATCAGCGAATTTTGTATGTCCTTACAAATTTCTTGGAATTTAATCACTCCAGCAAAAATAAAATTTCGCTCAAAGCGACAATGAAAATTCGAGTGAGTGAAAGGTCATTCAAATCTGAGCGGCTTCGCTGTCGTTCGATTTTTCGAGTGGGACGACCTCGAAATATTCAGAAGGGCAGCAATGTTGAGGAGATGGCATCGTCGTTAGGACATAAATAAAAATCGACAATTGCGATGAGTCTAACTGCAGTTTTTATTAGTGAATTAACATCGAGAATATTTTTTTTCTATTTTCCATCTTTTCCTTTTTAGCTTATTCTAAGAGCGCGCGACCGACGAGGATGGATCAGGCTACTGTCGCGATTGATGTCTTGATCGCGTGTTGCCTTTTCGTCAGTGCGCGGAGCCGTTGATACTTCAGTTATTTAATATACGATCCTCGGTTGCCAAAACGACTTCATTGCGGCGACATTACAGTAGACATCTGATCGACCAAGAGCGCAAGGGAGAACCCACGAAGTGACACCGACCAATTCGTCGTCAACCGTAAGCGGGCCGCCGCTGTCACCCTGTAGAATACAGAAAGAGAACAGGATGTTCACATTTAATCTCCGTCTTTCAGCATTTGCACCCTGCATGGACACTGAGGGTGACTTCAAACCAAAATTATAAAGTGGACTGTAATTGATTCATTCGACTACATTTTAAATGTCATCATTTTCCACCCGATATGTAACGGTTACATCATTGAGTGGGAAATTATAACATTAATGCTATTGTTAAATGATATCTACTGGGAAGATACTCACCTGGCAAGCGCCCCGTCCGATTTCCTTGTATGCGCACAAGTGAGAGTCGCCGAGCGGTTGGCCATAATGATCTTTCGCGCATTTGTCGCGGCTCACTATATAGGTGTTTATCCAAAGCAGATCAGGCGAAACTCTTCCATTTGCTCTCGTATAACCCCATCCGGATGTGATGGCTGGTTTGCCGACTTTAGGACTGACGGTGGCTAGTTTGATGGGCTGTACGTAGGCGTTGAATTCCAATGGTGTCTCGAGCTGAAATCGACAAAGCGAGCATTTAATTGAAGGAACAAAATGGGGAAGAAGTTATCATACGTCACGCTTCTGCAAAAATTCAACCGTAGACATTTTCATATACATTTGTACATATTTACATATTCGTATAATATTTTAAGTATTTCTACTTGTAAAGCGTGAGTGCCCAACAATAGAAGTGTTTGTGTATTTTATTCAATACATACATAAACGTAAAACGGAAAGCGGAGAACGTCTTTAGGAATATATCGGAGAGAACGAATGGAGTCCGTTTGGATTTAGAATCGCGTGCTTGAAACAACATTTCTAAGCCAAATCTACAGCTGGAGACAGTCGTGTTGCATCGTTTTTGTAACTTCGCCCGCGCATATTCGAAAAAAAATGGCATATCAACTTACGATGAGTAGACACATGTCATTCTTCCAGGAGGCCTTCTGAGCATGCACGTACTCAGGATGTTCTATTATCTCTCTAACTTTGTGCGAAACGCCTCCGCTGTTGCTCCTCAAGCTCCCGACGACGACTGTTATACCTTTTGCGGTTAATCCTTGTGTACAGTGAGCAGCGGTCACTATGGTCCATTTACTGACGATGCTACCGCCGCAGAAGTGGCTGCCATAAGATGTTCTCAAGCTAACTTGATGAGGGAACTGACCCGGGTCGGCCATCATGCCACCGACAATCGCTTCGGGTTCATCTGCGAATGTCTCTGCAAAACGATATGCAAGAATAATATCTCTGTGAAGCGATGGACACGCATTTTCTCGAAATTCATGAGGTGGAGCAGTCTCCAGAAAAGTCGTAATACCGAAAGCCGAATACCAAGACGATCTCCCGAAATACAATTTTCTCGAGGTATACAGTGTCTAACAGCAGTGCCGGACTTTCGAGACCTCGACTCAAAATCAAGTTGAGACGAGACATGTCCGTCAAAGAAGTAATTTTGCAGGTGTCTCGTGGAATTATGCGATTCAGCTCTACTTACGCTGCGCGAGAACGCCGAGCACCAAGACAGCAACTAGAGGCAGCATGTTGGATGGTGACCGATGCGGATCAAATTAGAGATGAAATCGGAAATGAAGACGATCATTTCCATCACCCTTTTGTACCTTGACAATGACCTCGACGAACAGCTGGTCGATCTTTCTTACGGTAAATAAGAACGTTTGACGTCTGTATTTGCATTCCGATATGACAAATGTAGCGGAAGTAAAGAAAAAAGTATGGTCTTAATTACATCGCGATACGAAGAGTTAAATGAAGGAGAATAATAAATTATAATTCAACATGTTTATCTGTTCATCAAAGTCATGAAGGAAGGTGAGATAATTAATCGAAGTGAAACACCGGATATCGGGAGATTAATAAAAAGATCAGCAATATATTTAGCTCAATATATTTAACTCGATAAAAATGGTTGCAATATATGCTTGAATAATTAAATCAAAGAGATGCAAAGTGCTGAGTTGAAAGCAAGAAATCATTTCAAATATTTATAATAATAATAATTATTATTATTAATATAAATAGCAGTCCCCGATATCTGTCATGAATTTGTTTCCGTTTTAATTTATTTCAATATTACTTATATTTTAAATTATTTTATCGTGTTATATTGTGTATGTTTTTCGCTATATTGTTTTATATGGAACATCTCTCTGTTTCAGAAGGTTCAGCAGTCGACTAGACAGATACACCGCGAGCATCGTTTAACAAATGCACAACAATTATGTCAAGAACGATTGTACGTAAAGTACTGACACCTACGTGTAACAAAAACTGGACACAAGTAAAAGCTTTAATAAAATTGAGATACTTGTGACGAAGAAAAACCTGTGGGAAATAATGAAGTTGTAGTAAACTTATAATAAATGCGGATGAAAATACGACATGAAATATCTTTTCCATCGTCATACGCTTCGAAACTAATCGCGATATTCCACATTGCTAACGGGCGTTCATGCGCCATTACAACTTTAACGACAGGTTGAATCGTCAACAATTCTCAAGTCACGCGAATGTATTTGTAAACATATCATTAGTACACATCGAACGGACTCCGAATCGACAAGTGTAGCGCGTCGACGGAATTTTCTCACCTCCGCCAAGGTATCGAGTTTCACGCAGTACTTCTAAATTAACACTGTAAGTAGGAGATTTCCGAATGTGTGAACCATTCAGACACGTTGTTTTAGGAAAGTAATGTTACCGCGACAAGTAATATTACCGCCGCTGCCGCCAACTGCAAACTTTAACAAATCATTCAATCCCAACGTTTGTCACGTTTGTAAGAATGTACTCCCATGGAAATTGATATCGTGTCAACTGTGCGGCATGATCTTCTACTGCAAGGAGGAGCACAAACAGCTGCACGCAAACGAGCACAACGAGATCTGCGGTGCCTTGGTAAAATTAAAAAATCAAATGGACACGTTCTGCAGGCGTGACGTGACGACTACGAAAGAACGGCTGGATCTGAAATATGAGCACATAAAATTCATCCAACAGGAGATGCATCGTCGACTGCAGCCGTACGAGAAACAGATGATTTTCTACGAAAAATCGTGTCTCGCCTGTCGTACGAATATTAATCTGACCGATACCTGCCCAAGCTGCTTGTCCGCTAACAGCTGCTCTGATCACGCGTTAAAAGATTTTCCCCACGATTGCGAGAACCTGAAGATTTGCATGCAAATTAATATGATGCATGTCTCACATCCTGAGATATTCGAGTACCAAAGGATGTTACCACGCTTTTCGCATATTATGGAAAGTGCCACCTTCGATAACATGGTCTCATTGATCCAACAGTTATTTTATTGCGACGGAAACACACCTTCTTGGAGCCTCGCGCACATTTGCTACACCGACATCTTGTCGAAGCCGCTCACGCTGTTCTACGGGATGAGAAGAGCAAATTTGTTCTACAATTCGCACATCAAGCTTTTCGCCGTGCACATTATAGTCAATGACATCGAGATCTTGCGAAGCTTACAAACTTGGGAATTTCTCTTACATATCCTCGGGGAGTATAAAATCTTGATCGTAATTATGATAGGACGAAATATACCGGCGTCTCAAACCGGTGCCGTCGAGGTCTGTGAGGATTGCAACAAGTATCTGAGGGAACTCCAATATGAATGTTGGCATATGTCGTACGTCGAATATACGAATAGTGCATTCTACAGGAAATCGAACGTGGTTGTGGCGTTTGACGCGAAATTTATGCAAGAAATATCCGGACGAACTATACTAACATTAATGGATGAAAAAAGCCCGTTACTTATAACGACTGGGGAGCTATTTGAAGCGGAACAGAACGTGAGGAAGATACAGCAAGTGCTGGGCTCATCGTTAACACCGATCATTTATGAGAGAAACAGATTCGCATCTTATCAACCGCACAGAAACCACGATTCTCGCTTCGTGTATTTTCCTAATTATCATTTAATTATATATTCAAGCTTAGTCTCTGCGAACGATCCAATTCAAACCAGTGACTTTCCGCCTGCTGAGTGAAGTAATTAGAGGTCGGCATTTCCCCGCTCCCTCCCCCCTCCCTGTTAATACGACCGTGAATCTTCGAGATTATCAATTACTGCAAACGATTAAATCGTAAATCCAAGACGTTATAATAATAACACAAAAAGTGTTACATATGTATCTGTTACAAAGTATCGCACTGCAATTGCCGTAATAAGTGCCCCGGTCGCACAAAGACCAGCAAAATATATTCTCGCCCCCCTAAGCGCGCGTATGTGTGTTCTTTCGTAATAATCATTTAACTTTAGACGAGAGCTTACGTCTAAGTTCAAATTGTCACGATATTCATGTGCGATCTCAGCATTTTAATGACACCGTTATAAATTGTACATATAGGATAGGCTGTTTGCATCAATAAATGACGATTTTTCTTTTTAATGAAGCATATATGTGACACGGTGGTTATTTTATTATTTATTACTTGTTATTTATTTTTATTATTATACATTATTTCTCCCGAAAACTGTCGCCTGCGTGATATGATTGAGTATAATGATTGCGTGATTTATAGTACATAGCCAAGCAGATTTCAATTTATATCGTTTATGTCTGCACATAACATTGCATTCAACTCGACAAATTCCTTTTTCGCAAATTCTGAACAATCTGAATTAAATCGCATTAACCTTGCGCGATGACCTGTGAAAGAAAGTTACGCAGAAATTAATTTGAACAATTGAAATTTTAAAACGACACTGTACGTCTGCTGCTGTACGGTCTACTGGAAGGTTTCGTATTTGTCCGCGATGTTTGAAAATCGCTAACGGAAATTCGTTAGCTCCGTTGTACCTCTCTCGCAAGCTGGAAACAACAGTCAACAATTCTACAGACAGGCAGAAATACGTGTAAACATCTTGTTAGTATTATTCCAACAGTCGTCGGATCGACATCTTCCTCGGTGTAGACTGAATTTTCTCCCTTCTGTTGAGGTATCACGTCTTGCGTCAATATCTCGTTAGTGCGGTAAGCGCAACATCTCGGAACGCGAATCACACAAATTGTTTTAGGAACAATGGCGGAGCTGCTAAATTTAAACACTGATCAAATGCTACCGATCATAAAGTATAACAAATTTTTCAATCCGAACGTCTGCCACGTTTGCAAGAGCACGTCTCAGGAAGACTTGCTGACGTGTCCTTCGTGCCGCATGATCACCTATTGCAGCAAGCTGCACCAGGCGATGCACTTGAACGAACACAGCCAGATCTGCGACATTATAATAAAAACGAATTTAACTATGAAGAACATGCAGTGCTCGACAGGCCTGATGGATTCGCAGTGGGTCGCTTTCAAAATGGCGAACATACAGAACATCACGCAGCAGCTGCATCGTGATCTGCTGCCGTACGAGGAACAAATGTTCCTCTACCCGAAGTCGTGTCTCGTCTGTCATACGCAGAAAGACGTGACGACCGTTTGCGAGAGATGCTTTTCCGTCAACGTCTGCAGTAAACACAAATTGCATAATTATTCCCACGATTGTTTCTTCCTCAGGATTTGCCTCGACACCGATAAGATATGCGCCAACGGGGATCAATACCGAGACATTCCGGAGCTGTTGCCGTTGATGGAAATCATTCCTTTGTTTGAGATGGGATCGTTAGTTGCAACATTGCTCAGAAACGGGAAGGAGAATGCTTCTTGGTCCTTCACGCACATCATTTACAGCGATGTCTTGTCGGAGCTGTTCACATTGTTTTACGGATTAAAACTGACAAACCTCATCAACAATTCGAGTCTGAGCAAGGAGTTCGTCATACATATTGTTGTCGATGTCGACATTATGGATCTGTGGAACTTGTCACTTTGGGAATTACTTCTACACGTTCCTGGTATGAGCAACAAGATAACGGTAATAATTGTAGGGACGACGATATCGAGAAACGAATTTAACTTCATCGATGTTTGCGAGGAATGCACAAAATGTGGCAGGGAATTGAATTACAACTGTTTGTTCATGTTTTACCACGAATATACGCGTAGTGCTGTGTATAAGAAACCGCATGTGGTTGTAGTATTCGACGTAGAGTTCGAAAAGGGGGGGAGACCTAAAAAATTAATTACCGCACTGTGCGATCAACAGTGTCCGGTGATAATAACGGCTAAATCGGAAAGTAAAGCGCTACGAATCATAGATTTGATAAGGAAAAAACTGGTCCCTGGTCCCGTGAAGCCCATGTTTTATGCAAAGAACAGATTCGCGTCTTTAAGACCATACAGAGATTACGACGGTTGCTCTGTATACTTCCCTCATGAGCGTATAATTATATATCGAAATTTAATCGATACAAACATAACTGATTTAGACGCGAGAAATCTGATAAACGATTCGAACCGAAGCATCACCAGCTCATTATAAAAAATTAACGGAGAGCTCATTATCGATTATATCGTCGCTACGATGGGGGACATCTTTAAAAACGATATAAAAGATGAGTCCTTTTTACCAACGTAGAAGTAGTTTTATAGTTACTGTTCTTACTATACTCTGTTACATTTTGTAATTATTATTAATTATGTGTCTCTGATTATATGTCCGCGAACCGTTCGCTGTACATGGTAAAGTTATGCAAACGGATTAATCGAGTCGTTTGACGGAGAAATAGTGACATTTTTGCTTATATTATTGATATTATTGCTTGTATTTGCGGTAAACTACTAGTAAACAAGGATAAATACAATTTCACCAGCTTAGAGCTCTATTACATCGTCTAGATTATCACTTCATTATTACGGAAACAAATCATAAGTACACTAAGAAGAAAAATTTAGTATCTTTAATAAAACTGTTTAGTTGAAGCATTTTTTAATAGCAACTAAATATCTTGTTTTATATAACAAAATATTTAGTTGTCCCAACTAAATATATTTTTTGCTTTGTTCTCTAGACCAAATGATATTGTTCTTAAATTTTATATATAAAAATTAAGCATTTTAGTTATTTTACCCATAAAAATTACATAATAACGAAATATTATTTTAACTGTATAAAGCAAAATATAACTGAAATATAACAAAAACTATATATAAACTAAAATAATGGATACTGTTTGTCTTTCTGTGAACTAAAATTTAGATTTTATATATTAAGAAGAAATTATAGTATTTTTAACAAAATTCATATAGTTAAAGTTTTTTGGTTGTTATAACAAAAGTATTACGTTATACGAACAAACCGTAATCAAGCAAGATATTTGTTTATAGGAACTAAACAGTTTTGTTGGGCATATTTTAACCAAATTATTTTGTTGTTACAACAAAATTTTGGTTCACGCAACAATACATTTTTCCTAGTGTACAGATCGAAATCAGGAAACGTAATACTTGTGGATACGCAAGCGCTCACACAATTCTTTGTTTTGAATATCGCCTGGTGATGTAGCATGATTGTGTGAGCAACTTTTTGTCTGTAGACGATATAGCATTACTTATACGATGTAGGGCTAAACTTAAAGAGGAAAATTAAAGAAAAGGTATCAAGAATTGGCGACAGCACCTTGACAATGCTTGAAAGAGCTAAATTACAACTCAAAGCATAAAATGCTGTAATAAAAGTAAAAATGTCACTTATTTAAAATATCATACTACAATTGTCGTGATACTTTTATCAAAGATCACTCGGAAATTCTCGATCTAAGAATATTTTCTAACTTATGTTTAATTTTAGACGAAAACTTGCTTAAAGATTAATGTTCGTGCGCATTTATATTTAAATCACAATTTTAACAAAGTTTATGTATAAAATAGTCTCACCACTTTAATACTATCATCATAAAAATTGTATAGAATATATTATTTACATTAATAAATTATAGTTTTGTTAATAAAGAATATTAATATGCGATGATTATATGTTATCTCTCCCGAACAACTATGGTGATAAACATGATAATTACATAATTGTGCTGAGTATTTCATAACATAAAACGCATTTGCAATTGCTTGCAAGAGGTGACGAGGAACATTTAATACGCGAGGAGAAAATGTATTTTATTTTTCTACTTGAAATGGAAGAAAAGCAATTTATTCATAAAAGCAATTTTTTGGGGCATTTTCAATGGAGGAAAAAAGTTCGAATGTGACACTATCCTATTTAATACGAGTACTATCTAATGTAACTTTAAAAGTTTATAAAAAACGCTTGATTTATTTTTCGCCAAATTTTATAGAAGCCTATAAATTTTTCGCGATATTTGAAATTGTGTGTGTTTGAGTCTCAGCTAAAATCTGCCTTTTAGTCAAGACTCGAACTATAATTTATCAATCTTCATAAAATTTAGCCGAGACTTGAACCACAATTTACCGGCTTCTATAATATTTCATCAACCTCGACTTATATTTAATCGAGACTAAAACCATATTAGACGAGCTTAAAATATAAAGAAGGATTAGAAAAGAAAGAGCCTCGGCAAGCCCCATGCAAAAAATGCCTGTTTTCGGTACCTCAATTTTTGAAACTTTTTTTATGCCAAATGGTTACTTATGATGACCCAAAAATCCCTGCAAAATTTCAAGATGAGCATATGCCCCGTTTAAGAAATATAGGGGGTCAAAGTTGACTATGTCCAATTAAAAAATATAGTAGCTTCACATTTATACTCCAATAATAATGTCCAAAAAATTCAGCCGAAATGGTTCTTTTAAGATTTTTGGCTGCTGATTACGAATCTGAAGTCAGATTTTAAAAATTCAAAATGGCGGATCCAATATGGCGGACGAATTTTTCTTAAATTCATCAGATTCACTTGAAACTCGTTACTCGGGGGTTTTTGGAGTTCACCAAATACGAAAGAGATATCAGATTTTAAAAATTCAAAATGACGGATCCTACATATCCAATAAAGGCAAGATGTAATAATTCAACCAACGAAGGCAAGACGTAATGCCAAATCCAATCAACAAAAAAGCATAGATTTAAGTCATTAGCATGAAAAAACAAAGAGTACAAAAAAAATCTTACCATTTATCATTAACAATATTTTTCAAACAACAATATTTCCAGATTTTCGAAACTGAAACTTTTATTTTATTACATTCGCAAGCATATACGATATAAATAAGATGTAGGATGGAATGGAATGTTAATGAAATGATGATCTGCTGATCGTCTTTTGTTTTCAGGGTTTCGTAACTCTAGGCCGAACTCTTTAAAACGAAACTCAGCCCGCTCGACGCTCACCGCTCCTAGGTAGAATGTAGGTCCAATGTGAGGAAAAATAGGTCCATTGTAGGGCAAAATAGATTCTATGTAGGGTCAAAGTAGGTTAAATGTAGTGACAAAGAAGATTTAGTGTTGGTTAAAAGTTAGTTAACCGTTAGATTCGTAACCAGCGACCCCAAAAACCCCCGAGTAACGAGTTTCAAGTGAATCTGATGAATTTAAGAAAAATTCGTCCGCCATATTGGACCCGCCATTTTGAATTTTTAAAATCTGACTTCAGATTCGTAATCAGCAGCCAAAAGTCTTAAAAGAACCATTTCGGCTGAATTTTTTGGACATTATTATTGGAGTATAAATGTGAAGCTGCTATATTTTTTAATTGGACATGGTCAACTTTGACCCCCTATATTTCTTAAACGGGGCATATGCTCATCTTGAAATTTTGCAGGGATTTTTGGGTCATCATAAGTAACCATTTGGCATAAAAAAAGTTTCAAAAATCGAGGTACCGAAAACGGGCATTTTTTGCCGATGCTCTTTATTCGTTATTTGGAGAACTAATAAGGAATTTACAGTTTTTATTGGAGTCGTAAACTCTGTTAGTAGCGATTCCAATAATATCAACCAGAAACTATCTTTAGTGAATAATGAAGTTGAAAAATAAGATATGATAATCAATTTAAGATAAAAATAATCGATGCCAAAATAATCAAAGTAGCATCGCGCCTATCTCTAATCACTGTCGTTCAACAGCGTTGAGGATTCGCCTTAACAGGCGCCCTGGAGCTAACATTGAGAGAAGGAGAAAGAGAGGGGGAGAACCCTAATCACTTGCTGTCATTGCTGTCATTCTGCGACAAGAACTGATAGAAAGATGTTCGGTAAATATTACAATTTAATATTTTAGTGAAATTTACTACATGACACGCGCACCTTTGAGAATAATTGTGCTGCTTAAATTGCCGTCAGATCCTGACATTAGTGTATTGTATCTTTTTTTTCGTTTTCATAAGGTTGTTGCTGGTGTTGTTCTGCATTACGTCCGAGATACAAGAGGCTCGTTGACAATATTTTTCCAGTCAATCCGCAGGTAAGATATCCTTGTTTTTTTCTTTTCTCTTAATGAAATGTATTTTGTTCCTTGTTACGTATGTCCGGAAGCTTCATCTGTCAATGAATGCATAAATCAATATTGTGACACTGGCCTTGACTGGCACAGATCAAAATGATTAATCTATTTATGGTAAAACCTATGATATTTGTGCGGTAAATAAGAAATTGAACGAATGTAAAATCGGTATTTTACACATTAACATATGGTGATACAATGGTCTGCTTGTCAGGATGGCCTGATCAAAAATAACATGGAGAAATTAACGTTTTACTCGTTGAGCAGTCCTGAAAAGTTGGACAGGATTGGAGAATATTTATTCCAACGAGCTTCTAGAGATATTTACAGGTATATTGCACAAGAAAGCACTATAAAAATTTTTTTATTTAACTTTTATTTAGCTTTTACCAATTGTGTGCAATAAAAGCAGTTATATTATGGCCACACCTGGTTATATAAAAATAATTATATACTTCTATGTGTACAAGGATTAAAGAAATTAATTTCAATGGCTACTTTACTATCATGACTGGTAGTAATTCAGTAGACTTGCAGATAGTATGTTATACATATACGATTGAAGGATTAAAGTTATGAAACTCTGGAACAGAGTTCCATAACTAAAGAATCAATTCTTTCTGACAAAGAATATCCTAACAGGAGACGAAATGGCTTTGTTGTGATTGCTATGGAAGCAATGGACCAGCTCTTGGTAGCGTGCCATGCACAAACTTTAAATCTATTTATTGAGAGCTTTCTAAAAATGGTGCAGAAATTGTTGGAATCTACTGATCCTCAGCTGCAAATTCTAGCAACACAGTCTGTAAGTCTTGTAAATTTAATTGGTTGGTTAACGATGGAATAACATTGATTTTATTGCTACTTATCTTATGTCATTAGTTTGTCAGGTTTGCCAATATTGAGGAGGATACACCTTCTTATCATACACGTTATGATTTCTTTGTATCAAAATATTCTGCTATGTGCCATTCTAATAATGACGATCCCGCCATACGTAAGCAGATTAGGCTTGCTGGAATCCAAGGACTACAGGTATGACGCATGCAGGATATTTATATAATCACACTTGTAAATCTTGAGTAACAGTTTGTACTTTAAAAATTGCATCTGTGTATTAATATATACACAGGGCGTTGTAAGAAAAACTCTCTCTGATGATCTGGTTGAGAATATCTGGGAGCCTGTGCATATGGATAAGATTGTACCATCGTTGCTATATAACATGCAAAATTCGAGGTGATTCATTCATTAACTTATCGGTATATATATGTACATTGTAATACCATGTAAAGCGCATGTATATTGATATAACGTTTGTATCCGCAGATATGCCGACAAAGAACAAGCGACACCGGACAGCCCGACCGAGGAACGATCAGATCCGCCGCAGTTTGCAGAAACCTGCATGCGAGAGTTAATTGGACGTGCATCGTTCGGTCATATTAGATGTGTCATAAGACCTGTGTTGAGGTATAAGACGAAATCTCTTCTTCAGAGATTAATAAATACATGCGTGAATATAATCATGCTGGCTAAATATTAATGAATATTCGATTACAGACACTTGGATAATCACCAGTTGTGGGTCCCCAACTATTTTGCTATTCATACCTTCAGAATAATTATGTTCTCTATCCAGGTATGTGTAATCAATGCTCGTTTACAGCAATTGTTTGATACGCGTCCCAAACAGAATAATTTTATATTACGTCATCTTAATTGTTTAAATACAGTATACGTTAAAGAGGTATCATACGATTTAGTACAAAATAGTTGCATCACGATTATCAGTTTAGGTTAATTTAATATAAAATTGGTAATTGATATTTTCACATTAAATGATGTAAACAAGGTCATAGTTTGGATTGTATGTTTGAACATTAATACAAGACAATTGTTAATATATCCTCAATCTATTTTTTCAGTCGCAATACTCTTACACTGTGGTAGAAGCCTTAATGACGCATCTCGACGATCATTCCAAGTCGTCCCCAAAGATTCGCACCAGCATAGCTGACACCTTATCTAAAATTATATCAATCGCCGCGGGTGAAAGTGTAGGTGAGTGCACGAAAACAACAAAATTAAATAAATTCAACGCGAATACTGTCGATACACAAGTGCTAATTGCTCGGCGTAACATGGAAATTGGATCGATTGTCCTTGGATTCTTGTAGCAGCATATATCTCCCTCAGGTCCGTCTGTGTTGGAGATTATAAACTCCCTGTTGTCTCATCTGCGGGTTAGTGTAACGAGAAACCAATCGTCAAGCAGTGATGAGCAACTGTACCAGGAAGCCCTCATCAACGCTCTCGGAGAGTTCGCGAATCACCTTCCTGATTATCAGAAAATCGAAATCATGATGTTCATCATGAGTAAAGTTCCTTACAGCCAGCCCGATCGCATCGTGTCGGTCGGCAAGGGAGACGTACTACTTCAGAGCATACTCTTGAAGTCTTTGCTGAAGGTACAAGTCGCACGAAATTTTCAACGTATAAACTAGAGTTATGCAAACAATTGATTCTCTCTTGCTGCACAGGTCGGCACCAAATACCAAACCATTCACTTGAACACGACATTCCCGCCGAGTTTCTTGGACCCGTTGCTGAGAATGTCGCTGGCGGCGGACGCTGAGATGAGACTTCTTGTGCAGAAGATATTCCACACTCTGATCGATAGACATCGGAATATTACGAAGCTTGCCAAGCCGACGTAAGTCCCGTCCCTTAAATCTGTACTAATACGAACCTTAATATTTAACGATGAATGTTGATTAACAATTACAGTCTTTAAGGGAACGTACAATAACTCACGTCCTTCTTTGCAGCGTAAACGTCACGGAACTCGATCTCGTCATCGAAAAAGCATCTCGACCCGACGTGATCTTCATTCGGAAGCACGGTCCTGAGATTTATCTGGCGTTGTACGAGTCATTAGAGCTGTCTAGTAACACTGTGGACAATGTGGAATCCATTTACACCACATTGGCGTTACTCGCCATCGAATTGGCTTCCGAGGAAACGGTCTTGGAATTATTGAGGCTGGTATTGAGCCTTCAAGACCTGGCATTGACAAGCGGTCAAATTAATCTCGGGCTTAAATTTAATTTACACGCCATTGTTATCAGTTTGTTGGTTTTGATTTCGTACGCTTGTAATATCACCGCTCTGATGGATTACGCGAAGAAGGTAGGTAGTAAACATACAACATTGTAAGTAAAAACCAATTAATTTGATTGTCTCTGTTCTAAGGTGGTGGAGGCGCGTCGGAACGACAGCCCGCACTTGCTACCAGACTTACAATCTCAGTACGATGCTGCTCTAACGTCCAGGTTAGCACCGGCTCTTTTGGTCGATCAAACTGTCGTCAGCGAATGCCTGAAGGGAGCTGGCCTCGACAGTGGAAAGTTACAACAAGGCTCCGGCTACAGCAACAATTCCTTACAACATAGGCATTCCTGGGTCGACAATGCGGGACGAAATTCATTGGCTGACATCAATTCCGGAGGCACGGAACTGGACAGTGGAGGTTCATCACCAGGTGTACAGAAAGTAAGTGAATTCAGCTTCTTTGTTAAATTAAATAACGGACAGATTCGTCTTCAGTTTCCTGGACTATAATCGCTAAACGTTATAAATATTGTTTCTCGGCAGAAATTGCCCGGAGAAGAATTAACGTTTGAGAGTATGAAGAGAATTTTAACTGAGAATAACAACAATCACACAGTGGAAGAGGAGAAGCGGATACAACTTTCTGAGTTCTTCAGAAATGCACCGTTCCAAGACTTGGTATCGAAAACTCAGCCAAAGGTACCAACAATCTCTTACGATCATCGATGTCACTTATGATATTTGACAATTTAATCGCGAGTACTTCGAATCTGAACATTTTCATTTGATTTACAGCACGACGTACTGCAGAGTAAGTTGTCGGAGATATTCAACACCTTATCTGTTGATCCACGCAACGCAGTTCCTACGACCGGACAACAGACGGATACCAAACCAAGTCAAACCCCAGCATATGAAATTCATTTCCCGGAACTGTTTGTATATTAAACAGCCAATATTTCTCTTAGTATTTCTCGTAGCATCGCATTGTTAGATCTTATATATATATATATATATATATATTACAGCAATAAGCAGAAAGAGAGAAAGAGAAGATAGTTTCTATATTTAGAAATTTATTTATGTGTGTATATATATAGGGAAAATTATTTAAATCTTATATAGAGAAGAAACGTTTTTATGTTTCGTATAATTGTGGATATATTTTTTATCGTCGTTAAAAGTTAACTATGCTTGTCCGCTTTTGACGAATAGACGAACAGTGTAATATGCATAAATCAAGTTCCAACCAAAGTTATAACGAGTAATGGCTTCAGCATTTTTAAGCAACAAGCTGATTAAATTTGTCATTGTTACTTAATCATATTACTGTGAGAGAATTTAGGTTAAAAACATATATATATACATATATACATATATGTACACACACACACACACACACACACACAAAGTTAAATTATATAATCTAAAATTACACTATGAGTCTAAAGTTAAAGAATATATATAGCCTGTATCCTTTCACATAGGTTCATATTCTGAATTCTCTTTCACCACTAAAAGTGATTCTAAAATGTGGCTTACAACCAATCAGGAAGCTTATAAGTCACTTTTAGCAATAAAAGAAAGTTCAGAATATGAGTCATAGTGTATTAAGAAACAGCATATTTCATGGAAGAATTCAGTAAAAGATCTGTGACTGATATTACACTATACATATTTTTAGATATAAAGAAACTATCTGAAATATTTTGTAAGTAACGTTATACTTAAAAAAAAAAAAATGTTATGCTTTGAGAAAAACTATAATGCTTTCTTACGTTCTCGTCACGTTGAATATTGCTTCTGTCGCATAATGCATATATGGGAAGAAGTATGTATACTTTGTCAGAGCAAAACAATTTTATTATCTTATTGTGTTTTATCCTGTAAAGATCTGCATTGTCTGCATTGCCAACGTTCTTCACAGTGTTGACAGTGTTTGTATAAAATATCCGAAAGTTCGCTTTACCAAATACACAGTGAATGGAATGAACACAAATTACATTGCGAGTATCTAAAAGGTTCCTTCATTCAACCGCTCATCATAGGAACACGATTAAATCGGTTTTTAATCAAGTACACAAGTTAAGTAGCATCTCTTGGAGTGCATATGCAATCAGACTACGTATTATAATATACGATCTTACAGTCTAACACCTACACGCAGTATTGTTCGGGTATTGTTGATCTGCAATTTATACATTGTATAAATTGTACACTGTTTGCCCTCACGGCGTGACGTGACGAAACAATGTTGTCGTTTTATATATATATATATATATTTATATATATTTATATATTACTTTGCAAAAACCGCATGTCGCGACTTTAATGTCCGAGCGATTGAATTAAGGCATGAGTATAAGAAATGTGCCATTCGTGCGACAACTACTTAACGTAATGCAATTTGATGCGTTTCTTTTTTTCTTTTTTTAAGTTTTTCATATTGAAATGCGTTTGGTCAGTTTAGTACACTCTAAGAGGTATTTCAGGGCTCCACTTTCAGCAACTCCACATCGAAGATAAGAACAGCATTTGGTGGAATAGTGTGTCTTTGTCAAGGTTAACATAGTTGATTCTTTTGTACTCAATTATATCTAATTCCAGGGTTGGAAAAGTTACTTTTGAAAAGTAATTCATCACAAGTTATTTATCAAAAAAAACCTAACCTAGTTTGTTATCACTGTTATTGTTTATTTTGAAAAATAAATTGTTATTGTTATTGTTACTTAAGAAATGAGTCATTGGAATTTCTGTTATCCTTTTCGTTAAGTTTGAAAGACCTTTTCTTCATTACTGTTACTAGAAAAAAGAAATAACATTACAAAATACCAGCATTACAAGTTACTTTCCAACCCTGATCCAATCCATTTCATATTCTTATGTGTCATCTCTTTCGTACTAAAGGATATATTCCAGGATGGCCTGTGCTACCATAAGCAAAATCTGGAGAACAAATTAACCTGGCCCGCTCCCCAACGCACATTTGTGCAATACCTTCATCCCAGCCTTTGATCACCAGCCCTCTCCCAATTCTGAACTTAAATGGTACACCACGGTCTCTACTGGAATCAAACTGCTTCCCATCAACAAGCGTACCTGTTACAAGTATATAAAAAATTATATACATCTTGGAGTATAACAATTGGCAAGCTTGACAGTTTGTAAAAAAATTAACTTAATGAAGAGAATATAATTTGAAAATTTTTAATAGTTTGTGAGATGTATAGAAAATCAGATTACTATTGTAATACAAATACTTTGAAAATATGTTGCTAAATATGGGTGTAATTTTAAGTATATTGTAATTAATTGTATCAAACTATTTACCTGTATAGTGAACAACCACCATCTGTCCAGTCTTTGGAAAAGTTTGACCTATACACAAGTAAAGGTTCATTTGAAATGGTGTGCTGTAACATTTGGGAGCATACACATATAAAGTCATTTTACTCTCTTTGCAGTCTTGAATATTTTTAGTATTTTATTCTTTTTCCCACTAATCTACATGAATCTGGTAACTTAGGAAGATTAAACGCAGTTGATAAGGTTGATCATGCATGCATTTAAATATTTCAGCATTTAACTGCATCACAGTACACACACACACCACGCACGCATACACACACATTTGTACCGGTATATTTATATCAAGTATCATACAAAAATGTTCTAGAACGTACATAAAAAATAGCCTACAGGTCAGACTCAAACAAGACGCGACGTCACATCGGTTGGAGACGGGGACAAGCGAAGAATCGAGGGGAGAATTCCACCGTTCGAAATCAATTCTGTCCGAGCAAATTATGCTGCGGCGCATGAAAACCACTCTCGTCCGCGGCTTTCCGAGGCGCGGGCCCGTGGCGCCATGAAAATTCGCGTATCACGGGGAGTAATAATCTACGGAGCATCGGGAGGCGCCGAGGAGACCTCGAGAGCACGACAGAGGAATAACGAAATTCGACGGGCCATAAAAAATGGAACGTGTAATTACCATCTCCTTGCCTGAGAACCTCGACATCCACGCCCATCGCTGCGTATTCTGTAGTTCGCACCCGGGCGAAGCTGCTTCACGAGACGACGAGCTCTCCGCGCGAGGAGCGACGTTTATCGAGTCGGGATTTGCTCGATGCGACGAACGGAACTCACATAAAAAGGGGGACTATCTACGGCGACCTCGGAAAATGATGCCGCTCCAATGCGCCGTTCAATGAATACAGCAGGGCATACGGGATACCGAGGATACTCTTCGACGGCGCATTATTACAGATAGAACGTGCGAGCCGGCGCCAGCAGATGGCGGCACGATGCAGAGACAGCCCGGCTCCGATTGGAAGATGCTCGCTCCTCGCGGACGATCGCGCGGCGCTTTCTCGTTCGACGAGTTCGCTCGAGTTCGAGACGTACGTAAAATTTCGGATTTTCGGACTGCCTTGAAGCTTTTTCGCTTATTATCGGTAAAATTGTTCAAAACAGGTCGGAGCAGCGAGCGCTACTCTAGCTGGAATATGCCGCGCGATCAAGCCTGACGGCTGCAGCTGTCTTTGTTTTATGCTTACATAAGTGGAATTGTTATCCTTGTTTCACGCTATGTGCCAATCTCGAATCGAAATACAATATGTTAGGAAAAGATAGATTACATCCAGAGGCAGAACAGAAGATCGCGATTACGCTGAAGTGTCGGGGAAACGACTATACGAAAGCTCACTTTTCGATCATGATTCGATCGTTTTTTCGTCACTTCAACGCAGTTGAATTGCGGATTTCCGTTCTACTTCTGGCTCTTTACCTTCTTCACAGATTGGAACATGTGGTCTGAGAACAATAGTCATTCTCACTCACGGTTTAGGTAAAGTTCGTTGGGTCGGAAGAATATTTATCTTTTGACAAATATTTTATCTCTTGATATTTTTATCTTTTTAATTTTCACGTGTTTATCTCTTTCGACATTATATTTACAGACGGAAGTCCAGCCGGCACACCGTGCAGTCGCGCTGTTGAGAAATAACAGTCCGTCTGATCCGCCGTTGAGTCGTACTACTTGCGATTGAAGGCTCGTCCGACAAGTTCGCGTTGAAATTGAGTCTTCCCGGCTCACGAGCTCAGTTTCGATTCGACTGTACTTGTATAACATTGTTACTTCTACCTTCTCGTACACCGTTCAGTTTAACAAATCACGTCGCAGTGCTGGAAGGCGACGACACGGCTTTCTCTCCTCTTGTCACGTGCTCGTGCCAAGGCGTCGGCTCGTCCACCAAAGATTACACGACACTCGATAAAAAGTGTGTCACGTGAAGCACAAAATACAATTGATATACCTCTCATGTGCGATGCTGCACAATCGATTCGCAGAAATTCGTAATCGCAAAGTACCGAGAGATTTACGATAAAAATCTTCGTATCTGCAACTGCATTCTCAAAAACGATGATTCATTCCACGTTGCATTCGGTCACAGGTATTCGCAACAAAATGCATTCTTCGATCATCAACTTCCCGATCGGAAATCTCGAAGAAACGTCCCGAACTGCTCGATTTTAAACGTGTCAAGCTCGATCGAAGCGAACGAATCTCGCTTCAAACTTGTACTTTGTACAGCGCACTTTCCACGCGCCTCTTTCCTCTCTCCTTTCTCTCGCCCATCTCTATACATACACATTTGCTCAATCTCAAAAGAATACAGAGTGATTATCGAATAAGTACTGCAAAAGGAGAGCAAATACATTTATTTCAAGATCCAAGATTTCTCGTCGTCGACGAAGGGTAACGTCGACGCGAAAAACGACAGTTGCAAATAATGCGCTGGATACGCTCGTTGACGAAGAAATATCCAACGGGACGGGACGCCCAGCAAAATCGTAGAAATCTGTAAAAGCGCGCATCGAATCATTCATTGAAACATCTTCCCGGGTACGGGCATCATAAAACTCATTCATGCTCATTACTCCATTACATGCGCATCCACAGCGGCGTGATCCATACCGAAAAGATATAATGGCCGACGTAAGAAAGTCGATCGAGTGATCTTTCTTACGAAACAAGAACGACTAAATCCTTTCAAGGTAACTTCCCCCTCCTCCTCCTCCGCCCCCGGTATCACCTGCCATGTCCCGTCATCACACTCTATTATCACACAGCATACGCGTCTCGAGCAATACACTGTTTTCACCCTACTCCTCCAAATCTGCGCGCCGCACAGTCTTCCGCCAGTGGCGCCTTCCGGTGACGACGGCGACAGTTCAAACACGCGGTCATGTGCTCGTCACGCGCGGTACGTGAAATCGCCCAAGCAACCGACCTCGAAGCGGTGCGGGAAAGCCGCGAGGGACCCAGGACGACGACAAAAAGCCAAGCGAACGGCTCTCCGGCGCAGATTCGGCGGCAGGAAGCCGCGGAGGAAGCGGAAAGTCCGCTCAGTTGACTCGCGCGTCACGCGCTCGTTCGCTCGCGCGGTCGCGTGCTCGCGACGGCGACGTGCGCAGGCCAAGCTGCGCGGTGGCGCGCGGCTGCCGCGGCCAATCGGCGCGGCCAACGTCAGCCGGTAGGGATGAAACGGCCGGCGCGATTGGCGGAGGCGCGCTCGGCCGCGCCAGCGGCGGCCAATCGCCGCGCGACTCACGCGTACTCGTCGCGACTCGGCCGCGACCTTCCTTCCACTCACGCCGGGGCGCTCGTCACTCATCACATGACCCGTGCCCGTGCCCACTGTGCCCCGGTAGGCCATATTTGACAGTGGCCACTAGTTTAGCGAAGTGAGTGAGCGTGAAGATTGCTCGTACGTTCGACGTTCCGCGCGACGATCGGCAACCTGTAAATACAACCGCGACCGACCGGACCGCCGAGCCGCGACCAATCCAGCCACAATGAGCGCGCCAACGGAAGATGCCCCGATATACGCGCCGTTCTTCGGCGTTATGGGCGCCGCCTCTGCCATCATATTCTCCGGTGAGTGCTCGATTGTCCGCCGGGGCTGCGCTCGGCCGCCTCGTGATCTCGCTCGATCGCGCTGACGAGGCTGAGACGCGCGCTGTCATCGTGCCTCCGTCGTCATCGCCGTGCGACTTTGTCGTCGCAACGTTGCAGTCGTTGTTGATGACGACGACGACGACACGGCGCCGATGTACCGTATCACGCCATTTTCTCAAGCGAGAGAGCGGTGTAAGACGAACAGAAAATCGTGTGCGAACGGCACGGCGCGTCGCGGCGCGCGGCGGATTATCGATCCCCGCAGGCTGCGGGGGTGCGTTTCCCTCGGGGCGTTCGAGACGAGGCTCGCGTTTCGTCGCAGAGCGGCCCGAGAACGTCACGCGCCGCGCGAAACGCAGAAACGAGCGAGCAAACGAGCAGAAGCGAATCGACGTCGAGAGGCTGCGTGGAATTTGGATGAGTTATCTTATCATGCGTCGCGACTGGAGTCGGCCTGTTCTGCCCTCGTCGCTTCGATTGTTCTCTCGTCCGGCGGAGAGCATTGCGTCGCACGATTATCCCGATGGACACTTTTTCCGCACCTCGACTCGAAGGGAACGCGCTCTCGCGCGCGATTTCGCAACGCAGAAGACGAAGCGCGGTCCTCGCTCGCTCTGGGGAAACTTATATTCGCGGTCGGACCGGGCGCAGCTATTTCGTAATGCTGACCTCGAGAGAGAGAGAGAGAGAGAGAGAGAGAGAGCGAGCGAGCGAGCGAGCGAGCGCGCGGAGACGGCGGCAGAATTTTATGAGTCTCGGAAAAGCGACGCGGAAAAGGGACGACCGTGAGTGAACACAGACGAGCGCGCGAGCGGAATGTGCGTGCTTATGCGTGCATGCGCCTCGTGAGTGTCACGAGTCGTGCCGCCCGCACGGCGACCCGTTTCCTCGTCTGCGCTCCTTGCGCCGATTTCCGCCGAGAACTCCGAGTGCAAATGCTGCGACTCGCCAATCGCGCGGAACGTCCGCGAAATCGACAGTTTCCGTCTCTCTCTCTCGCTCTTTCCCGTCTTCTCGGCGAGGACGTCCCGGCGCGTGCCGCGTATTGATCCTTAATTAATGATTTTCCCCGAATTCGCTAAATTCAATAAAACGGCGCTTCCGCGGCCGCCGCGGACGTCGCTTTTCATCGACGAGATCAGTACGCGAATGCCACTTTTCCTCCGCCGAGTTTCTTCGCTGGAAACGCGCGCAGAGATCGCGGTATCTCGCCTTCTTCCTTTCCCCTGTCGTCTCCGACTTTGTTGGATTGCAAGGATCTGAAGCATCGATCGAGCTGGACTTCCTGCTTGGTCCGAGGTTGTCGCGCGATCGATCGATGCGTGCGCTTATTATCCGTCTCTCTCTCTCTCTCTTCTTTCTCTCTCGCTTTTTGTCGCGGCCGTTTTCGACGAAAATGTACACATTGACTCCGTCCGCTCGAGACGGTTTCTCCTGTCTCTGTCGTGCGCAGTCGACGAAAACGCCGATGAAATAATGGGACCACGACGAGCATGAGTGAAGAGAGAGAGAGAGAGAGAGAGAGAGAGAGAGAGAGAGAGAGAGAGAGAGAGAGAGAGAGAGAGAGAGACAGAGATGGGGAGAATAAGACAAGCAAAGATTAGGCGCGCGAGCAGAGCGCCGGAGACGACGTGATAACCTCTCGTTCGACTTGTGCTCGTTCGGCATTTCCGCCGAGAGTCTTCCGCGACATGACTCGGCTCGTTCTGGGCTACGCGCTAGCCGGACGTCAGCCGCTGAATCAGCTGGCGGAACCGCTCGCTCGCGCTCGTTCGCTTCGTTCTCTGCGAAACGTGTACTTAGCGCCACGATAAGCCGCCTTGCGATAATCGCGATGTCTCCGTTGAGCTCGGATTAATTCGCAGTCGCTGACGACGAGGCCGAGACCAACGATGACGGCGAGAGGGTGCGGAGGGGCGCGTTTTCGAAAACGGCATCGAGGAAAAAAGGCACGGCGACCGTGTGCCGCTGCCACGCCCCCCTACTCACGGGATGGGACTTGAACGATTGTCATGTGACTGCCAACGTGAGAATCATGTGACTGCGATCTCCAGCCTGGCTGGGCTGGGTAGAGCAGCGGACACCTGTCGTTCGCCGGATCTCGCGCGGAACGATCATCGATTGGGGATCGAGGATGACAATAAGGAGGAGGAGGAACGACTCGGGATGAATATTATTTTCGTCCGCTTCTCCGGCAGGACCGTCTATCACCTCGATGGGCCTCGATCGATAATCCCTCGTGCACGCTCGCGGCTAAAACACAGCCAAGAGGCATGTACAGTGTGTCCGGAAAGTACGCGCCTACTCATTGCTTCCCGGCCGGAAACTGCGGCCAACTGCGGGGTGGCTTTTTTCTCTCTTTTCTCTCTCCTTTTCGTCCCCCGCTGAGGAAAGAATCGCTCTGCGCGTAAACACGAAGAAATGGCCTCGTGTGAATCGAGAGCGGAGGAAGGTTCGTGCGAGCGTCTCGTCGTGACGACTAGAGAGAGAGAGAGAGAGAAAGAGAGAAAAAACTTGGTTCGGCCGGTCGCGACCGGACGGACGTTCGCCGTTGACGGACATGCGTTACACGGATAACGCCCCGCGCAGCGAACTATCCGATTTCTCTCGTTGATTTCATTTCGCATGACGGAATATCAATTGCGTTTGCAGCCCTGGGAGCGGCGTATGGCACAGCGAAAGCCGGCACAGGAATCGCGGCGATGTCCGTGATGAGGCCAGAGCTGATCATGAAATCCATCATTCCTGTTGTCATGGCGGGTATCATCGCCATTTACGGCCTCGTGGTGGCCGTCCTCATCGCGGGCTCTCTCGAAAAAGGCACATATAAGCTGTTTACGTACGTATCCTCTCGTGTAAGCGATAACATGGCGCGCGTCTGTTCTTTCCAGCCGTACCACGCTGACCGCTGACCGGGAAGTTCGTTTCTTCTTTCCTCCAATGTTTATGTTTCACTCTGCAAAGGCAAAAGGTGCAGCTCGATTCAGCTTGAAAGAACAGAACAGCCCGGCGTCTGTTGCACTTGAATCTCCACGTGAACGCAACGCAACATGAAGCGACATTTCGGCAACGCGATCTCAAGTTCCGACTTTCCGTCGTACACGCACACTTGTCTATTCGATCGCTTCATCAGCGACTTCAAGTACTTGAGAGTAGTTGAGAGGATGCGCGACTCACATCCGGGAGACTCGGTCGTTGCTTCCGTTGTCGTTAATTAGATGATTAAGAAGAACGGTTCGACGGATCATTAATGGATCACTTCTGTCCCGTCCATCAGGGGTTTCGCCCATCTGGGTGCTGGTCTCGCCGTGGGCTTCTCTGGTCTAGCAGCCGGCTTCGCCATCGGCATCGTCGGCGACGCCGGTGTGAGAGGCACCGCGCAGCAACCTCGTCTCTTCGTCGGCATGATCCTGATACTGATCTTCGCCGAAGTGTTAGGTCTCTACGGTCTGATCGTCGCCATCTACTTGTACACCAAGTAAACGGTCAGTAGCGGCGTCTCTACCTGCCCATGGCTCCATGCAAGACATGTCGCCTGTAACCAACAGCGCTCCCGACTCTATTATAATGCTACAACCAACTTGTTTTGACATTTTACTTAAAATCACGTTACTCCATGATGCATACCATACATACATTTTACCTTATCTACCTATCTACCTACCGAAAAAAATGGAAAAAAAAAGAGATAAGAGAAGACACACGTGTATACACAAACAAACACATACATACACACACTCATCGGCTCATCCCCGCGCATCCTTCTTGGAATATCGTAAACTCGAAGTCGATCTATCTTAGCCCGAGCATTTAACCACACCGCGCATTACTCATCTTACGAATCGCATAATCACGTTTATTGGAAGGTGCTGCGCGATCGGCGAGAAATGCCCGCCCGCTTGACTAAATTTACCGCTCGAGTTTGAGACACGACGCGCGCGTCCTGACGCTCGCAGCGTTATGAGGGAGCGATGATTGTATAGCCAAAAATGAGAAGAAAAAGAACGGCAAAAACGGGCGACAGGGGAATGGATACGTATGTAGAGAGAAAGGAGAGAGAAAGAGAGAGAGAGAGAGAGAGAGAGAGAGAAAAATAGAGATCTCCCATTTAATCCCATGCCGAACATTTCTCTTTCACTGTATAGTAATCATTTGTAGTGTAGTAACGAGACATTGAATTAACAGTTGAAGTTAATCGGCTCTACTGAGTGTATAAAGAGATAAAAAACATGTTATTGATAACAAAAATATTTAGCACAATTATATACATATACATATTAAAATGCAATCGAAGCGGCAAGCATAGGCAGTAAACGAAAGAGAGAGAGAGAGAGAGAGAGAGAGAGAGAGAGAGAGAGAGTGTGAGTGAGCGAACAAAAGAGAAAAAGTAAAAAAATTATATCATCGGAATAAAAGTACACAAATGTAGGCGACACACCATTTGCGTGTGGTAAAACAGCGTAATATTCACAAAAAGAAAGAGAGAGAGAGAGAGAGAGTGAGTGAATGAGATTTGCATCCCGGGTAAGATCTCGCGTGAATACAAATATTAATACAACGTCGAAAATCGATCGACGAAAAACGGTATGGTGGATGAGATCTTAGTAAAAGGGAAAGTGGATATAAAGAAAGAGAGAGAGAGAGAGAGAGGTATGAATGCGAATAGTTAATCAGTGAATACACACGATAGTATTAAGTCAATTGAGAGCCGCTGAACGCGGCTGGACTTCACATTTTCACGGTTATTCATGGACAACGATACGCGGCGCATTATCAGACGAGGAAAGAGAAAGATAAAGAGAGAAAGAGGTATAACCGAGAGAGAGAGAGAGAGAGAGAGAGAGAGAGAGAGAGAGAGAGAGAGAGAGAGAGAGAGAGAACGAAAAGGTAGAGAAGAGATTCGCTTAACCGGGTGGTCGTCGAAGCCGCGAAAGGCCAGCGGTGGAGAACACATCCCCGATTAGCCGAACGAGATCTTTTATGCCGACTCCATATTGTATCCACACATGACCGTGAATGTCGTCGTATGAAGTAATGAGTGTGTGTATGTGTGTGGTATATGTGTTTGTACATGTGTGAAAAGCTCGCTTGTGCCGAGAAACGCAACATCGTGAAATATACTGTATCACCAGTTTAAGCGACACACACACATATACACACGCACACACACACACACACACTGAGAACGATCAGTCAAGTCAGCGAGATCAACGACTACCGGAGGAGAGACGGAAGATATATACATATAAATATACGATGATAACGACATGTAAACGGAGGATAATTTGTACATTCCAATATTAAGTTCGTTCAGTATACGTTCAGGCGAGCGGGCGTTTGCAACGGCGAGATGAGAGAGAAGAGGGAAGAGAGTAAAAGAGAGAGAAGACGTGCCGCTCTTCGCGACAGGCTCGACGATACACACCGGCCGATCGACCGCACCACGCATCACAAACGTATCACGTTACATATGGGGCAGACGAGTTTCGAATACGCGTCGAGCATCGTCGGGTGGATTGTCATTGGGAGCTGACAATCGGCTCTTCATGCGCGCGTATACCGGCCGGACGATCGGCTCACCACCTCTCCCCATATTAATCACGCACGAGTTCGCGAGTACGTACAAACAGGCAAGGAAGGAAAGACGACGAGAGAGCAGAGGAGCAGTTTCGGAGCGCCCGCTTGCCACCTTCGACTGTGCAGTATTTTCTACCTAAGAAACACACACATACAGAGCTCAACGTGTAGGCGCATTTCCGGCCGCGGAAGAGGGATGAGAGGGAGAAGAAAGAATAAGACCCAGAAGCGATTCTGTTCAATCTACCGACCGAAGGAAGACACGGAGAACTCGCCTCGAAAATGCGCCTATTTCACAGGATTTCACCGGGAAACAACAATAGTAACTCGACATCGTCGGCAACGAGAGCGGGGGTCGTGATCTGAACGTACTAGCGAGTACTTGATGTGCCTTCCTCCGATTCTGATGCTGATTCTGATCTCCTCAGGCTGAGACGTCGCATGTGACACTCGCGTGAGGGAAGCGGAACCTGGAATTGGAACGGCACATTAGGCGTTCGCCGTGCGTCCAGGACGGGGCTCCTGGAGCAGCAATTCCAAACTGCGTGGAAGAGAAGTCGCGATTTACCGGAAACTCGTGTAGAGCCAACGCTAGCCTCGCTGAAAAGAGAATGAGAAAAAGAGAGAGAGAGAGAGAGAGAAGAGAAAAAGGGAGGAGAACGCAAGCGCGATCCGGGGAGCGGTGGTGGTGACGGTGGTGACGGTGCTTCGTTTATCATTTCTTCTTTTCCTTTCTTCTCGCTTAGTCGCAACGGGAGCGATCTTCGTTCCGGTCACCTCACGCTCGGGGGGAAACGCAGGCGCATACCAACGTGAAAAAAAAAACATAATTGTTCCATCTATCGACTATCCTTCTTTTCCTCCCCACATCCCAGTCTCTCCCGCATTGTCCCGTTATCAGCCTACGATCGCGAAACCGAGGGAGAAGGAGAGCGAGAACGGAAAGAGAAAGACCTTCGAGGAGGAGGAGGAAGAGGAGGAGATAATCCGGGAATTCAACTGTAGTTGTGCAATGCGCGCGTGCGATGTATATACATAATATACCACCACGATGCTTCACGCTATATAAACAATTGCAACCTTAGGCTAGATTAGGTTAGGTATTGTATACCAAAACCTCGTATAGCTGAGTGTGAACGGTGAAATAATATTCAACTGTTGTATTGCGAAAGAGATGTGTGCGTCGCGTGTTTGAGAGAGAGAGAGAGAGCGAGAGCGAGCGAAAGAAACGAAGCGAGTCGCGCGTGTGTGAGAGAAGAGATGCATGAGAGCGAGCGAGAGAGAGAGAGAGAGTAAGATAGATATGATGCACCTTCGGCAGAGGGAGAGAGAGAGAGCAGAGAGAGATCGCCGTCACCGCCGCCGCCCCCCCCACCCCCGCCCCCAAACTCTACCAAACTCTATTATCTTCCAGTGTTACTAAATAGACTCATTGTTGAGCGCGAAGAAAAAAAGTGATACTGATCGATGATTATTTATGTTATAATTCGTCCTCGATGTTACAGAAAAGAAAACCGTGTTTAATAAAAATTTCATTTGGACAAAAACGGTTATCGGTGCTCACTTTCAACAACCATCGGAGTTACCACCTAGATACGCAGGGTGCTTGTCCCGAAATAAACGGATCGATTGTCATTGACAGATTCCTCGCGGCTGCTTGCGGAAATGTCGGGGAGAAGTCGAACGTCGGAGCGGTTGCGCTCTCGAAATTGTAAAAATGGCCTCGTTTTATCTCGGTCTTTCCCGCTCCCTGCAGAATGATGCTTGTCGCGCGAGAGAACAAAGTCGGCTGTTCGAGACGATCTGGTTCACTCCCCGAGAAGTCCGTCCTTGCCAGTCGACCCGTTCGTTCCGGGACACTCTGTATATACATATATATATATACATATATATATATATATATATAATATATATAGATATACGTCGTGTAGTGTATAAGTATAAAATAATAGCCGTAACGCATGAATTTGATATATCCATTTCTATCACTGCCATTCACACAGTCAGAAATAAATGAGGAAGAAAGCGGCTCATACTCACACACACACACACACACATATGCGATTATCCACTCACCAAGCACACGTACTATTCGCCGCCGGTGCACACACACACATTCTGCTGCGACTCTGCGAATATATATATTTTGATGTAGCGTAAATGCTTCGCGTGTTCATTCATTCGGATCGATCGACTAGTCGAAGGAGGGGAGGGAAACGAAGGGAAAGAGAGCAAAAGTCGGAAAGAGAGGAGATGCAAAGGAGGAACGCGAAATGTGTTAACTGTGTGTTTCACGATGTTTAAAAAACTTGACTCTCCGAAAGTGAAAATAAAATTGTGAAACTGTCCATTCGAAAACGTGGTGTGTACTCCTGCGTACTTCATTCACGAGGACCGTCTCCGCGGTTCGCATTCGCGCAATTACGTGGCGGCTCACGTAGCCGGACGGAAGGAGAGGAGAGGAGAGGAGAGCTGACTCTCTCCCGTGTATACAACATCCATGTCGACGCATCGATTCGCGCACACTCGACTGGCTTACACGGGGTAAGTATCGCTCGTAAGTACTAATGTAATTACTCCGCCGCCGGTATCCGCCCCGGTGACGTGACTTTGTTGACGAGTCTCCCGGGCTGAAACACCCCTGAAGAAGACTCGCTCGGAGCGAAAACACCGCCACTTGGAATCGCGAGCGCTTCGCTCAGCCTCGGGATACCCCGTATAAAATGTCGTATTTAAAAGTATCGTTTCGCACTCACGAGATTTCGTCGTGAATTCTGCTTCGCGGAAATCTCGGATTGGATCGCGGGTCAATACTTTTCAACGCTACGGGGAGTAGAACGTGAAAATCTCGTATGCCTCTGAATCCGAAAACAATTAGGAGAAGAAGTGAATACTTTTCAATGCGAAAGTTCGCGTTTGAAAATTATCGATTGCGATTGAATGCAAGGCATA
Source organism: Harpegnathos saltator (assembly GCF_003227715.2). Lineage (NCBI taxonomy): Eukaryota > Metazoa > Arthropoda > Insecta > Hymenoptera > Formicidae > Harpegnathos > Harpegnathos saltator. Next base: position 1,047,467 of record NW_020230172.1, on the reverse strand, counting down.
TTTGAAGTGAATTGAATCCTTTTTAATGCGAAGCATTCACCACTACCGTCTCGCATTTAGCGTAGTGAAATTTAATGGGAACTAATACTTTTCAATCCCTTTCTTCGGATCAGATAGCAGAATTCAGACGTATTCAAAATGTCAATACTTTTTAATACGTTTCAATTCGACATTTTATACAGAGCGGACTTCGATTCCGCGTATTGATGTTGTAACCACCGAACGCGATCAAAGATGACTGATAACTTGGAGATTAGAGATAACTCGAATTTACACAACGATGGATTCCGTCCTTTTAACGAACGCTGAGTAGTGCCAGAAGGGACCAACATTTTTGTGACGTACTTCTTCAGAAACCTGTCGTTTCGACGTCGTTCTGGTAGAAATAGCTTCATCATTGCCAATTGTATGTTAAAACTAGCGACACTTACCTTTAACGATCCTTTTGTAAAAGAGGATAGATCTCTGAGAATCACGAAGAAACGACTTCTCCCATTGGATATACGGGCAGAGTTGCGAGATTCATCGAAGGAGAGATCCACCTACAGTTGCAACTTTCAGTCTCAGCCATCTGCTGCACGAGTGAACATTCCGATCGACTCGAGTGAATTTGTCCCTTGGTCAAACTCCGCTTTCCCGGTGGTTACTCGCTCCGAAAAACCCGGAGAGAGAAGAAGACGGAGATAGACGGCGTTTTAAATAATAAACCTTATATAAATAATAAACCAAGGCACGTTTCTGCCGCGTCCCCGATCGCCATCGTAGCGCAAAAGCGGATTCGACCAAATTGCAAGACGAGGTCACCCGAGTCCTTGCAAAAACGGTCGAGGAGGGCGAACCGACGAGGACCATCGCGTTTCACGGGGGACGAGATGGTGAAAGAATGACGGTTGTTACACAGATATATACGTATATGTGTAAAAAAAGAATGAATGGTCCTAAGAACAATTTTTATTGACAGAGAAAAGATGTGGTTTTTTTCCTTTTTTCCTTTTATCGATTTAGTATCTAAGAGAAAAAAACTAAAGTTTCTCTACACAACGTAGCTCATCGTACGAGAAATAATACTGAAAATGTTACACAATGGATCGATGCGTGTCGGATTATGCGTACGCACGTTTGTATACGTATGTACGTATGCGTGCGTGTGTACGTGTGTGTGGGTGTGTGGATGCGTATATGTATAAATTCAATCGGAGCTGTACCTACATGACACACGTTCGGGGGAAGAAATAAATTAACAAGATTCGCGTATACACCAGTAACTTCGCGTCGTGAAACGGGAAAAAGAAACGGGCGCGGCAGGGCGGAGCGTGTATTCGCGTAAGTTGCTGTAAACATTGTCGTAGAACAAACAAGGGCAAGTTTTCATGCGCGTTTTGCATGTGTGTTCGATTCGACCGGAACGTCGTCCTGTGTGTGAATAATAATAATAATACAGCGCGAGCGTGTTCGCTAAACATATTTCAAACGTGTTACATCGATTGATGATCGATCAAGTCGTCACAAGTATCCCACTCTCTCGCGCGCAAAGGGATTTTTCGCGATTCTTCCCTCTCTCTCTCTTTCTCTCTCTCTCTCTCTCTCTCAGAACGCAAAACTTTTGCTCACACGCACGTGACTTGAGGTCGCGGATACGCATTCTCTCTCCCTCTCTTCGAGGTCTACAATAACAAAAACGAAGGACGTATTGTTATTTTACGAGAATACACACGCCGCCGTACATGTCGTTCTGTTAGCCGAATTCTCGAGCGAGTCTGTCTTATCTCCTCTTTCCTCTTTTCCCTTTTATCAAACACATTATGAAGTACTCTCGTTTGCTCATTATGCCGTTTCGTTGCATACGCAACGAGAAGAAAACGTTCGTCGGTATTCGATGCGTGTGCTGGCAAACCGGTCCGCGAATAATTGCGTGTAACCCGATAAAATCGCGACATCTCGATGAAGACGTGACATTCGTGTCGAGTATGAGCGATAACGATACGCAATGAGCACGCGTTATCACCCACTCTCAGGGGGAGAAGCGAGGAGGAGTAGACGCCGGAGGGAACCAAGAAGAAAGCAGAGACGGAGAAGAAAAGAATCGAAGAAGCACGGAGAGAGAGGAAATACTTAACTTCAGTCCGGCGGTATAAAACTAGCGTAGAAACCGTGAAATACAACATGGGACATACGTGGTATGTATATATGTATGTACAATATTCTAAACGACAAACATCGCACACCGACACGACGACAATGGTTGTATCGAAAACTCTCTCACGGTATATCTCAGCATCTCGCGACCTATACATACACCTACACATTCTCTCGGCAGTTACAGATCCAGATAAGGATTACACGTCTGCGACTACGTCACTACGAAGAAAGAACTGAGACAGGAGGAAGCGAGTCAGCGGTGCGTTGCGGGCCCGCAACTTTGGACGATCCGGAGAGTTTGCGACGCAACTCTGGACAGAGTTCCAAGGAGATCCACCCTCGCGTGATGCCGGGTCTGTTCTTCCTCGAACAACTTCGGAACTAGTGCCGTAAGTTAGAGTGAGAGAAAATATATCTGTCACTCTTTCACTCCAACTTACTGCACTAGCTGAGAGGTTCTTCGGAGAAGAACAGACCTGGTATCTCGAGGACCCGATCGGCGAGGAATGGCGATTCTCTACGTATGTACATACGCGAATACTCGAGCGTCTCCTCCGAGTCACACATGGTGGAAAAGTTCGATCGAAGTAACGCGCGGCCATGAAGCAGCCGAATGTCCGAGGAAAGCAGAATCTCTGGCTCACATGAATTCGATTCCAGACTCAATTCTTAGAAGCAGAAATTCCGTCTCCTTCGATCACAAAGCGCTCGGCTCGGCCATCGCCGCGTTGATTCGAGCAATCTTTTCCCTCCACGGTCACACGCGTAAGATATTCTTGTGACGTCGTGCGGAATCTTGTCGAGAGTTCCGTCACGGATCGTCCGTCGTGGAGCTTAACAAAAAAAAAAAAAGAACGGGCGTCTCCGAACGAAGAAATGATGATCGCGTCGAAAAAACAACATTATTGCACAAAATCCCTCGAGCTCAATTGGAGCGCTGAGAACACAGGCGGACGAGGTTCGAATCTTTTTGAAGGAAACAAATCTCAACTCAGGTGAAAAAAAAGCAATTTTCTCTACAAAACAATAACTTCTGCTGCCTTATTTAGAAACTCGCGCAGTAATTCATCGTGTGTCTCACGGCCACTTGCATCTTCAGCGCTTCACAATTGTCGGCATCTCGCAGCCGGTCTGAAGACTTTCAATTGCCTTAATCACACCGAGCGATGAAATACATCTCTCTCTCTCTCTCTCTCTCTCTCTCTCTCTCTCTCTCTCTCTCTCTCTCTCTCTCTCTCTCTCTCTCTCTCTCGCTAGCTCGCTTGCTCTCTCTCTCTCTCTCTCTCTCTCTCTCTCTCTCTCTCTCTCTCTCTCTCTCTCTCTCTCTCCCCCCCCTTTTTTCGCTGGTATCTGCTATCCATCATCATAACTTTGATCGACGCGCGTACCGATCCGCGTGACTCGGTATCGAACGAAATATCAAAAATGGAAAAAAAAGAAAAAGAGGAAAAGAAAATACGGTAGAGCGCTCGTGTGAGGCGGGAAACGTGAGGTGAGGTGATGGTGGTGGTGGTGGTGATTGGTCATCAAGCGCAACAACACAACAACCAGAGGGCCATCTGTAATAAATTACACCAAGGCGTATTTTATTTTTTCCTCCCTTTTTTTTTAAATACGATTTAGTCGTGTCACTAGTGTTGGCTAATTAATTACGTTAAATGGATGTGATGTTGGCTGCTGGTTGTTATAACTGTAATAATCAATTAGTATACTTATTAGAATCATGGCGCAGCAGGTAGGTACACAGGCAAACGGTGTTGCTTTTTTTCCTGATTTTTTTTTCCTCTTTTATGTCAGCTGATTGGTCTAAACTCAATTGACTCTAATTAATCATGATCTAAACATTTCGTTTCCGCATCGAAAAAGAAATGTGCACCTCTCACTTGATGAAATTTCTCTTCACGCTACTGAGTCTGACCCAGTTTTCTGGTTAATTTCGTATTCCTTTTTTTTTTTTGAGTTTTTCGTTTCATTAGGAAGATGTAGATACATTTCGATTATTATGTAATCAATTATGTATAATTGAATAATATTAATTGATACTAATAATATGGTAATAATCATAATAATAATTCCTCACAATAAATGTAAAAGTTGGTACACAGAGATACAAACGACTGCACTTGTTTCTGCGGACAAAAAAGGTTTACAAAACGTGACACATGCACAATACTAGACGAAAACTCGGACAACACAAATCACCAAATTAATTTTCTCTTGTTTCTTTCTTTCTTTTTTTTTTCGTTTCTGCGCCGGTGATCATACAGCGGCGTAGTATTATATTCTTGATATCTTCAATCTGCTGTGTGACCCAATAATTTTTTTTTCTTTATAAATTATATTGATATTTAATTATCTAAAAAAGTTCTAAAACGTCTTGCCTGCAATGTCTGTCGCATATACCACTCTATTGCCTATAAACTATTCCGTTTCCAAACAATGATTGTAAAGTCCTTTCTTTCGACCACGCGAGAGGGTTTGAGACAGACTAACAAGATGTTTGTAACTCTGGATGGAGATAACTCAATTAGTAAAACTGAAACCTTTTCTCTGGCTCAGCGATATTGATAATAAAACCCTATTCGAAATCATAGGTAGTCTGAATTATGCTCTGGAGACTCTTGCCATTAATTCTTCTCGTCTTCATCGTCCTCTTCCTCTTCCTCCGATGCTTCGGCAAGCCATGTTAACCACGAATTTACCTATATATGACACAAATGCATTAATTGTATTAATTTGCGAGTCATTTCACTCGAGATTATTCGCTCGAATATTGATCACGAAACATTTAATGTAATATTCGATTAAAAATGGAAGAATTTTGATACATTCTTAAGCTTCGGTAAAACCAAGTAACGCACTATAGAAGCGATTTTTATTTTTCTCGTATATATTTCTTATTTTTGTAATAATTCACTCAACGTCCAACATGTTATTATCGTTGCTTATCCTTTAATGATAATATATCCTTAAAGCTCTCGTTTCCTTGTTGCGTTCATCTTGATTGATGGCACCAGACCGCGATGGCGAGAAAATACATGCGCAACTTTCTTGGAAACAACACGTTGAAAGGAAGATATATATTCAGAAAATGACACTCGTAATCGATTGAGCAAATGTGTGTTGAGCGTTCCGGAAATTTTCTCTTTATTTTTCAATAATCGATAGCCATAAAAATAACGCGACGAAATCACATCACGTTGGAAAGTAGGATACATATCTTGTTGATTTTACGACTGTTTGTTGATTTTCAAAAGAAGAGAAATGTTTTCGAAATATTTTACAAATTCGCTCCATCTCTCTCGATTGATCGAGCAGGTGTCATTTTATGGACACATTTTTTCAACGTAGTTTGCAGCAATTTTGTGCACATATCTGACACTCGAGGCTTTCGCGATGTGAAGAGAAACTTGAAATTTATTTGTCTGGTTTTATAAACGCGTCAGTTCACTTATTCATTTTATGCATGTGCTTCCTTACTTTCAACGTCCATTGATCAAGATGGCCGCGACGAGAAACCAAGAGCCTTAATGAAGTCTTTATAACGTACTTATAACATAGACTTTATCTACAATAAACCGATTAACGAAATTAATCAAGCCACTAGGAGTTTTGATCGTGTTAGTGTGTGCAATATAGGTCAACATAAGTCTGTTCTTTGTATCTGCGCTTTCTCTCAAGTTCCTTGCAACTCTTTACTTCTCACTCCCATCAAGCGTAAATATGCATTTACTTGATCTGCAATGCAGACACTTGCTACTTTGTGTAGCTATAAAGAGAACGGAGTAATAACGGCAAAGGAGAGCAACCTTCACAAAATTGCCAATTTCACTACTGGATATTTCCAATGAATACAAGAATCTCGAAACGCGTGAATCGACGACCGCTTGCTCAGTGAAGATGATGAGAAAAGAAAGATCCATCCCGACGATCGTATTTACATACCTGGAATAATGCCTTGCCCTTGCCCGGATAAGCATCGGTGACGGCTTCTCTCCATTTGTGGTAGGCTTCCTCTTCGATAACTTCAAGGTTGTAGAGTGCTATGAACCATCGCAGTAGCAGCCCTTTCGGAAAATTGTGCGAGAAGCAGAACACTTGAAGCGCATGGAGAGCCGTTACTTGCGAGTCGATGGTAGTCAGGAATGTGCGAATGAAGCGTGCATATTTCTGCAGTAACGCACTTTCCTTCTCTTGCAGTTGTTTATCCGGATTCACGATCGGATCAACGCCAGGTGCCAGTGTTGTCTCCTGCCGTCACAAACGGAAATTAAAACGTTATAAAGCATCCCCCCCCTCCTCCTTTTTCCCACCTCTAATCTCTATTTTAAAATGACTTGCTCGCAATCGTCTATCGCGGATAATCATTCGAATTTAATACAATTAAGTAAGCCGTTTTCTCTCTTCCTTTTTATTAATGCTAATAACCGAAATAATAGGCAACGACGGTCGCTCGGTTGAGACTAACCTGAGTGATGTACTTGAAAAGTACATTCATCATAGCGTTAATAAACGCGGGATCAGAGTGGTGTTGGGGATCCAGCTTCTCCTTGATCCACTTGTAAAGAGCGTTAGGCGCTGGATCGGCTTCCAATTGACGCCACATGTCCCCTTGGATTCTCAGAAGGGGATAAAGGAAGGTCAATTCTCTGTCCTCCAAGATCTCGCCGAGTCGTTCCTTCGTCTTCTCTGCTTCTGGCAGTTGACTGATAAGATCCACCTTGCTTTCGTTGAAGATCTGCGTGAGCCTCGCCTTGCCCTGGGTCTTGTGCAGTTGCTGGAGCGTCAGCAGGAACAGCGGGTGATGGCGACCGTTTTCCGTTTCCGAGGCGAGATCCGTCAGCTGGATCAGATTGTCCACTATGGCCTTGGCTGTCAGGAAGGCAACGTGGGATGCTACGCAAGGCACGGTACTCTCCTTCTCCGATATACTGGACACGAGTTCCTTCCATCCCTCGCTCACTTGCTGCAGAGTGAGCAGATTCTCCTTCTTCAGGTCGGCCACGAGCTTGGCGGCGAGCTCGCGCTCAGAGTCCCCGCGATCTAGCGTGTTCGAGTACAGCGTGTAGATTGCGTGGCGCAGGAATCGCTCGGGGATCTTAAGATCTTTGAAGGCTGTCAGAGCGTCCTGCACGTTCGTGTGGGACGTGAGATCGTCCATCAGGGCGTTCACCTTCTTCAACACCTCCTCGCGGGTGGGTCCTTTGTCCTTTCTGTCCCGAGCCTTCTCCCTCTTATCCACAGGACCTTGTTTAATCACGATAGCGGGTGGTGTCTCTTTATGCAATAGAGGCGAGCTGGGCTTCAGAATGGCAGTACGTAAGAGAGGCAAGTCTGAACCTCGTCCTGGGAACAAATCTGTGAAATTTGCCGTTAGAATATCTATTGACGCAGATATAAAAATCTTAAGTACAAAGCATAACGACGAGAGAGAGAGAGAGAGAGAGAGAGAGAGAGAGAGAGAGAGAGAGAGAGGGAGGGAGGGAGGGAGGGAGAGAGAGAGAGAGAGGGAGGGAGAGAGAGAGAGAGAGTATAAAGTGTTTGTTAAATAAAGCTTTTGTGCAAACAATTCGGTGTTTGAAGATTCCAGCGCGGATTATAGGATTATGTGACAAATTATCACATTTATTAACATAAGACTGTGATTCCGCGCTTGAAAGATGACGCGAAAGCGCTTACCATTGTTGAGAGGTAGGTTCAAATTGATGTTAGTCTGCTTGAACATCATCGAATTGGCTGAGGGTCTCAGGGACACTTCTTCTGGATGTCCTCCGATCAGCATCTTGTTCTTGTTGAATCGCAGTTGCTCTTTATTGCTATCTGCAACAGAGACAAGACAAACGCGCGTGAGATCGAGACACACGTCGAGACGACAACGCCGATTGACGAGAGACAAGAAGACTCGGTCGCGCCGATTGTGCTTACTATTGTTGAAGTTCTGCGGTAGATTGTGTTGCGGCTGGTTGCGTTTCCCTTCGTAATTGTTCTGATGACGACTCTGGTTCGGATAGTAGCCCGGCTGATTACGTTGGTTAGGTCGGCCGTAACCAACCCCGCCGGGTGTCCCTGCGAATCCATTCGGGCTGAATGGTGATGACATACCGAATGAGGAGGAAGTCAGTGGGATACCTCCCATCATATCGACATCCAGTGCGCCTCGTCCCATCTTTCGTAAAAACTCCGCACCGAGGCGATCGTCCCGTCTGTGGAAACCGTTTCCCCTCGAAGACTCATCGTTGTCGTTGCGGATCTGATTAATGGGCATCGGGCCCTCGCTGCTGGTGGCCTTGCGCGGTTTCCAATCGTCACGGCGTAGCTCAATCACATCGCGCAGCATGAATTTAATGCGTAGAGGAAGTTCCCTACTCTCCGCCAGGGAGTTCATACGTTTGAAGTATTGATCCATGAGTCCGCGGCCCTTATCCGAGTCAAGGATACGGCCGCAGGTACGCATAATCTGGCAGAGACACTCGATATCCTCCGCCGTGTCCCCCCGGGATCCCCCTCGCCTTTTCTTCTCCAGCAACTGCTGGATGCAACGGTGTAAAATCGGCTCCGACACGATTCCCAGTTTGCCGAGCTCCCCGATGAACTTGATGTTACCAAGCATCTTGCGCTTGGCCACCTGCCGGCGCTCCTCCTCCTCGGGACCCAGCTCATCCTGATTCTCAAACGCTTCGCTTGCTTTTGAACGATTTTCGAACTCGTCTTTGCACTTGTTAAGTAAAAGAACTCTGAATGTGCTCTGGCCTTTTTGACTTTCATCGATCGGTTTTCGGGGTTCAAAGTTTGCGGCTTCGTCAGACAGCTGTTTGCACAGCCGTGCGTACATAGAACTGTACTTGGGCTCATCAAGTGCTTTTTCGAAGATCTGAGGACATGAGAATTGACGTTCTTTTTTCTTTTCTTCTTATCAGACGGGAAGAGCTGGCGCTTCTTTCGTGTATACGACTTGCGCACACACACAGAGAGAGAGAGAGAGAGAGAGAGAGAGAGAGAGAGAGAGGGGGGGGGGGGGGGGGGAGAATGAGCGCCCGGTAGTGCGCGCGTTTGCTTATCGAAGACTGAAATGACCTTAAGCTAAGATCTCAAAAGAAGTCTTGACCTGTCGAGCGAGAGAGGGAAAGCGCGCACGGTCGTCGAGATATTTAACGTTTAAAGTCTTGCAAAAAAACTGCTCAGAGAATAATACGGCGCTCGATCACAGCTCGATCGGACGAGCGTACGCGGTCGTTTCTCCGCGTCGTTTGACGAGGGGATATCGCGGCTTCTCTTCCTCTTCTCTCGGACTTATCCCAAACGCGTCCATTACCGGGCGCACTCTTGAAGAAGAACTTGCGTCATACGTACCAAGAAAATAACACCCTTAAGAATCACATGGGAATTAAGCTCAACGTTGAGCAGGTCGTTGCTCAGCTTTGCGAACTTTTCCGGTGTGAGCTTGTTAAGAATACCCCGCACCTTTCTAAAGATAAGATCATTTCGGCTTTCCTGGGTGAGTGCATCGCGTCTAACAGTTGAAGGAGGGATCCAGCGTTGCTCAGTGGATAGGGAGCGAATATCGTCCCTGGAAGGCATCGAATTTTTCTGATTTCAGTGGTCACGTGTAACTAACGAGAGCGGGATATTGTTTTTTTTGTCGGAGCTTTTAATCGCGGATGCGCCTTAGCGGTAAGCGGCGTCCCGCGAGTATCGTTTGTTACAGCCGAACGTTAACTTGGTGGATCCTGACCTTCCTCCCGAGACACGAGAAGCACCCCCCGGTCCTGTGGGGTTGTCCGTTGTTGCGCGTGTTTTGGCCCCCTGAGTGATAAATCACAGCACACAGATCTTCCTTGAGGAAGCTGCAAAAAAAAATCACACGGAAATTCCGATCAATCTTTCGTACGACTGCGATCTTATATATCGCACCTTAGATATATAAATTAATAAATAGAGGAAAAAGTATATCCGTATCAGGGGGGTACTTGTAAGAAAATCGAGCATTTACAAGGCTCTTATTCTTATCAGTCTCTACTTGAGTTGCGGATAAAGCGCTCGACAGCTGCCTTACAGCGCCATCGATTAAGAAATGAGAGCTTCGCTCTCTGAGACTTTCAAACGTGCTTCGTTTCGAAATCGACTCGATTATTCTCACAGGCGTGTACACACACACACCCCCCCCCCTAACATGTACATGATCGCTGCATGTCTTCGCAACGTTTACATGCTGCCTCAGTCTGATAGCTTCGGCACGGTTTAACGGCGCGGGGCGAACATTTCAGCGTGCTCCAAACGCGGCTCTCTCATCGATCATGGCCAATCGTTCTTCATCGCACCGACGCACCGACGACCGAGAGAGCTCGCAATGAACCCGCTCAATAATATTCGAGGACATTCCTTTCATCGCTACCGTGACCCACATATATCGTTTACGACGGTAATCGCGCATGCGATCGCAATTTTAGAGAACGTTCCACTCGCCCGCCGCTCGTTCGCGTCCGCGCTCAATAAGTGGCGCGCACGCGAATCCTCTAGTCCGGTTAACGTACTCGAGAGTCAAATGGTTCAAGGATGGGGGGGATCGTGGTGTGACGGCGAACGTTTCATGAATCAAACGAATCAGCCATTGACGACGAGCCGCCGCGATCAAACACCCTGCCAAATGCCGCCTAACGCGAGCAAAAAGGAGCGCGTGAGAGGGAGTCTCGAGTCTCCGTCCTTCGTCTCCAAGTAGGCGCTCGCAAAAGCGACGAACTGCACGAGAACGAGGAGAATTGCGCTCAATCAATTATGTCATTAACATCAACCCGTACGAACATGTCCGCGGTTCAGCCCGTATCGTAAAAAATGCACCGACTCGGCGTTTATTATCGAAGCTCGCGGTGGGTGGGACTTGTGAAAACAATGTTATTGCCTTCGATGGATATCGCGCCATTGAATCGAGAAGATTCGCTCTGCTCACGGCGCGATTGTTGGCCGATCGATTTCGTCGGAATTTCGTCCGCAGGCCGAAAAGCGAATTCGGTCTCGACAGGAAGAGCCAGAAATTCCGTATGATTGTCAAGTTGGATCCAAGCGATCCTTTCTCTCCGACTCCGACATGGGCCGAGAGAGAGAGAGAGCGAGAGAGAGAGCGAGAGCGAGAGAGAGAGAGAGAGAGAGCAAGCGAGTCCCATCCGGCGCTCTCGGGACACCCTGTGATTCCGAAAGATTCCATCCTCTCTACGATGAAGGTCTTCCGCGGACGAGGCAAGGACCTTCCCCGGGAAGGCGGCTTTGATCTTGCTCGCCGTCGTGAGAGCAAAACGACCGAAACCCATGGACGAGGTAAAGTGGGGAAGGGAGCGTGTATGTGGGGCGCGGCTCATGGTCAGACGGTCAATGAACCCTTCCTCCCCGCTCTCCTGCTCCGCCCCAGGCCAACCCTTCCTCCTGCCCTCCTGCTTCACCTCGAGCGATCTCGCGAACCCCGTCGTCGTCGCGCGCCGCTCGGCTGAGGTCGGTCGACTTCGTGCGTCGGACCGGAGGTCGTGCCCGTTCGGTTAAGCTCTACCGGGTGTCCCAGAACGCTCGACCGCGAATGGAATTTAGGCAGGACGAGGTGGCACGTGTCCAGGTTTCGCGTTCAAGCGCGCGAGGAGCATCCGCCTGCGAAGAGGAGCGATGAACATTCGCGATTTGTTGGGGAAAAACAGCCGATCGGCGTAATCGCGTCGCTGCGGAGGGACGCTGTGACGTCTCTTCACGAGATTGCAATATGCAAGTAACAATAATAATTGCTCTTACACGGCAGGTTCCGTTCGCGGAAACTTCGCGTCCCCGGATAGACGGACACGTCGAATCATCGCAATTATCGCATGTGGTGCGAGAGCCGAGAGCGGCCGTTTGCTTTTTTATCCGACCGATTATCAAAGCAACCGGTTCTTTTTGCTCATTGTTAGCTTCTTCGGTAATAATCGGCCGACACGATGTTCATCGGCTGACCCTCGCAGCGCGGGACGCCGCGAGGAACATCGCGTTTACCTGCGAGCGCAGGTAAATTAAAACGAACATAAATCAGCCGCGTGTACCGTATATCTATGTAAATCCCGTCGGGAGAGAAAACAAGTTGGCCGAGTATATACGAGTGAATTCCCGGTTTCTCGCGTCTCGGAATACCGAATGTTCAGCGAACGTGTCGAGCCGGAGAAGGAAAGATACGCCACCGTATCGCAGAGACTCGACGCTGCAATTTCACGACGATAACAGTGATAGTGTCGAAGAAGCGGCGGGGAGAAAGAAAAATTCGAATAAATCGGGAAAAGAGCGAGAGCGACTTTCCCGGTAGAATTTTACAGCTTGATAACTCCTCCTCCTCCTCCGCCGCCGCCGCCTGCTCGCTGAGCCGCAAGGACACGGAGAGGAGACAACCCCTCGGAGCCGACGTGGCGAGCCCTCCCGCCGCTAACGTGCAATAAAACGTTCAATGTCGTACCGACGGCCACGTTTGGCGTTAAACGAGAGCGCAAGGCTGCCGCCCACTGAAATAGCGTTCTCTAAACATTCGGCTTGAGACTCGGCAGGCTACAGCGGCCGCTAAATGCGCAATGAAAATATCCGGTCTCTCTCGCGGATAAACGTGCACATCCACGTCCGCAGCCGGCGACGACGACGACAACGAGCTTGAATGTCGAGCGAGAGAGAGAGAGAGGGGGGGGGAGAGAGAGAACAATAAAAGAGAAGCAGACAAGATCCGTCTCTCCAGGAGGACGCTCGTCTCACCGCCGACGAGACAAAGTTATCGGCAGACACATACACATACACACACACACACACACACACACACACACACACACACACACACACACTCTCGTGTGCTCGAGGGAAGGTTGCCCTAAATTCGGAATTTCGCAGGTCAACAGTTGATGCGCGACAGAGAGGAAATTGCCTTCACATGTCGCGCCATACGCCAGCAAGCTGCACGAAATCCGAAACGAAGGCGAAGCGCGTTGAATCGCGCCTGTGTATCCTTGGATGCTCGAGCGGATCCTCCGCAAAGGATTATCCCCGAGGCATTCTCCGGTAAGTGGGCCGTCTCTTTTAGACGGCGGCGCCGTCGAGGAATCCAGAGATCCTGATTTTTCTATCAATTTTGGATTTCCGTCGCGACTTTATGGAACTTGAGGCGAGGGACCTCGCGGTGTGATAATCTCTACGTGGTGAATTCGGTGTTGAATCAAGTCGTGTAGATCTTATCTGCGATGCGATATCGAGGATGCGACTGTGAAATTAATATTTGTCGTGCGCTAAATGCCCGAGCTTAAACGGCCGACCGAAACCGGTTGGTAATATCGTCCTTCGTCAATCACCTCCGGGCCGTGCCAGACCCTTTTGTAGGTCACGAAATTTACCTAAGGCTGACGGTCCCTAAGACAGTCGGCCCGTGAAATGTCGAAGTCTCTCATAAAGTTACCATTTGCCGAACAAAATTATTTTTCTACAAATCCACTTCGCTGTTTAAGTAATAAATAATATTACAGTTTGGAGCAAAGCTGGAAGAAACGTGTGTCAACAATATATATATATATATATATATATATAGTATCAAATTTGTGAAAATAATTTTGCCTTCCCGTTGGTGCTCCACAATTCCGGTATTTTTGAAACAAAATGGTCAACGTATTGTTCTAAAATTTTCTTACAATGTCTCTACGTTAATCCTCGATATCATCCATTGGTTTTGTCGACGAGCATTCTTAACACATTTTTTTCTTAAGTATTAAAGTTATAATAATAACTTGACAAAGCTAAAAGAATTGTTAAGCATGAAGCCGGAAGATAATTTTAAGGAAACTACAGACAGTTTGCTGGCCTCGAGGTGTACGCGTGAAGATTTTCGTCGGAATGTCTCACAGTTCCCTCGTGTTTCCAAGGTCTCCCGATTCTTTCCCAATTTCACAGTTGATATCCAGGGAATATTTCCATCGACATACAATTAACGAGTGAAAAGAAGAGAATGCCTACGGACCAACTGCTGAGCAGCACGTGGTCGACAGTCGCGTCGAAGATGGACGACTGATGGGAAAACTTTCGAAAAACCGAGAAACTCGTGTAGAGACTATACAAAGCGTGACGGATTTATGACGCTGTTCTTCCTCCGTCTCTCCCCCCTCGCTTACCTTCCTTCGAGAACCAACGTGTTCACGTGAGGAGTAACAATCTATCGCGCGGATCAAGCGCATCTTTAGCCGCATTAAAGAGCGTCTTGCAGCGATAAAGTGCGCCGCCGTGTGAAAGAGAAACGACGAGAGGAAAAGAGAACGTGAGCGCGTGACACGTGGTCGAAAAAAAAGAAAAAAAAAAATCCCGCGACAGCGCGGACGGAAATCGCGGCGTGATTCGCCGCATGCGAGCTGCGAGATTACGGCATGAGCGCGCACGTGTCGGAATTCACGAGATAATTAAATACGAAAGTCGATGCGCGCGCGCGCGCGCGCTCATTCGGAGATGGCCTTTGTCTACCACCCCCCTCTCTCCTTCCTCCGTCTTCTGTCTGTCTGTCCCTCTAACTTTCGCAGCTAGCTTCTTCGTTCTTGGCAAATATACTATTTCCGAGCGCATATTTATACAGCCGACGATACCCGTTACTTCAGCCGGCAGCCTCCCTCTATTTCCCCCTCCCCTCTCTGCCGTTCTCTACCTGCTGCGGTCCGAAAAAAGATTTCGCGTATCCTTGAGGTGTACAGCGCGCGCAGCCGGCGGATCAACGTCGCGTATTTGTTTGGTAAACCGCGTCAGCTGTTGCACCGCGGACTCGCGCGAAATATCGAGAGAATCGCGCCGATCGTCGAAGGAAACGCGTCCTGCCCGCACGCGACGCAACAATCAGGAGAATAAGGACATGCAATCGCCGGTAGCAAATGTTAACACGCGGCCAGACCTCAAGTCGGTTCTGTACAAGCGCCTTTGTATAAACACGATAAGCGTTGATAACACGCGGTAATTCGACACCCGAAACAAAGGATAACGACATCGGCAGGCGCCGCTCTGGTCCTCGTCGCAAATTCTTGCAAAAGTAATCCGACATCTGCAGAAGAGGCGCGCGGCTTGCTCGAGCGCGTGCGAATATATTCGGCGAATTTCGCGCTCGCTGAGAAAAATGATAACCGCTCGCGCAGCATAGGAATACGTCGGCGCAGCGCTTACAAGGCGAGATAAGAAACGGACGCCTCGTCCTCGTCGTCGTCGTCGTCGTAACGCGCTTTTTCCCCGCCGTGAATAATCGCCCGGCAATTTCGCGGGAATGCAAGCTTCTCTCTCTCTCTCTCTCTCTCTCTCCTCCTCCCGTTCCGATCTGTTTGCGCCCGGTCGGCGTTATAATTCGCGCTTTATCGCGCGAATCGGTATCGCCGGCGGGACGGCGCGCGGCGGCTGAATTAACAACAAAGTGAAATTTAATTCGCGATCGAGTCCGCCGAGTCGGGGAGTTTCTATCTGGATGCGGCGAGGATTTCGCAGCGATTACTTTGCGCGAAATTCTCCTGCGCACCGACGTGGTATCTCAATCAAGTATCTTTCCGCTTCGCGCGCGCGCACCGTTTGTAGCTTGTTTATGTTTTATCGCCGTTCGAGATGGTCGTTATAAAAAATTGTTGAATCCTGGAATCCTTCTTGTTAATCGTGTCTCTCTTACTCTCTTTCGTGTTATCGCTTTGTTCTCTTTGTTTCTCTCCTCTTTCCTATATGCTTTATTGCACTACTTTTGAAAATTCTTATCAGTTGGATGTATGCCGATCCAACTAGGTTATTTGAGAAAACTTTAGAAAATTGAGAAGAATCTTCGTTCCTTGTTAATCGTGCCTTAATTCTCCTCGTGTCATCATGCTTTGTTCTCTTTGTTTCTCGCCTCTTTCCTGTACGCTTCAATGTACTACTACTACTTTTGAAAATTCTTATCAGTTAGATATATGCAGATCCAACTAGATTATTTGAGAAAACTTTAGAAAATTGAGAAGAATCCTCGTTCCTTGTTAATCGTGCCTTAATTCTCCTCATGTCCTCATGCTTTGTTCTCTTTGTTTCTCGCCTCTTTCCTGTACGCTTCAATGTACTACTACTTTTGAAAATTCTTATCAGTCAGATATATGCAGATCCAACTAGATTATTTGACAAAACTTTAGAAAACTGAGAAGAATCCTTATTCCTTGTTAATCGTGTTTTAATTCTCCTCGTGTCATCATGCTTTGTTCTCTCTGTTCCTCTCCTATTTTCTGTACGTTTCACTGTACTACTTTTGAAAATTCTTATCAGTCGGATGGATACAGATTCAACTAGACTACTTGAGAAGACTAAAAAATTTGGAAAAAGAATCGATATACGAAAGAAAAAAGAAAAGAAAAAAGAAAAAAAAAAGAAAAAATATTCTCTCCAAAGCCGCACCGACTCGCCCTCGCTCGGCGAATTTTCTCTCGCAGCTCGAGCGTGCGTTCCTGAGAACTCTGATAGGAATCTCGAGTAGCCGCTTATCGCGCTGGACGCGAATGACGCGGAACGAGCGGCAGCGAATCGATCGCCGACGAGATCGCGCGAGTTTGGTTCTCGCGGATGCGTCCGGGTGATCAGCGAGTGGTTGACCTCTCGGAAGAGAAAGAAACGCAGAGCGAAAGAAGCGGCGCGCCAGATCGCCCGATGCGTACCCGCGCGAGCGCTTTGTGCGTATCAGGCGTCGATGTGACGCCGATAGGATCCTTGAGAGAGATTCACGTCGTGCACAAGGTGTAGGCGCGCGCCGACGACGACGACGCCGCCGCCGCCGTTGAACAAAGAGATAGCGACAGAATGACGCAAAGCGAGCGAGCGAGCAAGTGAACTTCCACCGTCCGCCCCCTTGCCCCTCTTTTCCCACCCGATCTCTTCACCCAGAAACACAATGAGCATTACTTTCCGTTTCCTCGTGACACGTCACTCACACGCCGCTTCCCGATAATCCGGGCGATTCGACGAACCCGAATCCCCCGGCTTCTAATTAACGTGGAACGTTTATATCATTGGATCATTAATATTTCCCAATCACGCCGCTCTCTCGGCCGGTCACGCAAAGCCGTCGCAATAATGGATCACCGCGGATCGTCGGAAGATCAATATCAAAATTTCAACGGTCGAATCATGTTCTCGCTTGTAAACGTAAAATCAACGGCAATCAGCGAACGCCGACAACGATCTAATCGGACTTGTAACAGGACTTCGCGTTGAAGCTGTTAACGTCGCCTCTCTCTCTCTCTCTCTTTCTCTCTCTTCCTGCTCCTCTCGCTCGAGCAGAAAACTGAAGTCGCGTCAAAGTCACAAGTGCCGAGGCTCGACTCGCTGAGGAAGCTAAATCAACCAACGAACCTAGACATGCTTATCGCGCTGCGCAGAGGAGATAACGCGAGTTTAAACGCTTGACGCACTGAGTCACCCGTTCTTTCTCGAAGTATGAGCAATAAAACACGCAACAACTTCGACACACACACACACACACACACTCATCTCCGAAATATGTAGGTAGGTAAAACGGGGAGAGAGAGAGAGAGAGAGAGAGAGAGAGAGAGAGAGAGAGAAAGGGAGAGAGAGAGAGAGAGATAAAGGGGACGACACGACCGCTCGTCGAAAAAGGGACGGAGAGCGATAGATGAGTGAGCAAATCGCCGCTCAAGCTGGCGTCGGGGCCAGCTAATGAAGAGGATTCACGTGAAGTAGCTAGAATTACTCGTCCAGGCTGTTGAACAATAATAGAAAAGATAAGCGACCAGTGCCGGCTACTTGAGTCGCCGGCGCATTTTCTCCGTGGCGGCGGCTTCTCTCTCTCTCTCTCTCTCTCTCTCTCTCTCTCGCGACTCGCTCTCTTCAGCGGAACCGAATGATAACCGTGCGAGATCAATCCGACGCGCCGGGACGCCGCGAATGCCTCGGACTCCAAGAGGAAGATGAAGAAGAATGAGAGTCGGGAATCGCGCGCGCGACGCGTATCCGTCCATTGATGCGCGAGTTTAAATGCGAGCACAAACGCGGGACTATAGCAGTCTACAGACTATAGACTGCTATAGGCTACTCTCGTCGGCCGAAGGAAAATCAGCGCGTCTATTCATAGTCCGATAAGCGTTTTCAAGTCTGCTGCAACAAAGAGGCCGATCGAGCCGCGCGCTGTCTCTGTCTCTCTCCCTCCTTCCTTCCCCCTCTCTGAGCGCGCGCGCATGTGTGTGTATGTGTGTGCGAGTAGCGTGTGTACAGCATGGCGTTTTAAAAGGCGCACACAGCATGCAGTGCGCTACGACGACGACGATGACGATGACGACATACAATCGTGAGCGCGAGGCGCGTTTCAATGGGATAGAACGGGTTTTTTGTCTGCTTTTTCCCCCCTTCGTCTGCTAGCAAAACTCGTTCAGGTGTTGCGCCGGCATTCCGTGGATTACCCGCGAGAAACAAACGCGAGCCCGTCTGGAAGGAACGTCGGAGTCTGCAGACTCCAGAAACGCTTGAATAAAATTATCGCGCTACGTCGTTCTCTCTCTCTCTCTCTCTCTCTCTTCCCTTCTTTGTTTCGGAGGAGATTGACGCGAGCGTTCCGGTAGTACACTCGAACGCTTCGGGAAATTGACGCCGTGTCGGCCGGGGCTGTTAACAAACATGAAGAGTATAAAGAGACGAGACGTTTCCAAAGTCTCGACGAGTACAAAATAGCGAAACGATTGCATCGACGAGTTTGCCGGCATTTGCGTCAAGCACATGCTTCCGTGAAGAAACATGTCCCGAGTACTCGACGTTCAGGACACGTCTTGAAGGACGAGATTCGTTAGCTTGAAGCACAATGTTGAGCAAAGCTTCAAAGCCAGCCCTGAGACTGGCGCTCGGAGATTCCCCGAGCTTCAATCACGGCCCGAGGCGACCGCCACGGCCGCGGAGGAATCCGAATCCGAAGGTAAATTACGAGCTCAATGCGCGAGCTGTCGGCGGGAATGAAAGAGTCCATTGAGAGACGTGTGCGAGAGCGCGAAATCGAATCCCGTTTCGATCGGATGGATCCGCGGCCGAAGATGCGCGTCGATCTTAAAAATAGCACTCGCGCACCTCGCCAATTGACGAGCGCGACTCGTTATCGTTCGTCATGAATCGGGCCGATTCTCCGGCGATAACGAAGCTTTTCTCCGCAAAAGCTGACTCGACTCGCGACTACTTGAAGAGGCGAGGCAAAAATGCGATCACTGGAAAAACGCGAGCGGAAGACAAGCAGTCGAGCCGATCCGAACGTCACACGAGAGAATCGCGCACATCGGCTGTTCCCGACGAGACGTCCGAGAAGCGTGACGACGACGACGACGATAATGATGATGATGATGACGATGACGACGATGACGACGACGACGGAGGCGGCGGCCTGCACACGCCTGCCTGCCTCGCAAAGTCAATCGTGTGTGCATGTGCTCCGGTCTCTCGAGCAGCATCGATCGACGAAGCACGCGTACGTGTATATCGTGCTGGCGTCCGGGAGTGCCCGCTTGCACCTCCGAGGAACAATGCGAGAGACTTCCGGAAGAGGTAAAAGCACGCGGCGGCCTCGCTCTCGCGAGCCTGCGAGGGACGCGTAATGGCGAGATTCCATGCGCTCCGCTCGCTCGCCAGATTCGCCATATTTCGCGAACCTTACGTCGAAGGACGCCGCGAGGACGGTCGCCGAGAGAGAGAGAGAGAGAGAGAGAGAAAGAGAGAGAGAGCAAGAGAGAGAAAGAGAGAGCAAGAGAGAGAAAGAGAGAGAGAGAGAGAGAGAGCGAGCGCGAGGGGATCGAATTCCCACGTCGCAGACCGGGGAACTTGCCGGAGCTCGGGATGCAAAGACGACGGTCTCGAACGAGTGATCGTCTTCGAGATTCGACGTCTCGTCGGGAGGAAAGTCTAAAACCCGTCGGTCGAATCTCGAATCGACACCACCGACGTGAGAAAATAAAAG
This sequence comes from Harpegnathos saltator, assembly GCF_003227715.2. Lineage (NCBI taxonomy): Eukaryota > Metazoa > Arthropoda > Insecta > Hymenoptera > Formicidae > Harpegnathos > Harpegnathos saltator. The sequence continues at coordinate 1,027,381 of NW_020230172.1, read as the reverse complement.
AAAATATTGCATCATACGTAAACGCGTGAGCAGTGAGAATCCGGAGGGGACTACATTCTACTCTCTAAATCAAAAAGCATGCAGACTTAATTTCTACTCGTCGAGGCGCGACTTAACCCCAGAGAAGCAGGCTCGAAAATACGCCGGGGGGGGGAGGGGAGGGACGCATCGGAAAATGACCTTACGATATCCCGCAGCAAGGCTTGCTCAAGTCAACACGATGAGAAACCGAGGCTCGATACGACGCTACAACGTGGCGTCTCTCAGAGACGCGAGGAGAGTCGAGCGCATTTAAAGCGCAGCCCTCCATCGAAAAACTCATCGAAGCCACTTCTCGCTCGGCGACGCGCGTGTCGCCGTGAAATGCACCGCGAAATTACGACCTCGGCAATCTCCCGCACTCTGGGGTTAAGACGCGCCGACGACGACGATGATGACGACAACGATGAACGAACGAACGAACGTACGTAGAGGAAGCAGGCGCAGGAGGGCTGGCGAGAGTCGCGTGTGTGCGTGCGTGTGTGTGTACGTGTGCGTCGCTGTTCGGCCTCGAGCGGACTCCTAGGAGGCCATGATGACGACGACTCGGACGGCGGATCACGCGTGAGCCTCGCCGCGACACATGCGAGAGATCGACTAACGGCAGAGAGACCGCCGCGCGGACGACGCGGACTCGACGAGAGACAGAGAGAGGGAGGGGGGGGGAGAGAGAGAGAGAGAGAGCGAAGCGCGCACGCGAGCGTCCCTCGGCCACGAAGAAGCGTGGCGTCGACGGCACGTACTAATTCCGGAATTCGTGGAAGCGAGACGCGCGACGCCACGCTGAGGCCGCGGGGAAGAGCCCCTTGTGCTCCGCCGTAGAAAAGCCGGAGCAACGAGCAAGGAACGCCCGATTTCCCGTGCAACGAACTCTCTCTTTCTCTCTCTATTTCGCACGCGCGCGCGCGCTCGATCTCTCTTTCCCTTTCTCTGTCTGTCTCTCTCCCTCTCTTTCTCTCTCTCTCTCTCTCTCTCTCTCGCTCGCTCGCTCCTTCTCTGTCTCTATCTATCTCTCGCGAACGTGCACGTTCTCGCAATTTTTTTCACGCACAAGAATCCCGTCGCGCCCGACAGCCCTCCCCGCGTTCACGTTAGCGTTAAAGTGTCAAACGTGGGAGTTGCGTGGGTGACGACAAATTTCGAGACTCCTCATGGCTCGGCGTGCTCGCTCGCTCGCTCGCTCGCTCGCTCCGCGACGAGCTGGTGAGAGCGAGTGAGTAACGTGCGCGAGAGAAGGAACGCCTCGAGGATTTATCGGAAACGGAAATTCCCGGAGCACGGGGCGGAGGCCAGGTCACGATGATGCATCGTCGTCGTCGTCGTCGTCGTACTAGTAGTAGTAGTAGTTGTTCGTGGTAATTGTCGTCGCCATCGTCGTCGTCGTCACCGTTACCGTCACAGTCCCCTCACACCGACGACATGACACACGCGACCTACGTAAGCCTGCTCATGCGAGGGCTCTCTCTCTCTCTCTCTCTCCGCGAACGAACGAGGAAATTTCTCAGCGGCCGCCGCGGCCGAGCCACGTTTCTCGCGCGGCACAACGCGCCCGGACGATCGCGCTATCGCCGAGCGCACGTTACGCATCACCCACGCCACTCCGCGTCCGTTAATTCGCCGCGCAAAGGCAGGAGCAATCACAATAGCGTTTACTTACGGCCGACGGTTGTTGTTTCTGAAGGCTTTCGCAATCTGTCGGTCGTGCTCGGGAACTTCCGTGCGGCACGTCTCGTCAAGCCAGCGTCCGCCGCGCGACTACCTTCACATACAACGGCGATTCGTCAGTTCGACTGTCGCGCCATCCGGTCGGAAAAAAATTTTCTCACGACGTGGATATTGTTCGGTGGTGATTTCGTCGGAGAAAACGACCGAAAATTCGTCTAGCCGAACCGGGCGTTTAGTTACCACCTTGAGCCCGTCAGTGCGATGATACACACTGGACGGTAGACTAGACGTTTCCGCGTGAGTTAGCAAAAAAGTCACTTCGGCCCGGAATAGCAGTTTGTGCTTCCGGCTGAATATCGCCGCGGAAAATATCGTCGCGCTCGTATCTGCGCGATTGACGATTATTCGGGAAATCGTAAGCTCGCCGTAAGCCGCGCGCGACTGCGGCAACCAGCGAGACGGGATGTTACTCGCGGATTCCAACTCGACTCCGGTGGTGCTCGAGCAATTTCCATAGACAGAAATCGAATTAAATCGATCCCGTCGTGCGAATAACGCGCGAATAAGGCGTGGACGCGAGCGGAGCCGCGAAAATTCGCCGTGCGCTCGTCGTCGAGCCTCGCCTCGTCATTTCGACACGGACACGCCCGTTTCCGGACGTGCATCGTTAAAACGCTAAAAAAAGCGACGCGTCGGTAAATTAGATTTCTGTCCGTGCACACGGACGGGAGTACAAAGGGTCTGTTGTCACACGCGGACGGTGCGTTAGATCGTTTGGGCAACTGTCAGTCGGTCTCCGTTGGACTCGGACTGCTCGGAGCGGCAAGATATCTTTCGCGTTTTTAAATGTGATTCTAACAGGCGGTTTATATTTAGATATTAAGGACATTTGTGATAAACGCACTTAGGTTGGTGAGACACTCCGTCGTACGCCGTCGTCGCCGTCGCACGTCCCGACCTGATCCTCTGCCTCTGCCTTTGCCAATTTAACTCTTAAATGGCCCGTTTGTCTCGCACGCACAATCAGCACGATTACTGTTAAATCTCTCGTATGTCATTGTTCGGCTGGCAGCTCGCGGACGCGCTGTTTGCTCGAGGTCCGTGCGTGCGTTCGAACATTTGTCACTTTGTGAAAATCGCGATGACCTCGCAACAACGACGACGACGACGACGACGACGACGGCGGCGGCGACGACGACGATGACGACGGTGACGAATTTTCATTTTAGTTTCTAGTTATTTAATGAAGCTTGCATCGCTTTAATGAGAATTATATTTACTGTATGTCGCTGGAATATATATTTTTAAACGTGTAATGTCTCAGCTGAAGTTTAATTACAGTCAGATAGCGTGTTGCAAACTCTAAAGTTAGAATTGGTATAGATTTTTCAGAGAAGAGACGCGTGAAAGTGTGTCACATTTGTTATTTGTATTTTTCTCTCCTCAGGATGGCTCATAGCTCTCAAACCTACGGATCTACGGATCACAGAGCGGATGTACCTGATATAGGATTTAGTCCTACCGAACTTTATAGTCTCAGTGAAAATATTACCACTAACATATATACAATTAATACAAGTTGGAGAACCTTGGAAAAAGCTTATAAGAACATTGGAACCAGCAAGGATAGTCAAGGCTTAAGAGACAAAGTGTAAGTACTATCAGAAATATGATAATGAGGGATAGGAATTCTTGATTCGGAAATGGAACAGAAAGACTGACTGATGCACATGTATTTGTGTTTTCCAGGCATGTAACACAATTGAGTACCAACCAGGTGGTCACGCAGACGAGCAAAGACATAGCTAGACTGACAGTACTAATGAGACGTGGTGACAAGCAGCAAAAATTACAAATTGAGAAACTCACAACGGACTTTAAAGATGCATTACAGAGATATTCTTATATGCAGAAGGTACGTTGAATCATAGTAAATATTACACACTTGATACAAAAATGATACATGTTTGATATTTTTATTTGATCTATTTTGTCTGACATTGATGGTGAGATATTCTTTCTTGCAGTCAATTGTGGAGAAAATGAAGAGACATATTTTAGCTTTAACTAATATAGAAAATACAATAGATGAGGAGGAAGTTGATGAGACACAAAGCCTGCTTCAAGCACAGGAACAGCAGCATAGAGCCACACAAAGGTTTGAAAGAAATATATTTCATTCTGCATTTGGCAAAAAGCAATAAGATGTTTATACACTCGTGAGAAATACAGAAAATTTCATCTGTTTAGTTGAGATACAATAGAGTTAGTTTTCATTGGCCATATATTAAAAATGGGATAAATTTGGAATTTCAATGGGAAGATTAAATAATTACGTGTATTATTAATATACAGAAGAGTTGTATAAATCGCAAACACACTTGTGTGGATGATGAGTTGGTTTCAGCAAATGCTGATGTCAATTTGGTGTTGGAAACATTACATGGTGTATATTGTGGCATGCACAGGACGTTTGAATTTCAACAAGGGCTGCTGTTAGAGAGAGAAGACAGAATAAAACGAATTGAGGGGGACATTTTGGACGTAAATCAAATTATGCGTGAGCTTGCAGCATTGGTGCATCAGCAGGGTGATACTATTGGCAAGTACCCATTTCTTCAATATAATTGTATGTACCTTTATACCTTTTGCATGAAATTCAAATCATTTTCTGACCGATGTTTTAATTTGAGTTTCCTGCGCAAAAATAAGCGCTTAAGCAATATTGATTTATTATATAATGAAAACCTGCGACGCTAAAGGATGAAAGATCTAAAAGCAACACCTTACCGATCTCGTTGCTATTTGCCCTCATTACAAAGTGCACTCGGTTTATTGAAGCTAATGACTCTCTTGTAGATACAATCGACAACCATATAGAAAATGTGCATGGCAACGTCGAACTGGGAGCGCAGGAACTGGCGAAGGGAAGTAATTACCAAAGTAAATTTCGTCGAAAAGTCTATATCTTGATGTTACTCGCGATTATAGTTGTCATTGTATTAATTGTTATTCTAGTCACTAAATTAAGTTAGCGTCCCTAGCCTTCGTGGTTCATCCGAGAGGGTAAACGAAAAGGGTTGTCTCAATCTGTCTCGCGCTCATGCGCGCGCGCGCACGAATTTAAAAGTATAATACAACCTTCTACTTCAAAGTAATTGTTTCGCCCACTTCTCTCTGTATGTCGGAAATATAATACGAGGAGAGTATAGAGACTTATTTTATAATCCGCTTACGAGTGAACTATTATCTTCCACGCACAGGAAGATGTTAGCCCTTTCCAGATTTTATAAAAACAGTATTTAATAATTTCATATGTAAAGTATATATGAATTTTTATAGGCTTTTTTTATTCTATATTTTTCGCACTCTAGCTGAATTGTATTGTTACTAAGTAAAATACGAGAATGTGAGTAACGGCTTAGTAAATACTCTTGCCAAATTATACTTGTATGTTTTATCGTGAAAATTATTTCTTTCAAAATAATTTTGTCCTCTAGACATACTGCAGATTTCCTATCCCTATCGTCTCACAAATTTTATGTTGATAATGTGCATGAAAAAGAATTTTATTAAATCATTTGCTTTTCAAACGCTGCTTTGAACACGTTATTATATCGCCGTATCGCTATTACAATACGCAGTAGTGATGTTTCTGACTATCAATAGAAAAATTGATAGAGACACTTTCATTAATATTGTTTTAACAGTTTGCAGTTGTGCACCATTGGCATTACATATTAATTTAACTGAGACGTGTCTTTAGGCAAAATCTATAATCATGCCTAATATACCATGTGAAAAAATCACTCTTTATAAAAAAAGTTGCGCAATTGAAATGTTACCAACTTGTCGCTGCTGCTGTAGACATTATATGCCAACAACCACTGGTCATATAATTCGTTAAAAGAGCATCTAGTGTGGCAAATATTATATTGAATTTATATAATGCATGAAAATCTTATTGTTATGCATTTTCTAAATTGTAATTTTACGTCTATTGTATATTCATTTATATGTATTAAAACCGATATTTTTATTGCTGTACATCCTATTTATATAATAAATGTAATCCCAATTTTATTGAAAATCGTCAGCAATTCAGGCATTGATTCAGTTCTTGCGTACATTGGCTTAGATCATATTGATGCTTGTCATTCGTGATTGTATAAATGTTAATCTATAATAATCTTAAAAGTCTTTATCATGCTTTAAGACATGGGAACAGTTTCGACTATCAATTCATCATACAAATTCGCTTCAAATTATGAGCATTGAGCATATAGTTACTATGTTTCGTGCGTATCTTACGAACGATATCTTTCTACAAATAAAGTCGCAAATAAAGCTAAGTATAACACGTGAATTTTCTCCCGAATATCGCAAAATGCTAACAATATCTATTTTTCTATATATTATTCGTCAATTTACTAGTAACAATTATTTCAACTATTACACGAGACAGTTGCCGTGCTTGTGTATGTTGCATCAATATGAAATAACAAATTGTCTCTTGATACTGTCTGGATATTTTCTTTTAAATTTGGGATATTATTTCGCGTTTAATTAATCGATGCTTCCTCATAATTATATAATCAAAGAGCCGACGCTTATTTGAAATTATATATTGGGAGATACGAGATGAGAAGGACAAATTTACTCGATTGAGACAGCCATTTTCTTGCAGCTACTCGATTCTTACATGATTAGGCATTCCGGATGCTAAAAATCCAAGATATAATTATTAAGGTTATAACCTGAATATTGTATATACAACAATACTAATCATTAACATCACTTAAATAAATAATACAATACGGCATTGATATCAATATCTGCACTTGATGTCAATGATAATAGCTTTATTATATATCTATTGTTGATTTATATGTGCTAAATTAATATTAGACATTAAATTATGTTCTGTTCTTTCCGAATAAAATTTTTTTATACCCCGTACGTATGATATAATTAATATAGAATTGCATCAGAAAGTATAAGGAAGAGGTTACGATACACAAAATTAGGGATATACCTATTTTTATCGAATCTCGATGCTATACTGGTAGAAAAATAGTATCGAGAACGCCTTTTATAGTACAACTTTCGCGCTACAAATCGTTTATTTTAAAACTGGTAAGATTCATATGATTGCTAATAGCGATACACGTTAGATGTCACTAAAATATAAAATGTTTTAGAACACTAGATCTATCTCTCAACATAATAAACGATCCATGTACTGTTAACAATTTCGTAAACGTAAACATTACAATTTAAACATTTTATTATTTTTATATGCAATAACGAATCTTTTGTTACAAAGCTTGTACATAGCGTAAAAAAGAATCTTATCTTTATAGTGGAATATATACATGTGTGTTCAAACTTGTGTCATCAGAGTGTTGATTTGAAAGGGATAGACACCCTACGACGAATGTATGTGAGAAATTAATGTTTGTAGAAAATTTTTTCAGATTTATACTAACAATACGCTCCTATTTACAGAAGTTACTTTGTAAAGGGCAGTGATTCTCCCATGTGAGCCTAACAGCTTTTGTTCCTTACCGCTTATAAATATAGCAGCTTATAAATATAGCAATACGTGCAGTATGCTTTATTATATAAAATATTCGTATCTTAAACATATACAATGTACAAATATAAATTTGTTCTCCTAACAGACTCGGTATTGTTACGTTGTTTGAAATTATCGCGAGATGCAACGATAGACTTATGCGCAAAGTCTTAGAATAAACATATTGTATAATGCAGATATCTGCGTGTAGCGAGTCTATGCTTTTATCTTGTTTTGTTGCTGAGATCGCCTGGCTTTGATTCGTGATTGCAGAGTGAGCAGTAGACCCGCAAGAACGTCGTGATTCGGTAACTTCTTCGCGAACAATAAACGCTTGACTGAATCGTCATACGTGAGAAGGGCCACCATGTTTTGTAAGAGAAATCCTTGACAGTACTCTAACAGCTGCGCGGCGTTGTATACCTACGATTCGTGAAAAAAGGAGATTATACACACGAGCGATTTCCGCGCAAGGACAATGTCTCTCTCTTACGAGAATACTCGTCTGTAAGAAATGTACCTTCGCATGAATATACATGGAAACGATATTATCGAGATCCACCATTGTGGAGCATTGCGCTTCACAGTATCTGAGCAAACCGTCGAGTTGAAAGAAATTGGCCGCTGCCATCAATTCCAGAACGTCACTTTGATTAACCTCCAAAGTGGCGCAACCGCCGTGGTAGAGAAATTCCATAACTATCTGAAAGTCAAAGTCACTTCTCTGAGGACGTCTGGCGATTCTCAATTTGTCTTTTGATAGATTATCGATAAAGATCTACGTACTATGTGTTATACAATAATATGTACTGTATGTTATATGACGATGAAAAGCGCACCGCCGATCTCATACCTGAAATATATGATATCTTATGTCGTTAATCTGCACAATGGGAGGATTGCCCTCGCATAATTTGGAACTTAACATGTTCCTGAATCTTGGGGAGGATGTAACCAGCACAATCTTGTGGCCGTAGAATACGCGACCCTCCACTCTAAACTGCACGTCGCTCAATTCGGGATTGTTCACGAATTTCGGATCGATTCTTGATCCGCTCGACAGCGTGGTGTCTCTGATCGGCTTGATCGGCTCCCAACCGAAACACGTGCAAAAGATATCAGCCAGCAAGAGCGTGGTGCCTTCCTTCTGTAAAAAGAAAATTCACACAAACGAAACCTTGTATTTAACGAACGAATAAACCACGATGTTTTTATATGTCACAGGCCAGGATTGGGAAAGTTACTCCTCAAAACTGACCAATAATCGACTTTGCGATTGCATAAAGTTCACCTTGTTGTATCTAAAAATGTTGAACAAGAGCGGCAGGCACTCCTGCACAAACTGCGTGGAATAATCGTCCGGGCAGACTTGAAGGAAATCTTGCAGCAGCTGATCTATAACCGAATCCAGTCGCATCTCGTGAGCTGTCGCGAGACTGTGCATCCAGCAGTGCAGCGTCCAGCCTACTTTCAGCCCACGAAGCTCCATCGTGACGTCTGTGAAACCAAGTGTAACTAACGTCGGTAGTACCAAAGCTATCCAAAGACGTGTTAAGTCGCAAAGGTGCAACAACACTTACATTATGATGATTGTCTTCTTACCTAAATGATTGCTTTCCGCGCTGTGATACATCGCTTCCTGCAGCGCCTTGGTTTGCACCTTATTAAATACCGGTTCCTTGCCTTCTCTGCGAGCTCCTCTCCCTTCGGCGGTCTGTTGCTGCGAATTAGCACCGGCGTTACCTTCCGCTAGTATCTCCTCCAAAGATAGTATCTCCTTTTCCCCTCGCTTGGCTGAGAAGTTGAGCGGGTGAGATAGCAATTGATGAAGACAGCTTCTTTGGCCGTGCGCCGTTGCCACTGAGATTGCGCTAGAAAATTCAAGCGAATGAATAAAACGAGTTTAACAATTAAGAATATTTTATGAAATATCATTAATAAAATAAATATCATTATAATTTATCAACGTTTTTATCATGACGATCAACTTGTGTTAACTAAACGTCGTAGTTCTTCGCAATTTTCCATGTCAACACGCGACTTTGATTACCTGTAACAACCGCGTTGTGCAGAGCCCGAGTAGGAAAACGAGTCCTTGATGAGAGTAGAGAGAAACGGCTGGGCGCCGTGCGCCAAGAGCAAGGCGACCATCTCGTTGTTCCCCGACGCGGTGGCCGCTTGCAACGGCGTCACCGTGCACTTGTCCTCGCTGAGTTTCGCGCCGCCTTCCACGGCGGCGCCTCGCTCCAGCAGTATTCTGGCGATGCTGCAGTGGCCCAGCAGAGCCGCGTAGGTCAGCGCAGTCCAGTGTTGCGTCTCCGCGTTGAAGCCGGCTGGCGCGTAGCACATGCCGCCGCCGGGTACGGCTCCAGCGGGACCACCTGGACTGCCGGACGATAGACTCGCGCTCGGTGATGCTTTGCTAGGCGTCATCATGGCCGACTGATTGACGGGGGGGCTTCTGATGTTCGGTACGTTGGACGCCAAGGGCATCTTCGAAGGTGTGTTGGACGACTGGGCGCTCGTCGTGGGCGACGGACTCTCCACGTTCAGGTCCGCCCCGGCGTCTAAGAGAGCCGTCACGGCCGACTCGTCGCCGTTGATGCACGCCAACATCAGGGCTGTGAAGCCGACGTCGTTCACCGTGTTGATCTTTGTCGAGGGCAGCAGCGGCATCGCCTGGGCGATGAGATCCGCTCGTCCGCTAGTCAACATCTTGAAGGCCATGTCTATCGTCAACAAGCGGACGTACTCGGCGTCGTCGATGCGCTTGGAGCACACTGCAACCTCTTCGGAGCTGCGGGCAGATGGGAAAGATGGATCTTAAGAGAAGGTGCAGATTCACCTCAAGTTCGTGTCGGATTAGGTGTTGGGGATTGAAGATTGCGAGTTGGACATTAGAATTCGACGAGCCGGCTAACTTCGATCCCGCTTTATGCTGAATAGTACAGTTTTCTTTTACGTCACGGTCTCACCTTATTGGACGAACAGGACAGTCTACACCGGGCAAAAGTAACCGGGCGGCTTGATTAATGTCATCCTGATCCACGACGAGACCGTGTCTGTGCTCCGCGTGCGCTGCGGCTACCCGTAGCCATTCTACTAACGGTGGCAGCACCACGTAAGCCCGCTCGTACGCCAACTCTTGTATTCCAGAGCCGCGTTCACCGTGCTCCAGCTGAAACAACCGCATGTGTTTGGATTAAAACAACGTCGAGTTATATGCAAAGACTGGCGTGATGCGATAGATTAAATATATTAATCAGATTGAAGACTAGATGAAAAGAATATGAACTGTCGATTAATTGAAGGTAACAACTTATATGAATCGAGGAGCGGAAGAAGATACTGAAAAATATACGTCTACGAAAAGAGACTGGAAGAACGTGACAGTGGTGGAGTGGATCGATCAACATCACCGGAAGAGCGATGCGTCGAGACAAATTCCATACCTGTGAACACCTCATGTAGTAAAACAGGGCGTGTAACGCTCTCGTAGTCAGCGGGACGGGGCAACGTCCGGCGTGTGCTACTTTGGAAATCAAATCTATCAACTCTGACATGGACCCCACGCACGTTGTGAGCAACGACGGTTCCAAAGCCGAGCCGGCCGCGTCTCGCCCGCTGCGCGACGACGACGACGAGTTCAGGGAGCTCACGCTCGCCCATCGAGGCATCGCCAGAGCGCCTAGACACGATAAGAGATCTTGATATAATATGATCGATGTAAACACGATATCGCGCTATTAATCGGAACTTAGGACTCTTGAATAGCGCGTGAATCCAGCGCTAGAGTGAGCACGATGTGAGTGCTTTCCGAGTAGAGTAAACGCGAGTTTACTTCTGTCTGACCGGGTGAAAATTAATTTTTACGGAAAGCCAGCGACAATCGACTTGGCAGACAAATCATGCAAGTCAAGGGAAATTGAATTTACAAGATAGATTCGCGAAATCAAAGATTAGAAGCGTAGAACAGAGCGTGGAACGCGTGTGGAGCGCGAAAGTGCGAGATCGAAATTAAATAAGTTCGTCGGGACGTGTAAATTGAGAGGAGACAGCCGACGGTGGGCCGACGAGGTACGCGTTTGCGCTGTGTATCATTTTTCATTAACGCAAGGGGGCTTCGAGATTATATGGACCTGATGCGGTTCGGCCGGCGTTGAGATGCGCGTACGGTTGCAACAGGCCCCATAAGTCGCCGCTGTTGGCTATAGCGTGCTCCAGCATCGTCGCCGTGAGGGTCGTGTGCGGCTCGGTCGGCACGCATTGTAGCAGTATTTCTTCCAGAAGGTTCTCGATCCCGGCCGTCAGATATATCGCCGCGTACTCGTGTATCATTCTCCCGAGCCTCACGTCGGACATCCAACGTAAAAAACGTCCCACCGGCAATTGCAGCCCCGAACGGGATGCCTTCGATTGTTTCAGCTGATCGCCAGATACAGCAAACATCGCGGCAGCTCGCAGGCAAGCCTTTAAACAAGTCGGATATCAGATTGGCCGTGTTTTGAGCGTCAAGTGCGCCGCTAAGTAGGAACGCCGCGAGCCGGCTGAATATTCATCGGCCGAGGCATTTCTCATGAGTATGCATAATTAGATATCTCGAATTAATTCAATTCGATTCTCTCTCGGCTAGAAATGGGAAATGAATGTTGTAGCTCGCTTTAGCGGTGTCGCCGGAATGTTACATAATAGTCATTCCATCGGCCTGTTATTGCGGATCAGCACAAGACGACAAATTTTCATACACGAGGCGAATTTTATGGCGAGACTTATTATAGTCGAAGTATTACACACAAGTTTCGTAATTGAATAACATGTCGATGTGTATGTGTGTGTATATTCCGCCTTAATTTATTATTCTTCACGTTTCAAACGTGCTGTTTATATTTCAGGAACTGAAGTCTACTGTTACGAGATTCACCACGAGATTCCTCAGCGAGGCAAGCTCTATTGGCAATTTACTCCTGCACTATTAGAGAAAACATGATGAAATTAAAAGAATTTCATGTGAAGATCTCTGTAAACACGACATTCAAGTGGCCAAAGAGCGCCTCGCCGCGGATAATCTCATAAATATCGTATTATAGAGCTATAAATATATTCACTATAAATAGTTAGAAATATCGAATATTTCGGATATAAAGTTGATTCCGAAATCTTTTCCCACAAACACCCAGCAAAACATGAGCAGAAATATACCGTGAAATAAAATGCGTGTGTTTTAAGGAGGAAGATTTCTCAATCAACACCATCACCGTTATACCCTACAACTACAACCGCATTGCATGCGCCAACGGCGATACCTTGGTGCAAGAATCCGCTAGCGCCGGACAAAGCACTATTTTGAAGGCGCTGTACACCTCGTGCTTGCTGCAGAGGCCCACGGGCTTCGCCAGTCTCTGCGTCTCGCGACCGATCCTGACTAGCGCGCGTTGCAGCAGGTAAGAGAGCCGCGGGATCGTCTCCATCGAGACCTGCTCCATGTGCTCCCTCGTGCGACCGTTCTGCAACACGCGCAGCACATCATGATGAGTCCAGGGCAGCTGCTGCAGCTCGACCAGACGATTGTGAGAGTCCACCCAGACGAACTCGTCGGCGCTGGTGACGTTGGTGTTGATCGTCTCCAAGCTGGAATGTCGCATCAGCCTCCTCACCGCCGGCTCCGAGCTCTCTGAGCCGCTCAGCGAGGAGTACGTGGACGAGGATTTGTGGGAGCGCATCGTCAGCTGCTGAATCGCCAGCTTTATATCCTCCAGACCGGAACCGGACCATGGTACTTGCAGCTGCAATTGGAATAGAATGTCGGTGAAACGGCTCGGGGAACAAAGATGAAAAGGCATCGATACGTTTCAACCCTGTCGCGCGCGCGCGCGCGCGGCGAAAGTCGTACATACCCCGCTCTCGAAAGGTAGCTTCTCACTCGCCAAGTGAGACGATGTGTATAAGAAACAGTCTAAGAAACCGCTAGTCATTCGCGAAAACCGCATATACGCGCTCATGCAGAATCTATAGGGTGGGGGCGAAATCACCACGAGAAACGGAAATATACACAAAGATTAAACCCCAAAACGAAAAAGAGACCGACTTCGTCGGTCGCTATCTCTTCCAAAACTTCACGTCTTTTCGTATTTTTCCGTTACAGCGTGTAATTTAGATTCGTTTAATCCTGATTTCGACAGCGCGCAACGCAACGTCGAATTTAACCGACACTTTTCCTTTTTCGTGAAAGCGGCTTTATCGGACTTTTCGGTGAGTAATAATTGTATAAAAGTGAGCACCTTCGCGGGAGTGGCTCGATGCCGGTTGCGGCTCTGGCCGGATCGGCTTTTGCCGTTTCGCTGGGTGACCGACGCCGAGAGTCGGTCGTCCTCGGGCACGGCGTTCAGCTGCTGGGGACTGTGGGACCTGTGGTGACGATGCGGTGGCGAGCTGCTACTCGTGTGGCCACCGGTGTCAGACATGCTCGCGTGTCCGGACGATCGATTCTCATCAGAGGAGGAGCTGTTGCCGGTGCATTCTGGCCTCCTCTGCGAAAACGAGCGATCGAGTCGAGCCTTTTCAACACTGCGACTCTGCATTGCATTCTCTCAAGCAATAATGATCCGTCATCCTGTTGTTTTCTCTCACATGCAAATGACGATTTTCAGCCGTTTAAGCGACAAAGGGAGCAATTATTAACATTGAGGAGACATTGCAACGCACAAACTCTTAACTGATAAATTCGACCGTGAAAATAATTAATAAACAAAAAATAAATGACAAATGAAAGATAAGAAATAAAATAAAAACAAAATAAAAATAAAATAAAAATAAAAAATAAAAATAAAATAGAAATAAAATAAAAAGGAAAAAAGGAAAAAATAAAATAAATAATTAATAAACACGTGAATGAGAAAACGTTAAGAAAGTATCGATGGTTTGATGGTCGACGAGAGAAATGGAAATTCCGGGCTAGACAGCCACGGAATGTGCATGCGGCCGCGCATTCGTCGCACAAATGATAACCCCCTTTCCCGCATACCTGAAGCGCGCGGAGCTCGTGTAAACTGAGATGATGGTGCTGAGAGTGACGTGGGTGCTGCGGCGTCGGGGTCGGTGCCACACTGTCCGTGTCCCTTTCCGGTATCATATGCACCATATCGTGGACTCCGCTTTTCGGGGAGTTCTCGGTGAAGTCCTTGGAGTAAGGAGGGCAGTATATCTCGCGACTGTTGCCGCCGCTCGGTCTGCAAGTGAACGTGACACGTTACGGCGTTCTTTCCGCGATAATGGAAGAAGGATAATAGATGAGCCCTTCGCACGACGGCGCTCATCTCGGTGATCATCTCGGATATCTCCGGCGCGCGAATCTCGTCGCGTTTGTTGTCGCTCAATTTCGGCTCCGGGCTCTCGCTCGCGCTGAGCGATCGCGCGAACGAGAATAGAGAAGACATCCGGTGTGTGTGTGTGTGTGTGTGTGTGTGTGTGTGTCGAATTTTCGCCGCTCAGAGGATCCACCGCCGATTGGGCCGCGCGGCGCGGCAAGGGAGGGGTGACACCCGCTGCGACTTAGGGGCGACTCGCGCTGTGGGAGTCGCGCTTAGGAGCACCGAGTTTCCCTACCTGAGCGACCGACGTGGCGCGGCGCGACCGGTACCTGCCGTCCTGTCACATAGGTCAGCGTCTTGTTCATCGCCAGAGGGACAATTCCAGCGACTCGTTTTCGACCGTGAGCTCGTGAGAGCGCCTTGTCCGCGGCGACGAGGCGACGCGCAACACGAGTCCTCGCGGACGGACACATTCTCGCCGGCCGGGCGAAGGCTCACAGTCACGAAACGCCGCAGTCTACGCGGCGCGGCCGATTCCTAGCGTGAAATGTGCTCGGCAGATAGGAATCGCGTGTAATCTCAAGACGGAGAAGCGAGTAGATGGGACGCGACGCTCCTCTCGCTCCTCCTCTCGTCGCGCTAATGAGCGAGCCGCGCGCTGCCTTGTGAACCGTTGTGAACGATTGTGAGCCTGGCCGAGCACGCACCAGCCGGGCTTTTTTCACCTTGGAGTACTAAAGACGCGCGACTAACCTGTGCGCGCCGATATGGCGTCACTGAGAGAGACGTAGACTCTCAATTACGAGCGTACCTGTAATTAGCACCGCGAGAGCATTCGGAATTATTCATATTTCATTAAACTCACGACGGCCGAGGAGAGCTTCGCATTGCTGGCACTGGGAACCCGGGGCCGCCTAATTGCGCCGCGATACGCGGACATGCCGATCTCGAAATTTCTCGCCGCGATATTCGCTCGAAGCGAGCAGAGACATTCGTCGTCCATCCGCGACGATGCTCGTGGCGAGAGCAGCGCGATATTTTCCATCTAATGTAACCGAAACAGACGCGAGTACCGCGCATAATTTTGCCATCGAGCTCGGCGAAGGGGGAAAGAGATGGAAAGGGGAGAGAGAGAGAGAGAGAGAGGGGGGGGTCCGGCGGGAAAAAGAACCGCTGCTGTTATCACGATTCTGAAATTATCGATGATTAATAACGCTGGCCGGCCGATTGAGCCGCGCATTCCGATGAAAATGCATGGCCGCGCACATGCGAGCCGAGCCGAGAGAGAGAGAGAGAGAGAGAGAGAGAGAGAGAGAGAGAGAGAGAGAGAGAGAGAGAGAGAGAGAGAGAGAGAGAGAGAGAGAGAGAGAGAGACGCCGTTTCGAAACCGCACGGACGCTATTATATTCAATCGCGCGACCATTGTTGGCCGATATATCGGTGGCCGGGGTTTAGCTTCGACAACTTTCGTGCCCGGCATTAGAAGTTACGCAAAAGCGCGGCTCCGGCTTGGCTGTGCTCGCGCGGGCATACGGAGAGACGGAAAACGCAGTAACGCAGGTAGCGTATCGGACAAATCAATCGTCCCGGTTATGGTAGCATACGGTTACGCGAAAAGTGCGCAATCCGCGCTGCTCGCGAGTCAGCTATTTAACTCGCTCTCCTCGTTTCACTTTTCAGTCGCGACCTTTTTCGAGCGGACCGACACCGCGGCTATCTGACGAAGCAACGCGCTATCGGAACGGTCATCGAGCACGGCGATCGACGTCGGCCGGTGAAACTGTGTTCGAGAGAAACAAATCGTAATAAAGAAGTTTGCTCGAGAATACAGCCGTAGAGATGTGTGTACGACGAAGAGAAGAGTCTTCTTCTGTCTGTTAGCGAAGGAGCCGGGGTTGCACGCAAGCCTGACCGATTTTATTTTCAACTCCGACGGCTGATTCGAACGATGAAAGGTGTCGACGAAATCGAAACGCAGTTGCACGTGTATAAATTTCGTCAACTGCCGAAGGCTTTGATAAAGGCTGCATAGTGCGAGTAACAGCGTCTCTTGGAACGCGAAGTAAATCAGACGATAAATAGTATAGCAATGGACGCGTGTTGAGTCAGCCTTATAATCGAGTGGCTGAGCAAAAATTGCAGCTTACACGAACGAGAGTTTCGAGCAGCGCGGAAATGTCGAGGGAATTAGAACGTGTTCAACCCTGAAATCGAATTCGTTCGACTCGATTCCAGCTGTTTCCATCGATTTTCTCTTATAATACGTTCATGAGCGTGTGTGCACGAGAGAGAGAGAGAGAGAGAGAGAGTGTGTGTGTGTATGTGCGTTTCTTAAGACTCTAGATGCCCTGGAATGCCGCAATTTCACGTGTCAAGGCGATTACGCCGATGTGAGTGTACAAATAGCGGCCAACGTTTTTGCACGTTAAAGCGAAAGAATTAAAAGGAAAAGAAGCAGAGAGATACGAGTGTATGTGTGTGTGTGTGTGTGTGTGTGTGTGTGTGCATGTGCGCGCCTGAGCACGCGCTCTATGAGTGATTAAACAGTCCGAAGGCGGTCGACTCGAGTGCATTTCTTATGCGCGTCGAACAGCGTCGCCGTTGAGATTCAAGCATTAGCGCCGGCGGCATCATCATCTGGATTTCCTCGGAGAGCACGAAGAAAGGATCGTTTGTGCGCGGCGAGGGAATAAATCAGCGAGAGAGCGCGGCTGCAAACCGGCGAGTATCTCTCATAATCGCGCGAACGTAATACCGATTCGCGCGAGAGGCGGCCACAGTGACGATTTGCACGCACGTTCCGTTACGTGCTATCGATTCGATAGAGAGCGAGACAGAGAGAGAGAGAGAGAGAGAGAGAGAGAGAGAGAGAGAGAGAGAGAGAGAGAGAGAGAGAGAGAGAGAGAGAGAGAGAGGAGAGAGAGAGAGCGTCGAACGTTTCACTCGAAGCGCGTCCATCAGTCACGCGCGCGGGGAGAATTGAGCGAATGCACGGAGATAAGGGATTTAAATGCGAAAGCGCGCGATTACGGTGCTGTCCGGGCGCGCTTTATGAATCATGAATTATGGAGTGCTGAACGCGCCTCTTTATATGAGTATGCAAGATCGGTGACGCGTTTTAGACGCGCGCGCGCGCTCGCCCGTCTCGCGGCGAGAGATAGGCGCGTATCGCGCGATTCGGCGTCTCTTATCTCGCGATTGGAAACAAGGATCTGCAATTCCGTTTTGCCGTATCGTTAGCGCGCATGACTCGAGCCGAGCGACCGACGCGCGCCGCCTCGGTAAGGTACGCGAGGACGAGGAATCTGGCCTTCTTCATGGGCGGGCAATGAGAAACGCTGCGCGGACTGGCCGCTTATTGAAATGACCGGGTAGAATATTATCGATTAGAAAGGGTTCTCGGGGAGGACAAATATTGATGGTATTTTCCTTTGTTAGATAAAATGGAATTTTTCAGTAGAAATTATCGACAGGATCGCGGACGGCTATAATGGACGTCGGAAGAGTAATTCGAGTATTCTCTCTCTCTCTCTCTCTCTCTCTCTCTCTCTCTCTCTCTCTCTCTCTCTCTCTCTCTCTCTCTCTCTTTCTTCAAGTTTCTTCGAGTGAAATCCGAGACGAAACGAGTGAAAATTCATGCCTAGCGATCATGAGAATCCAGTCACGGAATCATAAAAGTGAACCTTTCGTTCGCACAACGTAGATCGTATTTTCAATCCTCCACCTAAGAGAGCGAATGCTCCCAATCGATCGGCACGAGTTCACTCCCGCGGCCGTCAAATGTATCAAGTTTCCACTGCAGTGCAGTGTCGAGTGAAAATTGACTCGCTCGACAGGTCCGGTGAAAAATCCAGCCAGCGCGGCTGAAAAGCCGCTCGAATTCAAGCGCCTCGGCCGTCGCTGGACTTCCCGAGCGGAACTCGGCTGCAAGAAAGCCCGAAGAGTGAGTCGAGTATTGTACAACGGAAAAAAAACACGCGGATAATACGATCGGGTCGGGTGTGCATAAATTGGAGCGAGTGCGAGTCGCACGACGGATCACCTCGACTGCTCGAAGGCTATCCGTTTGTGAACGTGTCGAGCGAGCGAGAGCGCAACTTTACCCCCTGAGCCTCCACTGCTGGACGAAGCTCCAGTCCGCCTTGAAGCCGCTGGTGTCTCCGGGTAGAGACCAATAGTCCTCCAATTGGCTCTCTTCCTCCTCTATCCTCAGCACGTCCTCCCTGCTGGGACTGACGTTCACCACGATCTCGTGCGCGACCTTGCCGGGGTCGTCGTTCGCGGGAGCGGAGTCTCGCGTGACAGCCGCATCAGCGTCCTCGCGCTCGCGATCGAGCAGCCCGTCGTCGTCCTTCCGCGGCGCATCCTCGGGCGAACTCCCGTTGCTCCTCGCCGACAGCCTCACGCAGCTCGCCTCCGGCGAGAACGGCGGCGGCGGCGGCGGCTGCCAAATCGGCTTGTCTTCCCTCTGTCTAGGGTTCGAGTCGCCGAAGTAGATGACCGTCCTGTGAGCGACGTCCTTCGCCGCCTGCCTGTGCTCGCCGCCGGGGTTGCTCGGGGGTGCTGGCTTCGCCTCGTCGCCGCGGCCATCGTCCTTCGCCGCGCTGGCCGGAGGAGCGCCGCATCGGCTCTTGTCCTCCAAGGTCGAGCTCCTCTCGTAGTAATCGTCGCGTAGTTTCGCCTCTTGCCAGTCCCGCATCGGCGCCGGCGCCACGAAGGCCACGGCCCGCCGCAGGATGAAGTTCACGCCTTCGTCGCGCGACCGCGCCGCCTCGACGCCGCTGCTCATCTCTCGGAGGCCCTTCAACTCGCGGCAGAGCACGCACCTGCAGTCCTCGGCGCACTGGACTCGTCTCGTGGAAGACATGTCAGGCAATCGCGGCGAGGTTCATTCTGGAGCGCGCGCTTTGGGACTCTTCCGCTGGCACGACGCGCCGACGAGGATATTGTCACGCGCTCCTCCTGCTGGTCTCCCCGGCGGGTCGCCTCCGCTCGTCGTCGTCGGCCGACGTCGTTCCCGATTTAGTGGAAGCCGCAGCGACACTTCCTCCTGGGCTCGTAGAATGCGTCGGTCTCACGTCCTGCCGCGATAACGCTGCTCTGATCTCGCGACGACGACTCACCGCCAACTTCCCTCATCGTGATTCATCGCGCAACGTTTTCTTTTCCGCTCTGTGTTGGCAGCCGGATACTTGGACTCTCGGTCAGTCGGTGATCGATCGACGACACGTGGGGCGGCCCCGGCTCGTCTTGTGGATCGTCCTGGAGAACGCGTGTCAGGACGACGGCGAGGGGCGATTACTTCGTAATCGAGTCGACCGATGATCACTTCGCGATCGGCAGCTCCCGCGACGCGGCTCGCACTCTCGCAACATGGACTCGCGGTTTCTCTCTGAAAACGTGCTCGACAAGCGCGTGAGATCGGGCCGATCGCGCAGCAGCTCGTCGCACGCGAGGAGTCTCCAGCGCGGCCATCGCGCTGCCGCACTCAATGTAAACACGCGACTGACGATGACGGCGTGTCCGCGGTGGTTTCCTGTGCACCGGAGCGCAGGTGAAACGCCGTGCGCGCTTCCCTCGCGCGCGGTCTACCGACCAGCGAGGAGGAGTCGAAGAGAAAAGAAGAGATATCCGTATCACTTTCCTACCTTCACCGTGTGCGTGCCTTCCCCGCCCCCGCCTTTCCGCCTTCGCTCACTCTCCCTCTCTCTCTCTCTCTCTCTCTCTCTCTCTCTCTCTCTCTCTCTCTCTCTCTCTCTCTCTCTCTGTGTCTCTCTCTCTTTGCCCAGTCCCCTCGCGCTCTCCGTCTCTTTCCGTCCGCCGCCTTTTGTTCCGCCGCGCGTAACTATGATATCACGCGGGAAAGAGCGGTCCCGTAAAAAAGCGCGCACTCCTCCTCAATGAACGTGGAAATCGCATCCGGTCGTCGGCACATCCGCGCTCCTCATTCGGGATCCTTGCCGATCTCGCGGCCTCGGCAAGAGCCGAGCAGCTTGGCTGCGCGGGCGACGACCACGCGCGGCTTTTGTCGTTCAGCCGTCGCCGACGAGGTCGTGTGTAATCACGCAGGTGCAATTAGATAAGAGCCGCGAGAGGATCCTGCGATCGCAAGGACGAGGATCGCAGGAGGCTGGCCGTAGAACACTGCTCGCGGGGCGAGTTGCAGCGCGAGGTATCCCGACTGCGTAATCCGGCGTCGAAGGTTTTATCGCGACAGCGAACGAGAGCTTATCACGTTGGCGCGCCGGCGGTGGCTATGTTGATGACGACGACGACGACGACGACGACGACGACGGCGGCGGCGGCGACGGCGGCGAAACGAACGCTCGCGATCGGCGATCGCGACGTGCATAAGTGCCGGCCGTCGCTCGTAAACTGCCATGCTCTTTTCAGCCGCGGTCGGCCGCGGGAAACGGGAGAGCACAAACGAGCGTGTGTGTCTTTGCCGAGCAGAGCCCCACCATGTGTTTCGGGGGAGGACTTCCGGCGACCATCCTACTTCCTACGACTCGTCGCTTTCGATACGCTGTCGCTTTTCTTTCGTTTCCTCCTCCCTTTTCCTTTATTTTCTTCTGCATTGCGTGTTTCGCGATCGACTTGAGGAATAATTGTATGTCCCCTCTCCTCTCATCCTCCGGCCTCGAATCGCATGTGAGACTTTGTGCGGGCCGTTGCCGTTGACGTCTCACGGCGCCCACGTTCGCGGCTTCTTTTTCTCCGCGCGGTACCGCAACCTTCTCTATCGTGAAATCTGTCCACACGATCGGAGCAAAGAGAACGAGCGAGCGAGAAAGAGAGAGAGAGAGAGAGAGAGAGAGAGAGAGAGAAAGGGAGGGAGAAGGTTGACCGTGAGTACCCCGCTACGTTGATTCTTTCCGGTATCCAGCGTTACCTCGGCGCGGCGCGAAGAAGATTCCCAGGTGGCTTGCCGAGCGGTAATTAACTCGTACAGGTGCACTCGCGGGGTGCTCACGGCACGCTCACGCGGAAAACAGGAAGCGAAGTGGGTCAGCGTTAAAAGCGTCGCCATTAGAATTACACGGCAGCTACGCGTCTGAGATACCGGAGGAGTTTCGCGTCGCGGAATTATTTCCGCGTGGATTATTATAGCGCGTCGGCGAAGCTCGCGCAGTCTGCGTTGATGCAACCACTCGGTGCCTTGGCCGCCGCGGGCCATTATGTATTCTTGCGAAGCAATCCGCGTGTCGAAATGGACGATCGCGCGCGGCCGGCGAAATTGGAAACGCCGGGCCGATGTGCGAGGAGGCGTTTCTCAAGGCGAGGCGGTCGAGATCGGCGGTTTTCCGGCGATTAATCCGAGCGACGCTTCGAGATCGTAGATCGTAAATAGATGGTAAACGCTCTAACGCAGCAATCGCGATCATAAACGGTCTCACAGCCGGCAACTCGAGCCGTTTGCGGGAAACTAATCGCTCGATATTTCGCAAGATACCGCGCGCACGCGGCTAAAATGGCTAATCGGAGTCCTGCGTGATTCTCGAGTGAGCGCTTGGATTTCCCGAGGCGCGTTTCTCAGGGATCGCGACCATGATGTCTCGCGACGATGGAATAATATTCTGCTTCCCGAGAGGAATTTTTTTCGACCGCGGGAAATTTCGACAGTAATATTTCGCGGCAGATTTCATCCTCGACTCGATCCTCGACTCCGATCCCGGGCAATTTTCGACGATTATCGACGATTGAGATTCGCGCGAAAAAGATCGCCAGTTCCAGTAGTCGCTCCGCTCTTCCCGAGCGGAATTTTGTTGGAAGACATTCAGAGGTCGCAGCTTTCGTCTTTTTAATCTCGCTCTCAAGCAGAACGTTGCCTTGAAGTGGCTTCCGAGCAACGTCCAATCGCGTCATACTGTGCGCGTTTCCCTTTGCATTTTTCTCCGCCGCTGTAACTTATATTACATACTTTAATTGAAACGAGTTACGCATACGGCGTACATTCATACATAAGAACGGCCTTCAGCGCGCGTTATCGTAAACTGACGCGAAAGTAGACAGCCCGGCTTTCTAGGTAAACCGGTATTCCTTATCACACGCGAATTGAAAATAAGCTCCGCCCGGAATCGCCCGGAATCGACCGCACGGAATCGTCGCGTCTCGCCGCAACAGACACTCGCGTCCGCGCCGGTCGGCTAATAACAATAATTACAATAATGGTAATAACGGTACCCCCCTAAGAGAGTAAAATACTTCTCTCAGGACGACTCTCAGCGGGAGTACGGCCGCGCAGAAAGAAGCGCAGAATTTCGAAGGAAGCTTCGCCTTCGCGCTGACCCCTAACAGGATTTGCTGAATGAACGTTCGGAGAATGGCCCGGCGAAACTCGCAGCACATGTCTCTCGCGCTTCAGACGGACTCGCGGGAGGAAGAGTTCAAGGAGGATATTGTCCGTGTTCACGGGGCGAAACTCCGGTGTCAAGGGCGGCGCGGCGGCGGGGAGGACTCCGCGTACAAGACCAGGAACATTAAATTATTTAGCGGAGCGTGTCCGCGCCCGGGCGCGCCTACACCGAATGTGGAACCGGAAAGAACAGTGCTCCTCTCTCTCTCTCTCTCTCTGTCTCTTCCCCTTTTTCTCTTCCTTTCCCCCCTCTCTCCCCTTCAGTCTGCTCGCCTCTCTTCCTCTCCTTCGTCCTCGCGTCCGGCAGAACGTCCGAGGGAAAACGTTGATCGCGACGTCGCTCGGCCATCATCCGATGGCGCAAAAAGGCAAATTACACTCCCTCGGAAGTGCGTGCGGAGCGCGCGCGCGCACGCGCGCGAGTGCATGAGTGCACGCGAGATGTATAATTTTCCATAAGCGCTTTTTCCCCACGCGAAAGTGACGCACGTAGAGCGTACAAGCGAGCGAGCGAGCGGAAGCGCAACTCGGTTCTGCAACTCCGTCCGCGTGCGTTTTCGACTCGCGCAATACGGCCGCGTTGAACAGCCGCTGATTTCGATTGTCGTGATCCGCTCGTCGTGAGAGAACTCGCGGGAGACCCGCCCGCGCGAGAGGATCCAGGATGACGCGCGCGAGCGAGGAGGAGGCGCGGTGCGAGCGACCGACCAATGTGGCGCGCGGAGGTTAAACATCGCGTCCGCGTGCGATTAATTAAACGCACGCACTCACACAGACGCGCGATTTTCGACGGGGCGCATCGATTAGCATCGAAATGTAATAACACGTTCGGCAGGGTTTTAATAATCCGCCGACTCTCTCGAGCCGACTCGTGCCGCTCGCGCACGGCTAACAGTTTCTCGCGGACGGGAACGAACGTACGCGAGATTGAGGGAAATCCTCGAAAATCGAGAGATCCGCTCTGAGAATAAACGCCGCAGCGTGGCGCGGCGGCGTAGTCGGCCGTTCGGGAAAAAGGCCGTGTCACACTTTTACCTCGGTGAAGCTTGCGACGCTCTCGCGAGCTCGATGGGAAAATGCGTCTTCGCTGGATGTGAATCGCTGTGAACAGACAAATTCCCCGCCCCCGGGGCAGGCGTGCGTAGCGAAGCTCGTTGAAAGTAAAATGTAGTAAGCTGGTAGTTAACATTGTTAAGCGGACCTCGGCAACGTTGTAATCAAGAAATTCAGGGGACAGTATCGTAATGTTGATGTGCTGAAAATTCGACAGCTACGTCGTTGAGTCGCCGATTATGATCCTCCCGTTGTGAGAATCAAAATCAGCGCGCGCCTGATATGTAGCTTGAGACTGGCTCATCGTTGAGTCGGACTTCGCCTTCGTCTCTCGAGTCTTCATCGCCGACGAATCTTCACGAAAGGAAGAACGTTGCGACCTTTTTCTCCAGCTCGCTTCGCGTCGTCTTTCTTCTCTTCCCGGTCTCGACGTCTCCGCGCGACGACAGTCCGACGTTTCTCCGATTTCCTCCCGGCGATGTCGCATTTGAGTTCTTATTCGCGCAAACCTCCCTCCTCTACCCCTCCCCCCCGCCCCGCGTCGCGGTGTCTCAATTATCGGCGGGTAGAACTCGTGGACGAGGCGAATGCGCGCGCGCGCGCGAGACAGGTGTACCTGTCCGGCCGCGCGATCCTACGCAAGAAGATAATAAATGCGACTCGTCCCTGACCTCAGCCGACGACCGGCGCGGCGGCGGCGGTAGTAAAAGCTAGTTAGATCGGCGCTGTACAACGGAAGAAAGGAGGAAGGCGAGGTGGAAAGACCATTAACCTAAATATCCGCGGCGGCGCGCGGGCGCATCGGCGTTTCCTCTCACGCGCCGCGCATTATTATCGCGAGCCGAGCCGAGAGCGCGCGAGCTTCTCGTCGCGTTCCCAGATAACGTTTTCTCGCGATTTCCGACTTTCGGATGGCGGCTAATTAAAAAGCGAGCTCTCTTTTCGCACGATCGTGGCGCCCGCGCGTTCGCTCGCTCGCGTTCGCCGCCGCCGCATAATGGGCGCCCCGAGCTGATTTCTATTTCATCCCGATTCGCCGCGCCACGAGGCGCAGACGGGGAATCGCGCGGATCTCGGATGATTGAACGTCCGATGAAATGAGATGCGAGGTGAGAGTAAAAGTCCCGCGGCGCGCAACCGTCGACGACGGCGTCGTAGTGTCGAGGCGCCGCAGACTCGGAAGGAGAACCGCGGGACTTTCTTTTTCCATCGTTCGACGCGGCGCGGAATATGCGCATCCATTTTTTCTCTCTCCTCCTCCGTCCAGCCTTCCGAGAGGCCGCGACGCGAGTCGCACGAGGAGAACTTCCACGTGGACTTCTTCGCCGAGTACTCGCCGTGGAAAATCTCGTATCTCGGGCGCGTATCGAGGACAGTCCGCCGTCGCGCGGCCGACCCAACGGGGGACAAATCAGGCTTGCGGGTTCGAATTAATAACTCTACGGGTGTGGCCGCGAATGAAATGAATGGAAGACGCGGCGGGAAAAGCTATCGCGCGCAGGTATCTCGGATACACGAGACTCCACCGGCCACCGGATTTCCAGTCTGTGGGACGGGAAGATTCGGGGGGAGCTCGCTGTTGAATTGATGTGACTCTTAATGTGCGACTGAGGAATCCTCTAATTGAAAGACAAATTAGGCGCTCGCGCGTCGTGGAATCCCGTGTGTGTGTGTGTGTGTGTGTGTGTGTGTGTGTGTGTGTGTGTGTGTGTGTGTGCGTGCGGCCTGCTCAAATATTCATGACGGGAATTAAATGTCGTCGACCTCCTAACAGCCCCCCTCCCGCTTCTCTACGTTCGATCAGGAACGGACGGTTTGCGCGTGTACACGAAAGCACGCAAATTGTCACGAGATCAGAGTTACGTTATTATGCTCATTGCGTGCGTGATGCCGATGTTGCGAGATGTCGGATAGACACACCCGCGTTTGCTGCAACTTCCGTTACGAATAATTCCCCACTCGCTCGGCTCATCTCGAGACACCCGTCATCATCGTGTCATCATCATCGGCCGAGCGAGCGGCGCGACAGCCCAATTCACGATATCCAATATTTGGAGATGGCCCATATTTACCGAACGCACATTTTCCCGCCGTCCAAATGAGACCGAGCGGTGCCCCCCTCCCTCTCCTGCTATACGAGATGCCAGCCGGTTGCTGCTGAGATCGCACTGGCCAAAGAAAATATCCCTTCTCGTGAGACATCTCGCCGCGTCGAAGTGGGATACTTTGCGCTGAACGTTTACCCCCGAAAAATAAAGACGCGCTCCTCCGCCTCTGAAGAGGCGAGCAGGCCGCTTAGAAAAGTGCCTCCGACTGGCGGTTTACATAAATGAACACGCTGAAACACTCGTGGGAGAGCCGGCTAAAGCCGCCGCGCCGATCCCTCGTAGGTTTCGATCGACCCTTTAAGCTGGAACTCGACTCGACTGTCTTTCCGATCCGTGGAAATACATTCACCTCGCGACGCAGTGTGTGCGTCTACACGTCAGCACTTGACGAAGACGCGAATAAAATTCATTCGCAGCGGTATATTTATGTAGGAAATATACCGCTCGATGGCTGAAGCTCGCGGAGTCGAGCGAAACGCGACATCCGAATAGACCCGACGCGGCAGACCGAACGCAAAGGGCGGATGCCGCGCCGAACACGCAGGCGGCTGGCCCGCGCCGATAATTATCTAACCCTTCAATTTAGAGACGGGCTCCTGCAAATTGCAAATTCGGGAGCAGCCACGGCCTTCTCGCAATTGCGCGTAATAACGCATCCCGCGCGTCTCCAAAACACCATATTTGGCTGGTGCGGCGGCGCGGCGGTCGCGCGCTCGAATGCGCGGCATCGGTAGGCACAAAAGGGCGCAAAAGAGCGCAAAAGAGCGCAAAAGAGCGCAAAAGAAGGGTGGACGCTCGCCTCGCCACGACGGACGACGGTGTCGCGAAGAAACGTAAATTTCTCGCGGCGGAGGAGGGGCGGGGAACTTCGCGCACAAAGCGGGCGGCAATATGGGAACTCTGAAATTCCGGCCGGACTTATCTGTATGCCGCGCGGATGGCGGTTTCCCCCGCGCGGGCCGCCCGTGACTGGGATCGAAAGTGATGTCGATGAAACTAAATAACAGGGAAAGATAAGCTATGTCATACGGACGTCGTGCGTCGCCGGGACATCGTTAATCGGATCGGTTGTAATTACGTGCCTCGTAAACTTTAACGATCCCCGATCGGAATGGCCGATTCGGCGCACAAAAAAGTGGGCGTTATAATTGACAATGTGCAGCGTCAGATTTACGAGAGACTCGCTCTCTCTCTCTCTCTCTCTCTCTCTCTCTCTCTCTCTCTCTCTCTCTCTCTCTCTCTCTCTCTCTCCCTCTCTCTTCATTTTCTTTTCTTTTTTTCTCGTTGCAAGAGACGACGCATGCTAGAAGTTGCAACCGAATGAGCTCGCTGGTCGACACTGATCGAATCCAAAGCCGGCGAAATATCCGGCGAAAAATCGGCCGTTGCGACGACACCGACCGGCTGATCGATTCGTTCTCGAGAGGTAGTTTCTGCCATCTTTCTCTCATTCTTTCTTTCTTCCTTTCTTCCCTCTCGTCGCGCGCGCGCGCGCGCGACATGCGATACGCGGCTAAAGTGTGTCAGATGAAAGTCCGGGATGAAAGTGGGCTCAGTCATACGACGTCGCATTAGCTCGGCTCGTCTAGGCTCGAATCATCTCGCAAACGGCACATTGTGCGGCCTCGCGACGCCGAGAACAACGCGCGCGCGGCCGCGTATCAAGTGACTCCGCTCTTTCGCTTCAACGGCAGAGCCACGCGAATACACCTAGGAATTCGCGCGAGCGCGCGCCGCAGGTGTAGAGGGAAGGCCCGAAAGGTTAACCGAGACGTCCACGAACTGAACGTCCACGTTTTCTGCGGCCCGCGGCTTCTTCCCAGCGCGATCTCTCTACCGGTAGGCATTCCTGGCGAGCGCGCGAGTTCCCTCGCGCATCTAACGAGCCCAACAATCGGCTGATTAGACACGTTCGTGTGACGTCTCTGACGTCGTCTGAGCGGCGGAAAATCGCGCGGGCCGTCCCCGCGTCTAAGAGGGATTTGGCGCGCGAGTTGGAGATCCTTTCCACTTTCGGCCGGTTGCTCCAACTTCTTGCTGAGTTAACTGATAGTTAAATGATAGTATGTTTGTCTTTGTTTCTCCTTCAATTTAGACGAAGTCGAAGACAGACGATCTGATTTAACTGTCAGTTAACTCACCAAGGAATTGGAGGGACCTCCGCGCACACGCGGAGGTCAAGCGGTGTCGCGATGTTACCGCGTCTCATTAATTCGCGCGTAGCACGTGACGGAAATTGCGCGCAATCAATTACGGATAGAGTTGATTAAACCGTCTCGAAGTCAAAGCAACTCGGCTCGAGTTGTCTCGGCAACATTTTCTTCCTCCGCTTCTCGCTTTGCCGCATGGAAAATTCCACGTACGAGGGAAACAAGCCCGGCGGAGATCTCGCCGCCGCGGTCGGATCTTCATTGTAAGATCGACCGGTCGAGATCGTCGATGTCATCGGATAGAAGAGGGGGGAGGGTGAAACAAAACGCACTCACCGTCGTGGCTTCGGACGTAGAATCTCGTGGCCCGAATCGGATATGCAGATGCTCAGGCTCAGCGGCCTGCCGTAGTGCTCGGATGGTGCGCCGGCCTGCACGGTCGCCTGCTGAGGGCTGGAGATACCACTCCAGCCGGAAGTGCTACCCAGGAAGAGCGGCTGTTGCCCGCAGCCGTCCATCGTCGGCCGCTCCAGGTTCATGATGTCTCCGGGGAGCTGCTAGTGCCGTTGGGAAAGCTGCAAATCATCGGACGTTTATTACGCTCGATACGCCAACTTTATGCACGTTTATCGTCGCGTGGTTCTCCCCCTTCCTCCCCCCACAATCCCTTCGGGAATGTTAAAGCGAGAACCCGGAAGCGCTTAACAGCGTAGTTTACGCGGCCGCGCGGACGACGACGGCCGACGTCGCTCGACGTTATTTAGAGCAACGACACGACTAGGGATGCAACGATAAATCGATAATCGATCGAAGTATCGATATATCGAGATACAAATATCGAATACTTATCGATACTTTTTTGTCTCCGATGTAAAATCGATATATCGATATATGAATTTTACTGATATTTCGTATTTTTCAGTTACAGCTCTGGGGGCTTATTACGGTTCTACGGCCGAGATGAAAATTGCAAAAGTGAATGGGAATTCACCGGAATATATATTATGTAATCGGTCGATGTCTAGTAAATTCGCTCGTTTTATCATTTTAACCTCAATCGTTGAACCGTAATAGATCTCCTGCTCCATGTATGCGGTGATCTCCGGCAAACGACTGCGGTTTATTCTATATTTTCTAATAAGAATATGACAATAAATTATATGAAGATCAAAATATTTGAAAGATCTTTTTAAATTTTTCATGCATATTCTTTATACGCATACCTCTATATGTATACATTTTTTTATATAAATATCGATATTTTTCAAAATTGTCGATATTATCGTTATCGATAGTTCTGAATGACGATAATACCGTTATCGATGTTTTGAGAAATTCTTGCATCTCTAGACACGACGCTCATTCATCGGTTCATGAGGGAAGGAAAGAGAAAAGAGGAAGAGTGAGAGAGAGAGAGAAAGAAAGAGAGAGAGAGAGAGAGAGAGAGAGAGAGAGAGAGAGAGAGGAGGCAGGCGCATATCGTAAGATATGCATTTCGAATCCGGCGAATGAAAGGAAATGTTGTACAAACACGCTGCGCGCGGGAATAATGGCGAGATTCTGCCTTCGCGAGGAACCCGAGCTAGTTAACCGGGAATAATCTATGAAAGAAAGTAATTATGCGAGACTTTCTCGAGCGCGAAGGTCATTAACAAGACGGTCGTGTAATTGCGGGAGTAATTAACGACCGAGATGCTATCGCACCGAGGAAAACAATTATCCGGGCTTGATCCGCGCGCGATGGAGAAATGACGCGTTGAAGTCGCGACGATAAGGACGATGCGGTGCATCCTTCGTCGATATCTGCGATTTTCACGGCTTGACAAGGCCGTCGATTTCGCACGCGCCGGCGGAAAAGCGCGGAAACGGGGCGGGAATCGGGCGAATCCGCAGATATGAGAGAGGAAAAAATGGAAAGGCGGAAAACGCGTTGTTTCGTAACGTTAATCACGGGAGAGCATCGAGAAATCTTATAAAAATGCATCAAACAAGTCAGCCATGATGCCGCGACTTACGAGCGCAACTTAGCGAGTGAGAACAGAAATATACATGCATAAGTACATACACATAGAATTTCCAAAAATGTGATTTCGCGACACAACGAATTGGAAAAATGCATGAATGGAAAAACTCGAAATCCTGATTTTCCGAGAGATGCGAACGCAGACGGATGCAAAACGATTCCCGCAAAATATTCCCGAAGTATCGAACGTGCACGAGTCTGGACGCGTTGCAGCCGACGAGAGAGTTCGCCCCGTCTCTTCCGTGTGCCGAGCACACTGTTGCTGTCCGCGTCGTCGCTCGCTTTTCTCGAGAGAGACGCTAGACTGCTTTCGAGCGTGTGCGGAAAAAATACCGGTTACGCGACTCACAGGGTGCTTTCAATAGGAACTCGCGGGGCGAGAAAGAGATTACAAAAAGAAATTACCGAGCGCCGAGCGCCGAGAGAGAGAGAGAGAGAGAGAGGGGGGGAGAGGGGGAGGGGGGAAAGAGCCTCTGAATTTGACCGGTTGCGATAACCCGGACGGATAGCAGGTCAGATGAACGGGCGACGAGCGTAAAAAACCGCTTCGCGAGCGCATTATATTATCGGAGCGGACGCGGTGAAAAACGCGAGCGGTCCTCTCCCTCCCTCTCTCCCTCCCTCCCTCCCTCTCTCTCTCTCTCTCTCTTTCTCTCTCTCTCTCCTTACCGCGTATCGAGAGGAGTATTTCGGCCGGGGGCCACCGATGAGAAATTCTGTCTCAATATACGGGGGTCCGCCGCGTCGTCCCCCGGACTCGCCCCATACACATCGTGTTTGTGCACGCTCGTGTTGCTCGCTTTGACGGACTCTTGTATGCAATTACTCTGCCAGGCTCCCAAAGTGCTTCCTTAAACGTGCGTTTCGAGAACGGTGCCCCCCCTCCCCCCGCTCGCTCCAGCCGCCGCGCCGCGCGGAGACCCCCTTTGGGGCCGTGCGGCAGCCTACTACCTTTTGGCAGCCGGGCTCCTTCGGGGAACTTTTATCGATGTAATGTTCGCCGAATCTCTCATCATCGGCGATAGTGCGCGACGCTTTTTATCGCTAGAACGCCCGAAACCGGTCGACGCAAGCGCACTTGAAAAGACCGCGTCTCGAGAGCGACGCGTTCTCGCGGACACGTCGCGGTATCCTCACGAGCTCCTCCTCCTCCTCCTTCTCGTCGGAGCGAACGGCACACGCGTGCGGATTGCGTGCGCGGCGGATGATTTTTCATATCAGCCATCACTCGTCACTAACTCGACCAGCTTCGTTCCAGTGATCCTTCATTGTTATCAGCTCGAAATCAAGCGAAGGTCCTCCTGCAGCTCCCCGCGGCTATCCTTAACGCCCGGCGGCGCAGAGTCCGCGAGGAGAGCGCCTTCTCCTCGCGATTCTAGCTATCGGTAAACGGCTTCTGGAATTCGAAGCTTACGGTCTCACCGCACCTCGCCGCGCGATCCTTCCTCTCGGTTTGAAGACTGATTTAACGTACGGGGTCCTCGAGGTAACTGGTTTAATGTAAACGGATCGGCCAAAAATGGCGTTGTCCCGAGTGTATTTAACTGACCTCGACTGGTCCATCTCTCTCTCTCTCTCTCTCTCTCTCTCTCTCTCTCTCTCTCTCTCGCTCGCTCGCTCGCTCGCTCGCGCACACATCTGCCTTTCTAACCGTTCGGGTCCGGATTATACCGACGTGCAACACATACCTGGTGGTAACGAACGGGCGTGTGCACGAATGTACGAAGCCGCGGCAGCGCGGCGTAAACCTATCATTTGGCCGGGGAAAATCAGGGTCAACCGGTAATCGTTAAGTGATTTTGCACAAAACCGAACCGGAGGCTGCGATCCTCGCTAGGGCGTTGTCGTTTATTTAGAAGCTTGCGCGCACGCTACGACAAGGACGACAACGACGACGATGACGACGACGTCGACGACGCCGTGCGCGATCACGATGATCCGTCGCCGCGATGCTCCGGCGGAACTCCGCACGGCACGGGAACGGTAACGCAAATGGGAGTCCGTGAGGAAGATTAATGGCTGTATCCTATGACGTTATCTTTCCTAATGGCATTTCAATTAAGTCGATCCCCCTAACGCGGCGCGTTTTACACGACCGGAGGGCGCAATTCTTCGGAAGATGTTAAGACGAAAGACGTGCATAAACGCTCTCTTTCACTCCTTCTCCCTCCTTCCCACCCTCTCTCTCTCTCTCTCTCCCTCTCTCTGCTTCGTTTTTCGAGCGAACTGAAAAATTGACAGAAATTTCGGCATTCGAGAGATGAGAAAGCACCGCGTTGCGAGCGAATCGAAGCGACCGACGGCGCTTTTGCGGTAAAGTTTACCGTAAAACTCGTTGAGCCCTCCACGTTCACGTTTATCGACTCTTTCGTCGGGATCGGGTAAAAATAAGTCTCTTGGATATACGGTTAAAATGTACGAGCAACGTCGCCGTGCAACAACACGGCGCGCCTTCGCGAAGCGACACCTGACAGCTCGTCCGACTCGTCTCGTCCAAGCCGTTGATGAGCGCGGGCCCCTTAAGCCCGTATCAGACTACATATTGAAAATGGAGCGCGACGAATTGCAGATTAGGACTCGAGCGATCGGGCGATTCTGATCTCGGCTCGCTTCGTGATCGATCGAGTTCCAATCTCCAATTCGCAACTCATCGTCTCCAGTCCACGCACACATACATCCGAATGTATTTCGATTCGATCCGACTTGAAGTATTCGCCCTGTAGAATGAAAATCCACCGTGAACTTCGACAAAGCGTGCATCTCTTACGATTTCGTGCGTTACGATATTTTCGTAACCGCTCCGAGTGAATTTTCGTTCCTTTCGAGCGAAGGAAACTTCCCGCAAGAAATTTGGAAACTCACTCCAACGAGACGCTTCGAGGGTGCCGACCGCATCATCGGCGTCATGTGTCATCCTTTGGCTTTGATTTCAATAGAAATTGACTGAAATAAAATTCCTTCCGTTATTTATGCGTGTAACGCAATATTCCACGGTAGAGCTAGCGGAACAACGGAATTAAGACGAAGTATCGTTGCAACTGGATCTCGGAAGAAACACGGTCTGCGGTCGCGAATCGGGAAAGGCCCGATGGAACGATTGACGTGGGCGCGGGTCGAAATAGAAACGAAGGCATTGTGACCCGTGCTGCGGTCGCATCCGAGCAGTCACGTGCGGGTTGAGGAAGGTTTGGGCGCGCCCCGGGAGTACTCGCGGCCGAGCATTATGGAAGATTGCAACGCACGAATTTTTATGAAATATTATAAATGTATCTATTTGTAGGAAGGCAAGCTTCCTTTGACGATTGAAGAAACCAAGATAAGAAACGAAAGAGAAGAAGAGAAGACGAAAGAAAAGAAAAGAAGACGAAAAAATCATGCGATTTTACGGATAGTAACTGAAAGGTTAATTAAAGTTACCTTAAACGACAAATAAAGACAGAAACCCACAATGGACTTCGCCTACTGAAGTATTACGATAATGCAATCGCAAGGATCGAAAACGCGCACGTTTCACCGTAATTAAAGTGAGATCCGTGTGCGCTTGAGTTTCAACGAAGAAAGACAGAGCAGGGAAGGGAAAAATCGACGCGATCGAGGGCGTGGAAAGTACAGCGGGAGAGAAGAAGTGCTGAAGAGAGAGAAGAAGTGTGACGCGGTCGTGCCAGTGAATTCGCTCTCGCCCGGGGCACCGAGCGCTCCGAATACGCCACTGGCCCGGCCGGCCGCGTACACGCACTATGCGTGGGCGCGGACCGAAAATACGATCGAGCTCAGGGCACGGAGTACTCTTGACGCGGCGCTGGAACCCGTCGTGTATACGACGGCATTGAATACACATATATAACGCGACACGATGCGCTGCGCCACAATGTGCGTATGTGTGTGTACAGATATATGTACACACAACACATACATATATTCGAAATAAATATATATATATATATACAGGGTGTCCGAGATCTTTTGGAAACGAAAAATGGGGGAGGTTAATCGGATCAAACTGAGAAGAAAATTCAAGTACCATTTTGCAAAAATCGCAATAGTCTTCAATTGAAAGAGCCTCTAGATGTGGTTATTTTCAACCATTAATAACTGTTGCGATTTTTGCAAAATGGTACTTGATTTTCCTTCTCAGTTTGATCTGATTAATTTTTCGTTTCCAAAAGATCCCGGACACCCTGTATATGTATATGTATGTATGTGTATATAACACATGTACATACATATATGTGGTGTGTGTGTGTGTGTGTGTGTGTATACATATATTTGTCGTAGTGTACAGAGTGCATGCGGTCGTCCGCCCCGCGATCGCCGCATTCCAAGGACTGCCCAAACTAAAG
Source organism: Harpegnathos saltator (assembly GCF_003227715.2). Taxonomy (NCBI): domain Eukaryota; kingdom Metazoa; phylum Arthropoda; class Insecta; order Hymenoptera; family Formicidae; genus Harpegnathos; species Harpegnathos saltator. The sequence continues at coordinate 992,762 of NW_020230172.1, read as the reverse complement.
CCTATACCTTGTACGCCTGGCTGTCTCTGTCTTCTGCTTCTTCTCTCTCTCTCTCTCTCTCTCTCTCACTCGCACACTCCGTTTCTCCGTCCCTCCGCGCACTTCATCTCGCGATATCCACCATCCGCGTCTCGGCCATCCCTTTACCTCCCTATAGACGCTTCTTTCTTACTCCTCTCTCGGGCCTCCCTCCTATCTCCTCTCTCTATCCCGCCTATCGGCGAAGTCTCTCGCGAGAATCCGCGCGCCTTGTTTCTCTAACCGGACAAAATTTACATATTTCTCTCTCGCTCTCGTTTGTCCGCTCGCTCTCCCCCCAGATTTGTCCGCTTCTTCTCTGTCCCTCTTTCTTTCTCTCCGTCTCGCTCTTGCTCCATCGTGAATGTCGCGCGACACCTGGCACAATCCTGCCGATGGCATCGACGAATTTCATGATCGCGAGATTTTACGGGTGGCGCGTGATGCTCCGTGATGGACCCTTCGTCCCTTTCGCTACGGACCGAGAACTCGATTGCCGCAATTAATTTTAAACGGAGTATAATTGTCCCTCAATCTTTCTCTTTCTCTTTTATTCTACATTGCGAGAAGAGAAGAAAGAGGAGAGGGGACATTCAAGTCAAAAACCAAACAACGTTTTAGAAGAATCAATATTAACAAAATTATTTCTTTTTTATCAGGCTCGCTAATAAACGTTGTTCAAATGAATCTTTACAAGACAAAATGAAAAACGGAGGATTCATCGAATTCCAGTCGACATCTCGTCTCTCTCTTTCTCTCTCTCTCTCTCTCTCTCTCTCTCTCTCCCGCGTCTCTTTCACCTTGCACGATCGAGAAGATGTACGACGCTAAAGATTGAAGAATCATGATGAACAGTAATCTTGTATCCGAGTTTATTTTCGTCGAGGACAAATCGATCCCGATAAAATTGATAAGAGAAACCATGAGACGACATATCAACGACTCATCGAGTTCGAGACATCGACGTCGTGTTACGTTAATCAGAGTCGATTATTATTACTTTGACTTTGTCCCAGATGGCCGCGGGCAAATGCATCTTTCAGGAAACAAAGTCGGAAATTGAGAAATGGATGACGTTTAAGTGAGACGTCCCACTTTTGCGTCGCAGCTCTCCAAGAGCCAAAGTTACGCTCGTACAAAACTTCTCTTCATGAAAAATAAACGACTAAATCCTCCGATTCGGATCGGATCGAAAGCAATCGAGGATCACAAATGTAACTGCAGTGACTGCGTTTACAAGTGTAACCCGTAAAGCCCATATCGGACTAGGTACTGAAGATCGAAGATTGAAAGCTGACCGATCGAGCGACGCGGGGCGAAGATCGAAGACGTCGATTCACCGAGTTGTAATTCTCGTCTAACCGACCCAATTTTTGTCCCCGATCTCCAGCACCCGGTCCGATGCAACGCGGGCTTCAAGATCGCGGTCGATGGTGGTCGCATGTCAGACTTACCGAAAGTCGTTCAACGCGTTGACGGGAAGGAGCGTTCGAACATCCTCGCGCTGTCGGCCGCATATCTGGATGGTCGTGGAAAAGCAAAGTACGCTCTCGCGAGGTCGAGAGCTTTTCCCAGACGAATTCTCGTTTCTCACTCACATTGTCCCGCTGCTGTTCCAGACGACAGGTGTGTTCCCTTCAGCCGCACTTACTACCGTCGCGACTACCTCATCATTCGTTCGTCCTCTCTTTCGTTTCAACCGCGGGATTTCAGCGAGGAGCGCAACAAGCGATCGGATTCAACATCGCCGACATGTCGGGAACAACCGCGGTATCATTCGTATGTACAAGCAGAATGCGGAGAAAATGTCTCCGTGATGAGCGGAGCGTCTCGGAATCGTCGGAAGATACAGAAAACGCCTCTCTTTCGTTGCTCTTTCCCGCAGCTCTCGCAATTTTCATTCCACAGAATCCTCCAAATCTCTCTTTCTCTCTCGCTCTCTCTCGCTCTCTCTCTCTCTCGCTCTCTCTCTCTCTCTCTCTTCTCTCTCTCTCTCTCTCACTCTCTGATCCAAGTCCGTGGGACTGTTAAAGCGTAAAACCCACTTGAAACGGACACACCACGGCCGCGATGTTCCGTTATTTACTTTGGCCATCCGAAGCGTATAATTGGCGGGCTCTCCCGTATTCTTTCCTCTCCTCTCGATACCGCTTCACAGCTCCGGAGCGACAAATACCGGGGCCGCGACGCGTTCCCGTGTTCAATCAACATTACCACGTGTCCACTTTCCGTCAAAATTCCAAGACACTCCGCGACGGTAACCCGGAGATGGTCCAGCGGCGGTCTCTTATCGCGGCGCAGAGCTGTTCGCTTTCTCTCCTCTCGAGGCAGCCACACTTGTTTATTCGTCCGAATGGAAAATACAAGGAAGAGCGACTGAAAGGGACAGAACTCTGTCTTTCTCTCTCGCTCTCTCTCTCTCTCTCTCTCTCTCTCTCTCTCTCTCTCTCTCTCTCTCTCTCTCTCTCTCTCTCTCTCTCTCTCTCCCTCTGTCCTTCCTGTCGATCCCTCAGGAAGCTGGACAGCGCCGCGTCGATAGGCGATTGATGGCCGAGAGCGTGGCCGAGCGCGGAACTGTAAACACACTCGGCCGGGTCTTTAAAGAGAAGTCCTCCGTCTGTCGCACGGCACGGCGATCGACAAATCCGGCGCGCCGCCGCCGCCGCAATACCGATGATCCGATCCGACCCGATGGGCCGTAGCGCGGCCACCGAGCGTTTCCAATGATGACCGCGTGCGCGCGCGCGAAGACGGACGAGACGGAGAGATATCACTTGCGAGTTCGAAACGTCGCTTACGTACGCGCCGCGATTTTTCTCTCCCGCGATCACGCCACTCGCTCGCTCGCTCGCGTGCACGCCGCTCGGCGTCGTCGCGAGTCGCAGCCGCCGCCGCCGCTGCCGCAGCCGCCGTTTTTCGGCAGCTGTCAATTACCGCTAACACAGTTGTCGCGTTTATGCAGCCCAGCATCCCGAGATCCCGACTACTTTCGGTCCAGACCCCCGTCGAGCGGCGGAGAGGAGCAAAAAATCCGGGAAGTGGCGCGAGCTGAGGAAAGCATCCGACCGCCATCTTGCGGCGGCTTCCGACAAGAGAATGTTCGTCGTTCGCGAGAATCTCGGCTGAGCCTGGCGATCATTAAGTTATAACACGGTTATAATACGTAATTATACGTATCTTACACACAAATTGATTGTATAATCGACAGAGATCCGACGAAAGTACAGGCTACAAGTGGACAAATCGCTAGCCAATTGAAAGTTAACGAAACGAAATAAAAGATGCACGCTCCGCGCGACATATTTTTATGCTGCATCTTTTTAGCAAGTCGATCGTCTCGATTAAACTGAAATCGAAATGGCAACGAGTTGCGCAATGTTTCGTGATAAGTAGAGAACAACTTACATTCGGCAGTGCTCCCGATGGTAACACGTGGCCGAGACTTCGCCGGTGGGACGAAACCTAGCAGTGCAACCGTTGAACATCGAGCCGCCATTACGCAGCGACCGTTCGAACTTTTCGCACGACATGCTCGAGACGTGCGTTTCGCTCATTCCCGACAGCTGCTCGGCGATATTTGTTTACGACGAATGCGCGAGACTTATTTTCGGCCTTTTCGTGAAGCATATCGCGCGAAATTGTCTTTCGGCTAGCCAAAATCGGCAGAAATACGGCACGGCTTTTCGAACGCGACTCGCGCCCAGATCGGCCCATTAGCTGACTGAACATTGCAGCGATCGAGTTTCTCGAAGCGGTGTCGATACTCTCGAAGCAACGCGATATATGTTTCGGGCCGATAAATATAACGGGTCTCGTTAAACCACCGACGAGGTAATCAGAGAGGAACGTGATCGTGAGAGAGGCCAACACGGCGTTTTCGGCGACACCGACTTTCCGCACTGGCAAAGGGCGCCATCTGCATCCATCTTGAGAGGGGAACTACGATCCTACATCCACTTTCAGGTTTCGACGGTAAAACCTGCATGTGGTGGCAGTCCGTGCTACATCCATTTTCAGGCGGTTTATGTCCGTGCTACAATCATAATAGCGTACTTGACAAGCACGGTCTCTCGCGCATTGTTACGCGTTTATAACATGAATTAACATGTTAACATGTGCAAAAAAAAAAGAATTGACATTGTGTATGATTAATATCATGAAGATCATACGAAGTGTCCGGTAGCTGCCAATCCGAAGTGTGAGGGTAGATTGGGGATTGAGACAAACATAAAAGTCCCATACCGTTTTGCGAGATTCGCAATAATTATCGAGTTATTAATGAGAGAAATCTGAGGAGTAGAAGCACGCCGACATAGATGATTCGAAAAGCGTTGCAGCTGCTCAGGGCAGCGATCATGAATCTTTTCCCTAGCGTGAACTAATAAAAAGTGAAAGACTTCTGTGAATCAGTGAAAAATGAAAAATTTTATATGAATTTGTGAAAATCGAAACATTTCACACGACAATTGGATCGTTCGACATGGCAGTTGTGTTCTGGATAATTCTTAATGAATACCAAAGAAATCAAAATGATCAAAACAATAAGTCCGTGTAGTCCGAAGGATATTACGTGACACGCAAAATCCGTTTGATATATATCACCGACGAAAGAAGCGCCCCCATTTTAAAGAGCGATCATAAAATGTGCGACTACTTTGTCACGCTTATATCATCAACTCCCGCTTCAATCTCCCATCCTCGATAGAGTCAACGTATGATCAAGCGCGAGTTATGAAGATTCAGTTTCCGCGAAGAAACTAGTCGGGGCACGTTCGCAGCCGCAGTGAAATTGAACGTTCGCGTTCGCAAAAGCCTAACATTCTACTCGCAAAGGGACGCCATCGCCTCTCTTTTTACAACGGTCCGGATATTTAACTCCTTTCTTCCTTATTTTCCGCGACAACGATATCGCGACGAGGCCCTAACGAGGTGAATTAGCTTCCCACATAGCACGTAATATTACGTACTATATGGGTTATAACCAGCGTTTATGTCAAGAGCGCTTCTCGAGAATATTCCACTCGAGGGGTTAGTCCGCGATAGAAAGTTTCCTACGACTGGAGGCCGCTGTGGTTTGAAGTTAAATTGCAGCAAGAGCATCATTATCGAGCAGCCCTGAGACGAGCTGCTGTCATCCGTCCGTGACGTCTGCCACGCGCCTTTGCAATTATCGGCAAATTCAGTTTTCTCGATTGTTCGCGCGATTTCAAGTGGCCATAATATATGGAGATAATACATGGCAATATATGGCAATAATATATGGCAACAATATATGGCAACAATATACGAAATATATTTTTCGTTACAAAAGTCAATGCAAATTTGCAGCATGCACAATGTAATAATAAAAGAGCTCTCTGCAAGCATTGAGTCAAACGCTCACCGATGATGATATTGATGATGTCTCGTTGCATCCAACCAGATCCACCAATGTCCGTCCATGTCCGCTGCCGCTCTCCATGTCGCGCAGCATCCATCTTGCAGCGCGTCCCACGTTGATTGCTACACTTTCACCACACTTCCGCGACGCGGTCGATACGCGGTATTAGAGCGGCGATATTTGCGTCAATTAACGAACATTTTACGTCGACATCGGTGGAAACTTTTTACGTGCTGCGAAACGGACTCTCGATCAGCGAGGAGCAAGAACCGTGTGAACATTTATCGACTTGTCTAAGGGATTTTTACGGCGTTTTTCGCGATCGCGTCTGAAAAGTCGCGAAAATATGGGAGTATCGATGTCTACGAGAATATTCGCGAATGCATGCGAGGAAAGATTAGACAATCAGAAACCGGTCACTCCGAAGGAGCGCAAAGAGAGAGAGAGAGAGAGAGAGAGAGAGAGAGAAAGAGAGAGAGAGAGCGGGGCAAAGTTTTCACGCATGATAGTTCCGTCACGACGAAGCTTACGTTCGCGATACTTTGGCGAAATGAGAATTTAAGCCTTCTTTATTAGCAGCGCGAGTAAAAACGCGTATATTAATAACCACGGTTGTGATATTCAAAGGCACGCGAACGAGGATACCTCAAGCTCGGCGTGCGCTGGCGCAATTTCTGCGCGCATTATACGCTACTCGAGACAATAGGGATCGTGATGAATGAACAATATTGCTAAATAATTCTATAGCCTGTTTCGGAAATAAAAGAAAAATAGCCAACGGTATCGGCATTTATGCGTATGAATATATTTTACACGGACAATTGAATATTGGCAAATAATTGTCGTTAAATAATTCTGCGGCCCGCTTGAAAAATGAAAATAAAGCAGCCGATGACCGTATCGCGTTTGTAGATATGAATATCTTTTATTCGGATGACTGAACATCAAAAGAGAATCATTCGGTATTTTAAATCTCGTATGTAATGCAGGCTATCGATCAAGTAATCCCCTGATTGTTCCGAGCAATGTATTTTATTCAACGTCACAAACACACACATGCAAGAATCTATTTGCGTTGCGAATGAGGGTCAAAAGAGGAGAATCACTCGGACGCGAATAAACTCACGAGACAAACGTTTATTGTAACAATGAGGAGGAACGCTAACAAAGAAATAAATCGCCTTGGATCGGCAATATCACTGTTCGCGGAAACGCACACGATGGTGAGAACGAGACGTTCGCCAGACGAGAAATTCGTCTGGCTGCGAGCTTGCGGAGAGGAACGTTCTTCTACGAAAAACCCGAGCAGTTAGTCGGTTAGCACGTGCGCATCGAACACACGGGCGCCGGCTATTGATGGGCCACGTTGTCGATACCGTTGTGAAATCTCACGTCACGATCAGCTGTGTGTACAAAGAAAAGTAGAGCATTGTCGCATCGAAGACAAACGCCGAGTTTGACTACATGTGAGACTCACGTGCACGCGAGGTAAACATAACTCGCAAAGTCGCTCTCCCGTTAGATCACTGAATTCAGCGATCAGCGAAAAATGCTGCGAGCGCGAATCGCCGAAAATATGTCGATGCGCTCCGACTGGAGCTTGATCGGAACAATTTGCCATTTGCATTGACTCGAACGATATTTTATCTAGTCCCACATCCGTCATGCGGAATTTTGTTTCTCTTTTCATTTTATATTCACTTACCGAAACGACTTGCAGTCAGAGCCGGCCACGTTCCGCTTCAACTCTGTAACAAAAAATTCACATACGCTCATCAGATCAGACCAACGAGTGCGGGCGAGTAAAAGACTAGTTTACCCTCTGCGATCGTAATTCAAGTCGAGTCGGAAATTATATCCCAGCTCTAGATCGAAACAGAGGACTATAGTAAACTTGTAAACTTACCTTCAAGCCGACTCTGCTTGGCCCGAATCGGATCCTCCGGTACGTCATCCGCGTCCGCCGGATTGCTGTTGCTTTCCGTAACAACTGAAATAGAAAAATAATTTTCTCGGTTGATAACCTGCAGTAGAGAGAGAATATCTTTGATCGGGACGAATCGAAAATACAGAAATATTTTTGTACGGAATTTTTATCTTTATATTTTTGTTCCAACATTGAAAATTTAAATGGGACTTGAAGCTTTTAAGAAAACTGATGAGGAACAAGTTGCAAAAGCAAAGATCGTAAAGGGTTGAACACAGATGTGTAGGAAACTTATAAACTTTACCTTCCGACCGACTCTGCTTAACCCGAACCGGATCCTCCGGTGCAGCATCCGCGTCCGTCGGACTTGCTTCCCGCAACGTCTAGAACAAAAATTTAGCGTTCTTGGTTGGTAAGCTGCGGTAGAGAAAGAATGTTTGGTCGGGATGAGTGGAGAATATTCGCTACGGTTTTTTTTTCTTCATTGACATTGAAAGTCAAGATAGGACTTGGAGCTTTTGAAAGAGCTGACGAAAAAAAATGACAACAAGAAGCGGAGACAACAGTTGTGTGCTCTCGAAAATACTCCTTTACAAATGGACATTTAAATTTGGATGCCGTAACGAGAGTAAACAAACTTGAAAGAAGCGCTGACCGAAAACAAAAAAGGTCGCAGTCTAAGAAGCGATATGAAACGTTGAATATTCTACACAAGACCGGACTTACACAGTTGGAAATTATTCAGGATATTTGATTGAGAACATAATGAATTAGAAATCCGCGTTCATGGACCGTTATCCGTCTCTGTCTGGATCAATATCTCTTGTATACAACAACGCAATAAATAGATAGACAGACAGAGATTGACGAGAGTAATTACAGATTCATAAAGTCATAATTACTAGCCGTAACTAATGACGGATCGTGAATGCCGAACGCGAAATTCCGACTTCTTATTCCCGGAAAAGATAAACGTCCGCTCTCGTTATCGGAGACCTCCCGTATAATAAATGATTTCACATACCTGGAAACGTGACGTATCGCTGCCGGCGTTCTGCTTCCCGGCTGCTGGAGTCCTCCGGATTTCACTCGCTCACGCTTCTAATGCCGATACTTGCGATTCGATCGTGCGATTAATCAACGCGATGCCGACGCGATGCCGATTGAGTATCTCGAGAATCGACGAGATACTTTTCTTTCAATTACACGAGACGGAAGTGACGAGCGCGGCTGATGGAATGGGGTCGAGTACGCGAGGCGCGCAAGTATTAATACGAAGGGCAAAAAGTGTCATCGCTCGCGAGCCGATCAACACAATCGGCGCGATGTAAACATTGCGATGGTTGAAGCAAGAGAGACTTACCCTTGGGCGTCTATTCTTTTCTCGAAGGTTCCGGAACGACGAGGGGAACTTTCCGGCGAGGAGGTCTTTCAACTGTACGCGACATTTATTTACTATTTATTAATTACTGAAAATAAAGAAAATTACTCTGTCGAAGCATCGGACATTTGTTAGCTTTATGTCAATTAAAGAGGAATGTGTACGATTAGAAAATGTGTTAGCAACTAATTGTACAGAGTGTCAAAGTTGTTGACGCCGTTTTCGAAAAATAATTAAAGGTCATGGTAGCGTTAAAGAGTGAAATTTCGTCCCGTGCGAATTTTGTCTCGTTCTTATTAAATGTTACATTATCCGCTGCGGACAATAACTCTTCTACTTTTCATCTAATATTCAATGATGATAAATAACATTTAATTGCATTCGTTTGACTTTTTTTATTTTGAAAATAAAAAAATATATACCAGGGTGAGATTTCACCCATGACGACATCAACGTGATTTTCTTTGATGCTTTTTTAAAAAGTTCAGGTATGTCGTCGACTCGCGGGATATTTATAATCGGAGTCTCGCCGCGTTAATTAACACGTGTTCCTCCGAGCGAATCGAATGCTCACCGACGACCACTCGGTCAGTGCCACGAGCAAATGTCCGGAACGAACGGGATGCTAAATTGAGAAGCAGGACGAAGAGAACGGGACGCGGGCAACAGTATATCATGCGTCTCCAGACGTGTCAAATTGTTTATTATACAGGAGACTTTGATACGGCAACATGTATTCGAAGATTTAATATTTAATACATATTTTTATTTTTCCTGCTCCTCCCCTCCTCTACCCTTCGCTCTTTTTAGACCTCCGGGCATAGCCTGGCATAGAGATGGCAACTGTGGTTGCAGCACGGACATAAACCGCCTGAAAGTGAATACAGCACTGACTTCCACCACATGCAGATTTTACCACCGAGACCTGAAAGTGGATGTACCATCGTAGTTCCCCTCTCAAAATAGATGCAGATGGCACCCTTTCCCAGTGCGGAAAGTCGGTGTCGCAGAAAATGCCGTGTTGGCTGCTCTCAAGTTTCTCTCTGATCAAAGACTGTCAGCCTTAGGTAAATTTTCGTATCGGCAAAGGGGCTTCGAGGGGCCCGGTAATTCAAAAGCGATGACCATACCGATTGCTTTAGCTACGCTGAAAATGGCGCGAACCATGTTGTATTTCGATTACAATACAAAAATATCATGTAAGCGCTATAAGTCTGTCGCGTTGCTTGAACTTTTCGCACTCAACTCCTTCGATTTTGCTTCCTCCAACATTCGAATATGCGTCCCAAGTACGAAAAGTGCGAAAAGTTGAAGCAACACGACAAGCCTGATAAAAGCTGTGAGAAATAGAGCATTAGTGTACAATGTAATGTGTAACAAAAAGACTGTACAAAAAAATCACCAAGCGAAAACTTTTAAAAGCGGTACAACTAAGTCAGATCTGTGCGAGCAAACTTCTCAACTTGATTCAACTTGATCTTTCTTGATTCTTTTTTTTTTCAAGAGTAAGCTGATAACTTTCACGTTTCATAATAAATATTCTCCTTTCGGAAGAGCGAGCGACGTTTCGAACGAGAGTAGCCAGCCAAGGAGACCCATCCGGTTTTATAACGGAGGTGATTTTTATTTCAACAAAAATAACAATTTACATTGAACTGTTTTGATAATAATATTATCGTGTATGCTACATCTGTAGTTTACTGTAGGCGTGGTAATGCTCTCGCTCGCTATATTAATTTTCAGTTACTTTGTTTTAATTAGTCGCAATTAACAGAGCGTGTGTTCGTGGATAATAATCGCTTCGTTACATAGTGTGTCTCGCGTCCTTCTTCTCTATCATCTTCATCTTCCACTCCTTCTTCTTCTTCTTCCTTTCTTTCTCTCTGTTTCTTCTCTTTTTCTCCATTATCAATCTCGCCTCCTCGTCTCTCCCTTTTCCTCTCCTTTTCTCTCTCTCTCTCTCTCTCTCTCTCTCTCTCTCTCTCTGTCTGTCTTCTTTTTCTCTTTTCCGCCTTTTGTCGTCCCTTAATTTTCCTTACGCTAGCTTGACGTTCCGCGATCGCGCGCCGTATGCGTATATTATCATTTATGATACAACAATCGTGGGGTAGGAGGAAACGTGGAGCAGGAGGGAGGGAGCTGTGTGTACCTCGGCGTTTATATCATTATGTACAGGCTTATCTTCTGCGTAACGTACGAATCGAACGATAGACACACCGATCAAACTAGTCTCGATCTTCCGTCAACGAGTTACAAACGAGTAAATAGGTACATGTACATGCGACGTGCTCTCTCTCTCTCTCTCTCTCTCTCTCTCTCTCTCTCTTTTTCTCGCTCTCTCTCACCTCCTCGTTTTCTCTCTCACTCTCTCACTCTTTTACTCTCTCATTTTCACGCTCTATCTTCGACGTCGCCTAAAAACTCTAATCTAGACGATACTCGTACGCGCGCGGCAGAAGGGCGATAATCAACGTTCGCTTCGTCGCCGTTCGTTAACTTCCCCCGAGGAAGAGGGACGTCGTCGCTTTCTTGTTCTCTCTTCTCCCCCTCTGACTGTATATCTCGAATTTGTCTACGTCTATTGTACACTGTATCATACACAAGATTGCTCACCCGCGGGCGATTTCCTCGAGGATGGACAACGGGAGCGGACGGCGCTTTCGAATACCGCTTTCGCGACGACTCGAGAAAATCGATCGAGATTTCGATCGATCGAGACTCTTCGATCAATAGTCGTCACTGCGCCCGCGCACGATCGCGCTTGCTGGCGCGGAGAGCGACAAGTGCAAATGATCCTCGCTGTGTTTCCGGACGATTTCGATGCCGTGGAAGCGCGATACGGCACGACACGAACCGTTGCCGTGAGTAAAAAAAGGATCCAATAATTCATCCTTACTCAATCGTAATGTGTAAAAATCGCACGACGAGACTCTATTGGACAGCAATGTCGACGCGCGGCGAACGGTTGCTCATGTTCGAATTGCAGATCGATTTCTCGTCGCGGGCGCGAAGCCGATCGCCGATTTTTCTCTCCCCCTCCTCCTCCTCCTCCTCCTCCTCCACATCAGCTCCGTTCCGTTCGCGTAGAAGAGTGTTACCGAGTCGTCGTCTAATTGCGGCACGCGGAAATCGCTCTCGCGGGTGGTCCACCCCGTTCGAAGGACTCAGAACGCACTCTCGAGACACTTCTCTATGCAATGCGCCGGCGAGAAAAGAAAAGAAACAGGGGGAGAGAAAGAAAAAGAACAGCAATCTTATGCTCTCGCGTATGTACGTCGCTATATAATATCGTACGTTACTTTTCTTTTTTTTCTCTTTCTATGTACACGCCGATTCTCTCCGACAGGATGGGCCAGGCAGGCCTTCGATTCCGCCATCCTCTTGGTTTGCTTCTCGCAATCTATGTACACGTAGGACCTGTCTCTTTTTCACGTGTTTGCTCCTATGGTGTGTGTGTGTGTGTGTGTGTGTGTATGTGTGTACTCGTGTTCAAGCTGCTCCTAAAGCCTAAAGACGAGGATCGCGCACGAGTGTCTCGATCGCGCGAATAGGACCCAGGCAGCACAACATGTCCTGGAATCATGTTGGATGTGTCCTGGACGCACTCAGGACGATCCCAGGACCTGTTGCGCCATCAGGGTGTGTCAGTTCCTGAGGTGCGCGGCTCCAGTTCCAAGTAACCCGAGTATGTGACGAGACAAATTCGGTCGCGTGGGAATCGACGCTTAACGACAGCGAAGACATCGGTACTCTCGAAGACAGCGTTTCGTCTCGTTCAAGAGAGGGCGATAAGTCGAGAATAACGGAGGAACTTGATTTGAGAATAACCGGGAACTGGAGCCGTGCCACTCTCGCGCTCGCGAGCAAGCGTTCGCGACTCGCCGACCTCTTCTTCTTTCTCCCCTCTCTCTTCCTCTCTCTCTCTCTCTCTCTCTCTCTCTCTCTTTCGACAGGGGCGATTGCTAAACGCGGGCGGTCTGTTTCGCTCAGGTACTACACGAGGAGGAGGAAACGTGACGCCGAGGACATTCTCTCCTCTGAACAAGTATGCACGAAGATCGAGCCACGCGGTCGCGTGTTTCTCGCTCGTCGCCTCTCGGACATGTCGATTAGATTCATTCAATCGCTTCTCCGCGCCGTGTATCTCTCCCTCTCCCTCCCTCTCTCTCTCTCTCTCTCTCTCTCTCTCTCTCTCGGTGTGTATCTGCATTATGCGTCTGTTAGGTGTACGTATCTGTGTGTGTGAGAGGACGTGTGTGACCATATCTACACATTATTATATCTACCTCCACTTAACTCTGGAAGCATTCGACGCTTTCGTCGGGAGCCCGGCGAGTCTTTCTTTCTTTTTTTCTTCTTTTGTACAACAACAAGGAATCCTCGAAGGCGCGCGCCCGGTGGTGACACACGGTGCTGTGTGCGTTCCGTGAAAAAACCGCGGCGGACGGGTTCCGCCGGATCGGCACGCGTCCCGTTACGCGGACGCGACGATCGGTGGTGTTTTGGCGTGTTACGGATGAAGGGAAAGAGAGAGGATTATGCAGATGCTGGTAAAGAGTGAGAGGCAAACGGAATTCACGCGTGTGTTCACCGAAATTTGCGGCGGGAGAGTAATCGCCCAGGCGAGCGGAAGGGGAGAGGGAAGACCGATTCGCGCGCGATCATTTTTTTTTTCCTTTGGGAAACGATCCTCCGGTCGGAGGGATTCGCGAACGGATCACTTTGAGGAAAACGACGTCGCGAAGACAAAAGGAGAGGCACTCTCCGTCGCGTTCTCGATCGGTACAGTTGAATGGCGGCGTAAGTAGTTCGTAGACCTTTGTTCTTTTTCTTCCTGGAGCGAAATCTCAATATCTCAGTCACGCGCTACGCGACGACACGAAAAATGCACATTTTTGCTTCTTCGTTGCGTTGAAAGAGAGCGATTGTCTCCGGCGATGACGGGCGAGACGCTCTTTTTTTTCGGAAGGAATCGAGCGACGACGAAATTCGCAAGGACTGCGTCGCGTGCACGCGCGCGGGTCGCACGAGGTGGTTGAGCGGCACATGTGTATGTGTGTACACTCGTGAACTAAAAGGTATGTGCACCGATTTTTTGTTGACTTCGGAACGCGCTCCAACTTGAGGAGAAAGACAACCACTGCTTCATACGTCAGCGCTGTCACTTATTACGAGAGCAAAAGGATGGCATATACGAGTGTCAAATAAGTAGTGATTGTGGCGTAGACACAAATGTCTTGAAGACTTTGAGTTATAATTGAAGAAATGAAGACAACAAATAGTGATTGTGAAGAAAAATGGCAAAAGGCTTCATAAAATTTGTAAAACAGTATATTAAAGAAGAGTATTAATTGTCTAATAATATTTTAAGTGAAAAATATTTTTAAATTTGAGTGTAAGTTAAAAAAGTTATAAACCATAATTTCTTTAATGTTAATAAATTTATCATCGACGTCGAATGAATATATATATAATGCTATTATTTCCATAGGTGAGGAATTATATTATTGTGTTCAGCAGACCAAGTTGAGTGATATGAGTATCTTGTTAAAAGATATCACTCGACTTGGTCTGCTGTTTATTTTTTATGAGCGCAATAACATAATTTTCCACCTATATAAATGATAGCATTACATACATATTCATTTAACGTCAATGGCAAATTTATAGCTATAAAATCATTAATATTAAAGAAATTATGGTTTATAACTTTTTTTTAATTTACACTCAAATTTATAAATATTTTTCACTTAAAATATTATTAGACAATTAATACTCTCCTTTAATATGCTGTTTTACAAATTTTATGAAGCCTTTTGCCACTTTTCTTCACAATCACTATTTGTTGTCTTCATTTCTTCAATTATAACTCAAAGTCTCCAAGACATTTGTGTCTACGCCACAATCACTACTTATTTGACACCCGTATATGCCATCCTTCTGCTCTCGTAATAAGTGACAGCGCTGACGTATGAAGCAGTGGTTGTTTTTCTCCTCCAGTTGGAGCGCGTTCCGAAGTCAACAAAAAATCGGTGCACATACCTTTTAGTTCACGAGTGTACAACTGGGGATGAAAAGATTGTCCATAATTTTTGTGTGAGTTGTCCCGGAAAGTATCCATCTGATCCAATGAGAAAATTTGTTTTCTAATGGGAGAATTCTTTCCCATTCGGGCAAGACGGATATATCCTTCAAACTTACACGAAAAGGACAAGCTTCCTGCGATCTTCCACGACCGCCGTGTGCGAAAAAGTGTATGTGTGTGCGTGTGTGTGTGTGTGTATAGTGCATGTCAACACGTGTTCGGATACATTCGGTGCGTTCGGGTTTGTCGTTCGAAATAAATAAAATAAATTCATATACAATCTCGTTTTTTGCGGATAACAATTCCACCAATTTAATCGCCTATGTTTCATATCGTTTTCCGTCGTTTTATCAATAAGTGAATATTGTTCGGGAGCGGATCGGGGCTTGGCGGAGCGGAGCGCGGCGTTGCGAAGAGGGAGGGCGGAGGAAAGTTCTTTTTCCCTAATCAGTTCGTGGCTGTCTAAACCGCTAAATGCTAGCTACGGCGATTTATAGCTAAACCTAAATTCCTTATACAATAGCATACGGATAATCTAGCCAATATTACTTGCTCAACTTAGAAATTAATATTATTATGTATTATGTACAACACTTAGAGTTATACCGTTTCTTCTTTTTTACTTTTTTTTTTCTCTTAAACCCGCCTCACCAAGAAGAGAACGACGTTGAAGGGTTGATTCACGTTGAAACGCGACGCGCTAAAATATACTCGCGCGATCTCTCTCTCTCTCTCTCTCTCTCTCTCTCTCTCTTTTTCTTTCTCCCACTCTCTTTCTCACACATACATACACATACTCTTTCCTATTCTCTGTTCCAAACTACAGGCTACGCTTTGCACTGGTAAATAACAGTTGAACCTATTAATTCCAGATACATCACAGATTCATTCCAAATAAAAACACACACGCCCCCTCAGCGTTGTATACGCTACGTGTACGTCGCAGCGTTGTATATTATCGCTTAACGATTATACATCTTGTCTTCATCATTATGTACAAAAGAAGCGTCTGTATTATGTGAACAAATATGTATATATGTATATATATATATATATATGTGTGTGTGTATGTATATGTGTGTGTGTGTGTGTGTATGTATGTCGTTTATATATATGTATACATGTACACATGTGTGTCTTGTGTATGTATAATATATATTTATATATATGTATATATGCATCCTCTGTACTTTGGAAGAAAAATACCAATGTTAATTTGTTTTTCTCACACGTATGAGTCGTAGAGACAATGAAAGAGAAAAAAAATGGAAAACAAAAAGAAATCTGAAGTGTGACACGTGCTATATAAATTAAATAAGTAATCAATCCAGTATAGAATGCAATGAACATGATTGTGAACAGAAATACTAACATGTGACGATTAAAATGGCATCACTAGTAGTTGAAACTCAATTACATTGTTCTTTTTCTTTCACAGTGTAACATGTACACACACACACACATACACACATGTGCGTGCTCAGATACGCATATATATACATATACACGTATACATACACGCGCATGCCAAATGTCACACACGTTCCGCAGATCGTACTTGCGCGCAAATTGGCGGTGGCTTTGCAGACTGGTCAAGCCCAAGTCAACGTAAGAAAACGAAAAGGAAAACAAAAGTAATTTAACTCAATCGAATAACTAAAGCCTTGTACGCGCGCGTGGCATCGATATCAACAAATAGGTCATATCGAATTATCGAGATGCCGATCATTGCTCTCTTTCCTCCTTTCGTGCAACGAATCATCAAACGTCCGCGTGAAATCGAATGACTTAAAAAGTGAAAAGAATATAGGGCGAATACTCATTCTTCAACTTATCTCTTCTTCATTATAATCCGAGGTACTATACCTGAAGATGATAAAAAAACACAAGTTTGCCAAATTGCTACTTACTCTCTTTCTCTCTTTTAATCTCTCTGTTATTCTTCTATACATCTCCCTCTCTCTCTCTCTCTCTCTCTCTTTCTCCATTAAAACTGAATGTATTTAACCACGCGCGTGATTAAATTTTTCAAAATTAATTTCCAATTTAAAAGGAGTTCCTTTAAAATCATGGCGGTCATTAGGTATATCAGTTTTGTATTCACATTGACTATACACACACACACACACACACACACACACACACACGCACACACACACACATATATAAATATATGTATATATATATATATGTATGTATTTATATCAAATATATATATATATTTGCATATAGTTATATATATCACCAATGCATCATATACATGTATAAATTGCTTCATATATGTATACATACATATACATATATACACACACATACATACACACACATACACACACACACACACATTAATTTTAGTGTCCATATCGGCATTATAAATTATACATTGCATATAACTAATTAGCAGGTAAAAGTGTGTCTCTAAGCGTTTATATAACCAAAAGTCGGCGACATACCATGAAAGGCGATAAAACGAGTTATTCATTTCATAAATGTTCGCCTCTTTTTCTTTTCTGCATAGCATTCGGGAATGATCCTTTGATTAAAAAATACAATGAAAATTACAAAGTTTACATAAAACAATGTGTGTTGGGACTTGGTTTAAAACATCATACGACGGAGACTCCCCCATTCGTTTCGGGAGATCGAAAATTTTCGTATATGCATATATCTACATATATATAATATATATATGCGTATATATAAAAAAGAAGAAGTCTCTTAAATTAGATTAGGATTTGGCGACCGATAATGAACGCAGTGTGGCTTCTCTCGTGCCCATAAGCGTGTGTCGGTGAATCGTCCAATATTCGAATATCCTGTAGGATTCATGTCCTAAGGAAACGTGTCACAGCATTTCTCTCTTCAAACTAATTACAAAAAACAGTAAGTAGCGGTAGCACCACGAAATCGGCGCGACTATCAATCCTCGTCCGAGAGCGGCTCGTATTGCGCTGAGAGCAACGGCGCCGGCTCGGCCTGCATCTGTTCGGACTTTGTGACGGAGGCGGAGACGGTCGACGTGGCGGTAGGTGGCGGCGCCGGTGGCGGACCTGTGTGCACGCCTAACGCGCTGAACGGATAGAAATTGGTAGTCGGCGCCGGTGCGGGTGGCGGCGGTGGTTGCGGGGTGGTTCGGCTCGGCGTCGTCTCGTCGACAATCATCTCGCCGCTGCCGCCGACGGACGGGCTCCTCTCCGCGCTCGCGCCTGCCGCCGTCTTCTCGTCCGTCGTTTTTTCGCCGCCACCGCTGCCGGTGCCGCCGCCGCCGCCACCACTACCGTTACCGCCGCCGCCGCCACCACCACCACCACCGCTGCCGGCGCCGCTTGAGACGATGCTGTTGCTGTTGTTGTTATTGTTGTTATTGTTGTTGTTGTTGTTGTTGTTGTTGTTGTTGCCGCCGCCGCCGCCGCCGCCACTGCCGCCATTTCTATCAGACGAAACCGCAGCTGCGCTGCCACTAGCCTTGTCATCTTCGGATGTTCGCATCACTTCCACGATCTTGTTCTTTACGTAGTCTAACGGCGACAGATGGGGCTTGTTGGAGGGTGTACCGGAAGTGGATGTGGCAGTGGTCGATTCGTAAAAACGACGCCCGTAGTGATTGCTGGTCGCTTCCGGAGGCGAGACGGGCTCGACGGAATGCTGGAACTGCTGCTTCCCCACCGAGGAGGACGCGGATTGATGTTGCTGCTGTTGCGTCTGCTGCTGTTGCTGTTGTTGGGCGACGCGTATTATCTGCCGCTCGTCTCCAGCCTTCACCGAGTCCGGCTCGTTCATTTTTCGTCTTTTCCACTGATCCTCAGAAATTTGATATCTACAGGGAAGAAGAGCGGAGTTTTGCAAGGTCATTTGCAAGGTACATGAGGTACAAATCGTACCTCGTGATCGCACATCGTGACGCCGCAAAATAAAAAGATTTCTCCGTTAAACGTCTCTCTCGCAAAGTCTACTTGAATTTTGCAACGCTGTCTTCCAGACGTAGTCTTTCCCGACCGTTGCAACACAGTTTCTCCTTCGGAGACGCAACGTACTAATACAAAAAGCATCATGCGAAACCTACGAATACGAGATACAGAAACGCGACGAGCAGCCTGAAACAACACTGCCCTCCTGCGGAGTGCGGCTTACCCGGTGTAAGGTCTGTAGGATGAATGCGGTGGACAAAAATCTTTAGACACAATGTGCTCGACATGCTCGCCGAGAGTGATCGCTTTGTTGCTTCCACTTCCATTTCCGCTCGCACCGCTACCACCCCCGCCTCCGTCTCCAGCAGGACTATGCGCGATACCGTTAGATTCTTGGGTGGTCTCACGATGAAATCCCTGCGAACAAAGTAGACTTGCTTTATGGCAGGTGATCGGTCGCTGCACGATTTAGTCTACCGTCGTCAGACTGCGCAGACTGCGATAAGAGTAGCAAGGGATGAACGTTTGTCTCTACCTGGAAGAGGCGATCACTCGCTCGAGTAGGCTGGTTGGCAGATGAGCCGCTTCCGCTCGAGTTCTCGACACTCTGATTGATCTGATGTGTTATAATGGCATCTATGAGGCTAGCGGCGGTGAGGGTCGAGGACGAGTCGTTCTGCTGCTGGCTGGACGACTGACTCTGCCTGGACGACTGTTGTTGCTGCTGTTGCGACTGGTGCGACATCTGCGGCACTAGCCTGCTCTGCTGCGAGAATCCGCTGTTGACCAGCCGCGAGCTTTCCCGGTCGATCTGCTGTTGCTGATGCTGTTCTCTGTACATTTGAACTATATGCCTTCTCTCCGCCTCCATGCGCTGTTGCTGCATATGCTGCTGCATCTGCTGCTGTTGTTGCTGTTGCTGCTGCTGCTGCTGCTGTATCTGCTGCATATGCACGAGGTCTCGCTCGCGCTGTATGTCCTTCTCGCGCTGCTGGTGGATCGTGAGCCTCTGCTCCTGCTGCTGTATCTCCTTCTCTCGATGCTGCTGCACGATCAGTCGGTGCTCCTGATGTTCCTTGTCGCGTTGCGCCGCAGCCACCACTAGTTGATGACGGTGGAGTTCTTTCTCTCGATGCTGATGGACGGTGCCGATGGACGGCACGAGCCGATGTTGTTCGTGCTGCATCTCCTTTTCGCGTTGTTGCATCGGCAACCGGTGCTCGACGTGCTGCATGTCTTTCTCCCGCTGTTGCGCCAGACGCGCGTGCTCTTGCTGCTGGATCTCCTTCTCACGCTGCTGCACCACTAGTCGATGCTCCAACTGCTGCAGTTCCTTCTCCCGATGCAGGCGATGCTCTTCCTTCTCGCGCAGATGCGCGAGGTCCCGGTCGCGCTGATGGTGATGCGCCACCGCCGCCGCCATCCTGTGCTCCGCCTGCATCATACGGTGCTCCTGCAGTCGCATCTCTTGCTCACGGAACGCCCGGTTGTTGTCCACATAATGGTCAGCCAACAGCCGATCCGCCATCGTCTTGCCGAGACCTTCGTGGCCGCCGCTGCCGGACGCGGCCGCCGGGTGACCATGCGGGTGCGGCACCGGAAGACTGGGCTGTTGCACAGCCACATCCACCAGACTGGAGAAAGCCTCCAGACCAGGCGGTGGCTGATAGTGCAACTGCTTCTGCGGATTATGCCTCTGTATGACACCCTGTCGTGCCTGCGTGTGTGTCTGAGGCGGCGGAGGAGGTGGCGGCGTGCTGGCGTAGTACAACGTCGACGGAGCCGGCTGTTCGTTGCTCTTGCCGGCGACTGGTTCACCGGCGCCACCCGTTGCGCCGCTTCTTGCGCGCGCGTGCATCTGTTGGCTAGTGATATAGTCGTTCATGATGATTTGCCGGGAGGACAGCTGCTGCTCCATGGTGTAACTGGGCGGCGGTCGACCGGAATACGAGTTGTACTGACCGCTGTGGCTCACCACCACAGCGGCCGACGCCGACTGACCACCCGGGCCCTGTCCCGGCGGCGGCACGCTGCCGCCGCCGCCGCCGACGCCGCCGCCACCACCACCACCACCGCCGCCGCCGCCGCTGCCGCCGCCGCCGCCGCCGCCGCCGCCACCACCACCACCGGTCACAGGGGAATGTCGGATGGCACGATGATAGTCGTACATGGGCGTTCCGCGTTTGTCCACCGCGAACGGGTGCACTGGTGTGCCCTGGGTGATGGAGCCCGTTTCTTTTGGGCCTTGACCGCCGCCACCGCCGCTGGTGTTGACGTTCACGACACTGCCGCCGCCGCCGCCAGCACCAGCGTTCGCAGCGCTCACCGTCGTCGGGTTGCCGCCGGCCGGCGGCGTCATTTGCCGCAGCAGACCCTCATAACGAGCAGTGGACACGGGCGTACCGTGCGTGATGGACCCACCCTTGTGACTCGGGGTGCCCATGCTGCTGAG
The DNA here is from genome assembly GCF_003227715.2 of Harpegnathos saltator. Classification (NCBI taxonomy): domain Eukaryota; kingdom Metazoa; phylum Arthropoda; class Insecta; order Hymenoptera; family Formicidae; genus Harpegnathos; species Harpegnathos saltator. Next base: position 971,611 of record NW_020230172.1, on the reverse strand, counting down.
TTTCGGTGAGAGCTTGGGGTGAGACGGCGGCACGGTTACCTTGTTCATCTTCGAAGCGATAGGCGGTACTTGCGGCCGCGGGGAAGACGCGTACACCAAGGGACTCTTCGCGCCACGACCTTGCTCCGAGTGCGGCGCGTGAGGGTGGTAGTAGGCGCCTGACGGGGGCTCCGGCCGATACAGAGTGCCGGTCGGCGGTTTGTGCATCGTCTGAAGCGAGTGATTGTATTCCTGCTGTTGCCGTGGTTTCTTGAGACTCAGGTCGAGCGTGCCCTCCGTCTCCCGGAGTGCCTGCTGCACCTGCATCACCACCAGGCCTTCCTTCGGGAAGATGTCCGACGACGAGGTCTGACTGCTCGGCGCAGTAGGAGGACAGGGAGTTATAGTAGCTTGCATTTGGACTGTAAACAGAAGAGACAAGCGAGGAAGTTGAGCAAGTGTATCTTTTTTATGTAAGTGTCACGGCCGAGCCGTTTGTACTGCCGGCGGAATTTCTTCGAGTGAGATCTTACGAGCGGACTCGTCCTTGAATTTTACCTTTCTACTGAATCCTCACTCGAGGAAATTTAGAGAGCACACTATGGTGTGAGTAACAATTGTAACATTCCAATTATGTATTCGAATGATAACATTGTTGGTTGACCTACCGAGCTGTGGGCTAGGAGCAGAGCGGTGACTGTGATGAGGTCCGGATACGACGGACAACGTTGCCAAGTTCGAGTCTCTATTGGACAACGGAGTATTCGTCATGTTTGGAGGCTGCTTGTAGCTGCGCATAAGGGATATCTCGTGACGATGAGCGTCCGACTTTAATATACTTGTTATCGTCGACGTGCCGGAGCTATTGGGGCCGGATGAGCCGATGTCGGCTGGGCTGTTGGTCATTGGACGTTTCAACTGCATCTCGATGACTCCAAGCATAAGATCCTTCACGGTAAGGGGGTTAGAGTTGCTGGTTGTAGAAGGTGGCGAGTGAACGACGGGCGGTTGTTGTTGCTGCTGCGGTTGTTGTTGTTGTTGTTGTTGTTGTGGTTGCTGCTGCGGTTGTTGTTGTTGTTGTTGTTGCTGCTGCTGCTGCTGCTGCTGCTGCTGATGCGGTTGCTGTTGTTGCTGCTGCTGACCCTGTTGGTGCAACGGCGCAGTGTTGCTAGCACTTGTCAATGTCACCACAACGCTGGTATTATCTAAGTCAGCACCTCCCTGACCTTCGTCCGCTGTCTCCTGAAACAATTAGCGCACCTCTATCAGACGGCTCTATCGACGTGCAAAAGCATTGCTTTACATTCTAACTGATCAGCCCCCCGTCAAGTTTGACGGGGGGAAGAAACTGACGACGCGCGCGCGTGTCTTGATAAAAAGGTGTAACGTCAAACCGACGAATATTTCGCCAAGCACCGCTGACGGTGTTACTTCTCATGTGATTTAAATTCACTGAAGTTAACAATGGGTGGCACAAGTAATGAAACATTAGAGGACTCGAAATTTGAAAGCAACAACCGGACCACCGCAACGAGGAGACTCTCGTGAAAGTATCAGCGGCGAGGATCACAGGGGTGATGAATTCGAGCTCTTCGAGCGAATTAAAAGTTTCGTCTTACCGTGGCTGAACTGTCATAATCCTCCTTCACGCTACTGGAGGCGGTGGTAGTACCTGCGTTGCAGGAAGAGTGGTGACACATTCCGGTACTGGAAGTTCGGCACATTAGACGCGGGGGAGGTCTAGACATCTCCAAGAGTTTATCTACAATCTTCTGCTGGTCTGGGGATCGTTGGAAGCACCTCGCTAACGAGGATGATATCGACGAACCGCCAGGTACCACCGGTGTGTTGCCTGTCATGGTGTTTGCCGGACTTCCCGCGCTCGCTGTGTCGCTCGAGTCATGAACCTGTACGCGGAGGAAATGATGAAACCACATTTTTCTGAACATGTATATATTTTTCATTTTTATGCGTGTATTCGGTTACACAACAATATTCGTGAACGTCACTGTAACTCGAATATCAAACGTTGGCTTTTAGGTCGTGTAAGCAATTTTCATAGTTTGAGAGGGGTGAGTTTAATGTAGAGTTTAATATAGTTTAAATAATAAAATCCGGATACAAAGTCAGTTTCGACGCGGTAAAGTGGCTGCTAATTAGCGTTCCGCGCACGTTTGAAAGACCGAAAATTTCTCGACACATGCGCAGTACTTTGTCAACATTATTATCCTCCCGCGGAAATAATTATTTGCCAATATCATGGCCTGCTCTTATTGGCTCTGAAAATTCTTCGTGACCGAATATCTGGTGAATCTCGCCATTAATCGTTGATATCTTATCGACGTACATTACTTATTGCATACATGTACACGTACGCATCGGATTGATTCGGAAATTTCTCCCCACGAAATACACACTTCACTTGTCGGTAGATTCCTGTTTTGGAAACTGCCTCATACCAACACTTTTTATCTCTCACTTTTTTTACCATAAACACTGAACTTCCTTCAGACCGAGAAAAACTATTTGAGTTGAGTATTTACGAGGGAAGAACTTTCGAATCAACCTGATATTTCAAGAACTCTGGGTACAAAAGAAGCTAATGATACACGTGAGTTAATACGAAACAATTTCCAATGCAAGAATGCCAAGTTCTGCGGCATTTGTTTGCAACTTACGGCTAGTTCGTCGCAACTACTCGTACTACTACCACTCTCCTCTTCGTCCGTCAAGCACGGTCGTCGCTCTTCTCCCAGCGACTGATAGTACTCAGCTACAACCTGGTCGAGGCTCAGCTTCTTTCGGTTGGCGAAGTAATAGTTCTTGCATTGATGATTCGTCTTGCCGGGTATCTGCTCGGCGACCTTCAGCCAGTTGGTGCCGTGTTCGCGGAGCGCCTTACGGAGCAGCTCCAGCTCCTCCTCGGTCCACTGCCGCGACATCAAGTCGGCGACGTCGTCGGACACTTCGTTGCCGCCGGCGAGATGCGGCGCCAACCGCCGCGATATTCGGCTGAAGCAGGCCGAGCAGCATTTCGTCGCGCTATTCGGTATTTCTGAAACAGATCGGACGACACGTTTAATGCGTCGAGAGCTTTCGTTCGACTCTTCTCGCAGATCTTTCTTTTATCTTCTACCGTTCTGAAGCGGTATCTTTCAAATCAGACATTATATCTCCCATCTATTCATCTGATCTCTATTAAAGTAACATCACACGTTCATAATTGGCGACTTAATAACAGCAACAAAGAACGTAATTAATACCAGAACGTAATTTCCATAAAACTGTACTCACGGAATTCCTGAGCGATCGGCTCCCGGATCTCCGGCGGCAGGTCGAGCCATTTCGACGGTAACGCTCTCAGCCGCTTCACCCTGGCCTTTGAGCTGTTGTGCAGATTCGGGCAGCCGGGCAACGGGCAGGCGGTGTAACGTCCTCGGACGGCCTTGCACCTGCAAGTGTTGCAAACACGCGCCCCAGGTGGCACCTGATCCTCCCGCAAGCCGTACTGCGACGCCTGGCTGCGCGGCAACGCGCGGCTGTGGTTGTTCCCTTCAACGACATTTTGGCACACCGTACAAGCGTGAGGTCCAATCTGTCTGCCGCTCTCTGGAACAATAATGCGAAAGGTGGCACATTAGTAATAATAACAACAGCGCTCTGCAAAGATGACAATAATTTTATCTCGTCAAGGTTTCGCGAACAACAGTAACGAGCGACAGTTTCCGAAGAAAAAAAAAAAAGAAGAAAAAAACGAGTTACTTTTCCGAGATTTCGATCTCGCCGACAGCGTGCGAACGACCTGGACAAGCTCGCCAGGATCGCCGGGAGCGCTCATCTGCGGCGCTGTCGAAAACGTTGGACGAAACGAGAAGCGTGTGTCGCCGCGAGAATGATAAAAATCGAATAAAACGTGAAAGCACGCGGACGACACGCCCCCGCCCGGCTGTTGTGCATGTGCGTAAGATCTTATCGCGGCGCAATTGCAATATGGCACACGCTGTCGCTGAAAAATAAAAGGGGCTATTGAAATGATTCGGCGTGCGCCCTGCAGCCTGATGAAATATAAATGCGAGCGCGGCGACGCAACGCACGGCAGCAACGTTCGACCGGGCCGCTCTGTCATTCCCCCCCCCTCCCCGAGGGGCTGCAACCCGTTCGACGAATAAGTAAGTCGTGGCGGTGCAACGGCGGCTTTTTCGGGAACATTAATTCCGCGCGGCGAACTCGCGCGTGATGTGCGTGCTGTGTGGCAAAAACGTGGCGCGCGCGCGCGCGGTATTTGGTAAAGAATGTATCCGCATTTATCCGCTGTGGAATTGAGTAAATACAGTTAATCGCGAGCCACGGTGGTGAACTCGAGTGAAAACGCGAAGAGCGGCAACGCGCGCGCCCCGCCGCGAAGGGTAAAGAGAGGAAGGGAGAGAGGAATATATATATATGTATATATAGAACGAGAGAGGAGGGGGGAGGGAGAGAGAGAGAGAGAGAGATAGAAAGAGAAGCGTTACGGAGAGTTGGCGCACGGAAACGGAGCGAGAGACAGTATAATTACCGAGACTCGGCTAATTAAGGACGCCCAATTAAAAAGTTCCGCCGTTCGTTCGCTCGGTCCGTTCGTTCGTTCGTTCGTTCGTTCGTTCTTAGTCGCGCAAACGTCGGCATCGCCGTGCCGACGACTCCTAAGTAAGATCGCTTTGCCACTTCTGTCCCTGCGCGAAACGCGTAAATTTGTTCGCGCCGACAATTATCGCGCCTAATAATCGCGACTGAGAGAAAAGAGAGAGAGAGAGAGAGAGAGAGAGAGAGAGAGAGAGAGAGAGAGAGAGAGAGAGAGAGAGAGAGAGAGAGAGAGAGAGAGAGAGAGAGAAAGAGAGACGTTGTGGGGCACTGTCGGTGTCGGCGAGTGCATCGCCGCAACGGCGAGTCTCGCCTAATCGATCTTAGCGTCGGCAGTTGCGGCTTCGCGAGAACGCAATTAATTAATTAACCGAACTTTTATCGGAAAGCCACCTGCGAGAAAGTATGAAACTCTGGAGAAACAAATATCCGGCGAAGTGTTCCGTTAAAACAGCGAGAAGAGAAGCGGCTGGGCGAATAAATCGTAAACGCGGATACTCGCAACTGCAACGATCCCCGCGCGAAGATGATTCGAGACGAGAGCCTTTCTCGAAAGCAACGCCGAACGCGAGAATCACGAGCGACGCTCGCTCGCTCGCTCGCGCGCGCGCGCGCGCGCTAAATGTCGAGGCAATTGCCCCTGACAATCGCGTCCTGCACTAACTCCACGGGGACGTGTGCGACAAAGCAAGCAAGCGTACGGTCCTAAGGGCTAATCTAATTCAACGAAAATTCCGGATGAAAATCGGAATTAAACGACGGCCGCTCTCGATGCTGCAGCGCCAATTATTCACAGCGCGCTCCCTCGCGCGAAGGCCGCAACGCGCGCCGCGCCGCGCCGGCCAACTCCGCGCGAGTAAATCGCACCGGAGTATCGCTCTCGCTTCTCTGTGTGCGTGTCTCCGCGCGCGGATGCGCGCTTCTACTCTCCGGTGACCTGTCACACCAGGGGGGCGCATCATACACACACGCGCGCGCCCGTCGACGAAGCCCGTCGGTCGAGCGAGCCGGTGTCTTTCGGAACGTACGAGGGATTATTGTTGACACGGAATCGCGAATGATGGCAACGACAACGGCGGCTAACGAGCGCGCGCGAGAATACCGCGTAGATATTCCGATTGGAAGAGTCGCGCGCGACAGGCTGAGCGAGAGCCACCCAGCAGACTCTCTGTCTCTCTCACACACATACACACATACACACGCACGTACACGCGTACACGTGCACATCGGCGGCGTGAATACTCGCGACACTGATTGGCAGGTATTCCCGGGAGCGCGAGAAAATCGCTCTCGTAATTCGCGCGCCCCCGGCCGGCCGCCGATCGACAGGCCGACTTCACCCCTGCGCGGGGGTTGGAAGCGGAGAGTTGGAAATGCCGCGGCAATTTTTGCCGGTCGCTCCGTGTAATCGCGCTTCTCCTTCGCCGCTTTCGACCCGCCGCCGTGTATAATGCGCGAAGGTGTCGTGTCCATCAGCGTCAGCTCTGGCGATTCGACTTTGCGTGACCTCGCCGGATCATCTCCGCTCCGCTGTCACGCTCCTGCGCTTCGCCGAAGCTCCGGCATTTTTGCCGGCGGCTCGGCAAATTCGCCGGTTCTCTCTGTGATTGCTCGCGAGTCTTCGGCTGGAATGCGATATGACGCGTCGCGTTCGCGGCGGAGTTGCTCGTTACGCATTGAACTTGCGAATGTAACTCGTCGCCCATTGTTGTTGCTGAGGAACACCGACCAAGAGTGGTCGTGGCGACCGTCGTTACTTTTCGCGAAGGACCTCAAGCGCCGCTTAGGCTTTCTCGAGGACACGTCCGACGATTTTCCGTTCGATTTATTCAGTCTCTCTCGGCGGCTCGCGCGACGGTGGACGTAGATTGAGCAATTTTACGTACGCGACGACGTGTCTCGCGAGCGACTTGACTCCGTTTAGAAATGCACTCTGTCGTCCCACGCTATCTCTCGTGTCGCGGCCATTGTACACGCCATTGTCGACGTATTTGTGCGATACTTCTCCGATTATTATGCATTTCTTCTCGGTCCGCTTGTGTGCATTTTTCCGCCGTGTTACAACGACTCTTACCTGCACTTCCCTCCCCCCCCCCCGCCGTTCCGACGCTTCAACGAGATTTCTCTTCGATCGTTCGAGAAATCGTTTCGCTAAGAGCAGCACGATGCGGCGCGGCGGTGCACAAAGCGAATACGATATATCAGCGGAATAACGCGATAACGCGCGTGTCACGTGGAATAATTCGTAAGGCTCGTTCCCTGTAACGTACTCAAAGTAATACGCTACGTGGGGTAACCCCAGAAGGGAAGGAAGGAAGGAAGGAGCGAGGGAGAGGGAGAGAGGGGGAGAGAGAGAGAGAGAGAGAGAGAGAGAGAGAGAAAAGGACGAGGTGCGCCAACAGCGCGCACTAAAGGAGAGAGAGTTAAAACTGGATGAAACGTCGTCCGCGAATAATTCATGCGCGAGTCCATTCAATAGAACCCGCACGCGGTTACGCGATATTGCAGCTGGCCGGCGGAAATGAGTTAAACCGCCGAGCGATGGTGCGGTAAGGGAGGAAATAATAAAAAGGAAGAAGGAAGACCAGCGAAGAGATGAGCGATGTCGAAATTCGCGAGAGCCGCGAGACGCGCGAGGATCGATCTCGAGGACTCGAGCGTGTAATTTAGGACAAACAACAAACAAACGGCTATGCCGGCGTTAACGGTCGTATCCTTACAATAGCGTCGCGTCGCGAGGGCCGGAGGGCGGGAGGGAAACTCGCGCTCGGCCTGGGAGCCGTTTCTTGGCTTGGAGGGAAAAAGCGCGAAGATAAAGAAAGGAATTTCGCCGGTTTCTTGCGCGGAGACAAAGGAGAACGACCGCGTAGGAAAGCGTAGGAAGCGGCCGGCCGGAGCCGAAGCCACGCTCAAACGGTAAACCCGATGAAAAAAAGATGCGGCCGCGAAGCGGGGAGACATTATTTCATCCGCACGCGCGCTAATTAAGCCGGCTCGCGCGCCGCGCAGGAGAAGCGTAATTTGAATATTTCAAAAAGACCGGCGACCCTCCTTTCAGCCCGCAATGCGCGCGCTCTCTCCCTCTTCCGCCCCGTAATAAGATATTACTCGCGTTGTAATCCCCGTCCCCTTTCTGCAATTTCGCGAAACAATTATTCCGCGCAATTATTCCCGCGTGACAGCGGGCCGCGACGCGAGCGGATCGCCCGCCGGCGGGATTTCGGCGTATATCGACGTCGCTGCTGCCTCGAATTAGAGCACTTTAGAGCGAATTAGAGTCCTGCGAGCAGGACTGTGTAGTAAGCGATCTCGACTGCCGAAAGGCGGCCGCGAGAGATCGCTTCTTGCGCGCTTTCAGATCGCCGAGAAAAATTGCCGCAGAATCTCGAGTCTCACCTAAATGAACAGAAGTAATCAGCGATAAACCAAGCGAATCGGTCTGAAGCAACAAATCGAGTCGGGCAATTTTTATAACATCGACAATTCCCAGTCACATCATCAAGTTTGTCGGGGCGGCGGAAAGTTCCGCCGAGAAAAAAAAAAAACAAAGGAAAGGAGTAGTATTCGCGAGAGTGGTGTTTCGAGGGACAGAACACGGTAATCCGCGGTACGAGGGTTTTCGCGATCGCTCGGAAGGCGGTCAGCCGAAGCGCGGCGCGAGGAACGAACAACGCGTGGCACATTAGTCGTGTCGTTCCCTCGCGGGAATATCGTACGTGCGCACTCCCCCCTCTCGGATAAAATATTCCCTTTGATTCGGCCTTGTACAAATTGTCCCAAAACCACCCCCTCCTTTGTCCGTTCCCGCTCTCGGCCGGCTCGCCGACGATCAATTTCGCGCTGCGCGACAGAAGCGGTCGGAAAGAACTCGCGATTGTCCACTTGGAGCGATTTATTTCGACGGCTGGCGGCTTCCTCTCCGTCGTCGTGCGATTCGGCTTCAGCGAAACGCGTCGATTGGCCCGAGCTGTTCGGCGGAACCGAAAGGAAGGAAGGAAGGAGGCATGAGAGAGCGGGAGAGAGAGAGAGAGAGAGAGAGTGGGGGGGGGGGCAAAAAGAAAACGGAGAAGCCTAAAGCAAACGCCGGGAAACTAAAAAGGGAGGCGCGCGCGGCCGCGGGCGCTCTGCGGATTCGCTTCGGACTGACATTTTTGTATTTATGTATTTATGAGATTTACGCTCTCCCCCGTGTCGGTTCCAGCGAGAATGATTAAAAACAAACACGCGCCCGCCGCGATTCTTCGCGATTCTACACACTGGCGGCTCGCTTGCGCTTGCCCGGAACAAAAAGAACGGTCGATGTTGAGGATGCCGTAATACGTGCCATAAATTCACCGCAATACCGTATTCCGCCGCAAACAGTGCGCGCGCGCGCGCGCACGCTTCGGAGAGCGTTGCTTGAAAAAGATACGGTCTTTTTCCCAATACGATATCGAAGGGGGAGGGAGAGAGAGAGAGAGAGAGAGAGAGGTGGGGGGGGGAGAGGAAAACACGCAATCCGTATCGGAACTAATCAGAAATTTGGCTCACCTCTGTCCAACTCCTGATCGGCAATTTTATCGACATCCAGAAAAAGAAAAAAAAAAAAACAAGCAAGCGCAGGAGAAATACATGAGAATGCACAAGGCAGCTGATAAATCTATCGGCCGAGGATATTGAAATTGAGAAATCGAGATGATTATTCCGCCGAAGGAACAGAAAGGATCCGAGCGGCAACGAGGACAACATTTTCGTCGTCGGTCGCCGTACTCGCCGATCGACGAGTCACGGCAGTCACGTGCAATTCGCGATTACCGTCAATCCCGCCCGGTAACGAGGAATACCATCAGATAAATAACGTGCAAACAAACGCGCTCTCTCCCCTGCTCGCGCCACCCTCGCTCTTTCTCTGTGGGCCGACGTAACGACATCGTTTCTCTCTACTTTGACGAGCCACCTGCGCGATTATCGCAGCGGGGAATGGGCCGTGTAAATATGGGATCGCTGCAGCGCGTTTGGGCGCCGCCTGAGCCGCGCTGGATCATGATGGTCTACTTGTGCAAATAACATCTGTCAATCGCGGACGAGAGTTGAGAGAGAGAGAGAGAGAGAGAGAGAGAGAGAGAGAGAAGGCGCTAGAAGAGTAGGAGGGGGAGGAGAGAGAGGGAGAGACGAGAGGGAGATTGTGGTCGGCCGATGACGAAACGCCAGGCGAAACGACGCGCTACCCTCTACCCTTCCCGCGCGCGACCCTTTAAAACGTCTCGCCGGCTGATTGAATTACGGCACGCGAGTCGGTCACCTGTGACGGCGCGTCGCGGTTGTCGTTGACGCGCCTTGTCAACGCACGTTGATAACAACGGTATGTTGATACCGAGAGAAGGCCGGGCTTTTGTGATGAGCGCGGCAAGTACGTGTAAATCGTCGATTCGCGGCAGCGCGATAATAACCGCGCGGCAAGGACACGCGGAGGAGCTCCGCGGGGCGCACGGCTACATTAGCCGTGTGCCGTGTGTATCCGCACGTGGATAATCCGGCGTATTTGCAGACCAGAAACGCCGAATTCGAAACGCGAGAGAGCACCCCCGCCGCCGCCGCCGCCGCCGCCGCCGCCGCCACCGCCGCCGCCGACTAGTGCATATACGAGAACGAGAGAGCGAGAGAGGAAAACGAGAGACGACAGAGAGATGGGGGAGCGAGTGTATGTGGGTGTGTGTGTGTGTGTATATGTGTGAGTGTGAGAGAGAGAAAGCCGCAACGAGAGCCGTTGCCGGCATAGCGGAGGCATTAATTGGGATTAAGTAAATCAAGACGCTAATTAGCTCGTGCCAGGTGCGCGCGCGCGCGCGCGCAGTTTCCACCCCTGTTAGCCCGCCGCTCCTCCTCCACCTCCTCCTCCTCATCCCTTCATCGCCACCGCCACCACCACCACCGCCATCGCCGCCGCCGCCGCCGCGCGCTGACCGGCATGACGGACGGATCCCCGGGCATTTAATTTTCCCAGCAATTTGCTATGACTACTGCGATTACGATGCGTGTGATCTAGGAGCGTATTAACGCGACTCGTCATTTATTTGCGCGTTATCGAGTTCACGCTCCCTCCGTCTCGCCGCCGAGCGAACGGGGGAGGGCCACGACACTCCACGGCCCTCTCTCTCCCCCCCTCCCTGTTGCAAACGCAAGTCCGGCGGCGCCGAGGGCGTCTCGCGGGGGTTCTCGACGGCGGAGGGAATCGAGGAAGGGCTTGCGTCGCCGAAGGAAAGAGACTCGGTCGGCCCGTTCACACATTAGCGGAGAGATCAATTAGCGCGTTTAACGGAGGATAATCGCGCGCGGAGGGGAAGTCGCGCCGGACGTCAAGAGGAGACGCGCGATCGTCGACAAGGCACAAAGCGCCGGATAAATAGATAACTCGAACGCTGACTATTTATTTTCTTACGAACGAGCCCGAGGGGGCGGCGGCGGCGGCGGCAGCGGGCGAAAGAGCCCGAGGGGGGTGGAGAAGATGAGGGAACGAGCAAAGGGCTGGAAGGGAGGGGGCCGCGCTCGAGAGCTCCCGCGGAAGGCGGAGAACACGCGGTAAGTCCGCACAGGGCCTGGTAATATCGCGAAAAGTGTTTGCTTAGCTTGTCTCGACCGACGTGGAAGCATTAAACCGCGAGCGTTCTTTCGTCTCTCCTCGAGAGACGATCCCGGGAGCGAGAGAGCGAGATCCGTCGGTCCCTCTCTCTCTCTCTCTCTCTCTCTCTCCGCGTCCCTCGGCGGCCCTGGCCTCTCTCGCTCCTCCGCTCGCCGTTGTGTACTCTACTACCGTTCCCGATTATTTCCGGCACGGAGGAGAGAGTCCCGGGGCCCTCCGGCCGCGTGAATTTTAATTTCCCCGATTAAAGTGATCGTTGATCGTGCAAATGACGGACGGGCCAATTAAGCGAAATTGTGCGTCGCTCTCGCGCGCGCGCGCGTCCCTTCTTCCCTGCCTTCGGCCTGCTCCTCTCCTGCGCCTCCTCGTGTCCTCTGCCTCTTCGGATCGTCAAGCTGCCGCGGGATGGATGGAATTCTGAATATCGACGAGAATCCTGCGGCTTCTGCGGAAGCCGAATCATCAGAGAGACGGACGCGGCCAAGCGTGCTCGTCGAGGCGCGTCTTTCCGAGATTACTTTGCTCGTGTTTTTCCGACGTCTTGATGCGACATGTTGCATAATGCCGCTGTTACACCGCGATTATTGCTACCGCGCTTCGTGAGATTATACCGAGAGGAAGTCTAGCGCGACATCGAGGCAGAGTTTCAAGTGGCTTGAAACGAATCTTTTGTCCGATTTTGTTCCGATAGAAGAAAGGCAGCAGAAGCGATACACGCGTAAAGTTGTAGCCGAAAACGGTCAAGTGGCAACCGGAAGAATGAGTTTCTCGGCGGTTTCAGACTCTTCCCACGCGACTGTAATGCGATTTTAGCCGCAGCAGCAGCACCAAACGCTCCTCTCCTCTCTCGGTGCATCAGCGGCGCTTACACGTGATTACCGCTGGGGCAAGTTCTGCAAGGATGCCTCCCTCTCTCTATTGTGTCCCGCGTTGTTTGATTGCTATCGCAACGGCGTCCGGCAATGACAATCTCGACGATACTCGTTGATCGCGACGATGTTACGGCAGAGGGTTGCGGCGCGGCGCGGCGCGGCGCGACGCGGCGAGACGAAGCGGGACGGGCGGACGGAGAGAGCGGAGAGGGCTGGGCTACCTCTGTGTTAGCTCTGGTTTGAAACGACGGCCTCCTGGGAAATGTGCGTAATCGCCGAGTCCCATTCCGGATCCTGGCATACGACGGGATTCTCTCGCTCACGACCGCCGCCGCGCAGCCGGCGACTTGTTTATGGACGCGCGTCGCGAACACTCGTGGCCGACTTAGCTCGCGTCCAACGAAGCGATAATCGCTCGCGACGAGCAACAATCATCGGGAAACGATCAAACGCCTTGAGGGATGAATTTGTTAAAATCGCGGAGAGAAACGCCTCGATCAGCCGCGGGCGAAGGACAAAGACGAGAGACGCGAGACGCGTCATCTGTCTCGGTGTTGAGTTCAAAATCGCGGCGTGAACACGACGAGATTTCTCCTCTCGTGGAATTTTCGGCTGAACCTTTCATTCGCGATAACGATGGATGCTCTGATCACACAGCGCGATTCTTTCAGGACCTGAGAGCGCAGGCTCGCTGCAGCGGAAGGTGCAGCCCGCTCGATTTCCTCGCGAGAATGAAAACCGAAGGCGCTGACACGCGAGCAGGCGAAGAGGGTAAAAGTCGACAGAGGATCGACAGAGGAGAGGAAGAGAGAGAGAGAGAGAGAGAGAGAGAGAGAGAGGGAGAGAGAGAGAGAGAGAGAGTGGCGAGGTTGGACTCGAGACTGGTTCGCCGAGCGGCGCTCGGCGGTCTCGGCGAGAGGTGGTGGATACGCGATGAGAGCACGAAGAAGAAGAGGGCCGGGGAGTTGGCGGCAAGCGATCGCGGTTGGAATAAAGTGGAATTCAGCGCGAGCTGAATTATAAACGATATTATGCAAACACGGCAGCCCAGCGGTGGAGAGGAGCGCGCTCGCTCGTGCCACGAGAGTTAATTTGATGAAAAACATCAGAGGCCAGAGGTGCGGGCGAGAGCGGAGAAAGACAGGTGGAAGGAAGGAGAGAGGAAGAAAAAGAGATAGGGATAGATAGATAGATAGATAGATAGATAGATAGAGAGAGAGAGAGAGAGAGAGAGAGGAGGATGGAAGTGAAAAGGGAAGAGAGAAGAGAGAGAAAAGAAGAGACCGGCAAAAGACGCATCTCGCGAGGAAAGATGGCTCTCTCCGCCCCGGAAGGCGCGGAAGAGCGGCTCCTCTCCTCTCATCTCGCCGGCAGCTCTCGAAAGATGTTTCCTTTCTCCTCTACTCTTTATTCACCTCTCCTGCTATCACTATGCTCTCTCTCTCTCTCTCTCTCTCTCTCTCTCTCTCTCTCTCTCTCTCTCTCTCTCTCTCTCTCTCGCAGCTCGCTCGTTTACCCTGCCTCGTGTTTAACGTCTCATTTAAAGCCGACAAACACGTCGGCTTTCGTTTACGCTTATCGCGTAAACGCTGCGCGCACGTCACTCGCCGTACACTCGCGAGACACCTTTGTCCGCTTCTCGTTCCGGCCGCGGAGACTATTGTTTTACCGCTCGATTTTTATCGTCCTCGCAAACAATCACGCGGTTTCGTAAGTCCCCCTCTTCGCTCTTTCTCTCTGTCCGTCGATCTGCGTTTATTTCGCGGAAAAATTCATACGCGGCCAAGTTTCGCAGCAGTGTATATATGTGTGTGTGTGTGTGTGTGTGTGTGTGTGTGTGTTGTGTGTACACACAGAAGTGGGCATAGCGACACATTGGAAAAAAAATGCTGTCGCGTACGAGCGAGGCGGGTGACATGTCGAGATACACGAGGGTGCGTGTAACGTCCCAATTCAGGCCGCAATTTATCTATGCCATTATGTCACGCTATGTTTTTAATTGAGGGTCTCGGGGCGATAACACGTTGAAGCCGCTGCAACAAAAGAAAATTGCACTCGTAACTTACAACTCGCTCTGAATACTCCGCTCTAAATAACGTGCGCTCACTTACGTATGTAGTTCAGAGCCGAAAGTCGCGGCGAGCACGTTCGCCAAGTCTTTTCTCCGAAACTACGAAATTACTTCTCGCCGATTTTATATTCCTGTCGAAAGGAGATATTCTATTCAAAGAGAAGCGAAATAAAATCGACTCGCGAGATCGCGAATCAGCAAGCGCGGCGCAGACGACGGCTCGCTGCACGAGTCTCTTTCACCAGGCTGATTAGTCCGGCCGACGATCTAAAATCGCCGTCACAGAGTCGAGCATGTCTCGCAGAACGTTTCTTCATTTCCCGCCGCTGTCGAAGCCGCAAAATCAGCCCCCTCGCGGAAGCTCGAGCAGATCGACCAAAAAAAAAAAAGAAATCAACGAGAAGAAAATAGCAAAATGTCGCGTCTGAAACTTTGTAGTATACTTTCCTTATACTTGAAAAAAAAAAAAAAAAAAAAAGAAAAATCTTGCAATGTCCCTTTCGCAGTTCCCCTCGGAGTGAACAAACCCTCCACCCCCCCCATCGCCCTTAAAATTTGGCATCGGCAATTCTGCCGGTTGTTCGGCGATCGGATTTCGCGCGACGATTACCATGTACATAACATCATCCCCCTCGGGGAGGGAGGTCCTCGAGGTTACAAGCAAAGTAGCGGCCGATCAACATCGCCGGCGCGATTGACAAGAGCCGCCGCTGTCGCAACAAACACACCGCCCGGCGTCCTCCGCTCGCCTCCTCGCGGAGTCTCCGCGCGATCAGGAGCGCATCCTTCTTGTACGCGCGGCCGCCGGGCGCAGGTGCGGCTCGGCGGGTGCGATCGCGACGGCGGCGACCGCCGCCAATCTGCTCTCGTCGGGGGCGGTTCTCGGGGGGTTGAGCCGGCCCTACGCGCGGTGTAGGTGGTAGAAGCGTTCGAAAAAGCGAGCGCGTCTACGCGCAGCTGATAACAGTGGTGGAGGTGACGGTGACGGTGGCGGTGGCGGTGGCGGCGGCGGCGGTTCGCTCCGGCGTTCAAATCACGAAGAACCGCGAAGATCGGCTCGTCTCTCTCTCGTCCGTCTCGGCCGTGAATTCGCGAGCAACACGATGCGACACGACACGACGCGACGTCGTCGTCGTCGTCGTCGTCGGGCGTGAGAAGCACACCACCACCGGTGTGGACATCGACGGGAATCTCAGTCGCGTCTTTCGCGTGAAACCGCTGTCGTTCGAGCTACAAGCGATGATTAGTCTAGCTAATGACACTGTTGGAGCCGACGGACGATCGTCGCAGTGTCAACTCGAGTCTACTCGCGAGACTTGAGCGGCCTCGTTGAAACACCTCGGCGAGGAGTGCTACATAGTTCGCTAAGGGGACCTTCGCCAAGCGTCCCCGAGGACGGGTCGACCCCCGTCAATCAAGCCCGCGGCTGCGGAGAGTCGCCGTCGCGAGCGACGGGATTGAAGGGTTAAGGATCGCGGAAGAGCGGAGAGGTGAAGTCGACTCGCCGGAGTACAAGGACTGATGGGGCGAAAATGACCGCGCACTCGTCACGGGCACCTAGTCGTCACCGTGTACTCTTCGTGGACGACGGGCTGGCGGCCGGCGCTTCCTCAGCCGCGGAGCGGTCCCGACCGTAAAGTCGAAGCAACGCGTTCGTCCATCGCGTGCGCGAGCAGGAGCGAGTCAGGACACGCTGGTGTCGCCAGATGAAGGCACGGTGAAGCCGCGGCAGGAGAGCGACGGAGGGGAAAAGCCGAAGAACTATTTCGGCGAAGTATCACGTCGAAAGTGAATTGGTGGAAAGCGATAAGACCAAGAGATCCTCGGCCGCAGGACGAGCTACGTCTTCGCGAGAAGCGTGCCAGGCAGGATGTACGGCTTGTACAGAGCGTGGTTCGGCGGCGGCACCGCGGCCACGAGCAATTACCCCTGCCTCCAGGACACCTTCTCGCCGCCGGACACGGTGGTGCGGGTCGGTAACGAGGGCGAGCACCAGTTCGTGGCGCACAAGGGCGTGCTCGCGGCCCACAGCGGCTACCTGAAGGCTCTACTGGCGAGCGCGGCGGCCACCACGACCATGACGATCCCGTCTTCCTCCGGCGACGGAAGTGACGGCGGTGGCGGCAGCGGAGGCAGAGGCGGAGGCCGCTCGTCGGCATCGGCGAGCTGCTCGCCCTTTGACCCTGCCTGCGCGGCCGTCGCTGCCGTGACGATCGGCCAGTCGCAACGCTCGCAACCGGTCACCTCCGTGTCGGTCTCGTCCGTCGGTAAATATGGCTCTCCGGGCGGCGCGTCACGCGCGCCGGTTTCCACGCTGATCGAGGGACCGAGATTGAAGTCGGGGGATCTCGTAATTCAGATCACGAGAGATCGGCTGTTCAGATCACGAGAGAGGTCACGAATAGAACCGCGGGGGATTCTCCAAGCAAGTAGTGTGCCGAGTGCCTTGTTTCGCTTTTCTTCTTCTTTTCTTTTTGCCTCTTTGAGAGTCCTCTTTGCAAAAAAAATTCACTCTGTACGAATGGAGTATTTCGTTTCCGACGGAATCGAGAACAGACGAGCGATTTCTGCGACGCGTATATTTCATTGCGCTTTTCTGTTTACCTCGTCTCTCCCCCCCCCCCTCTCTCTCTATCTCTCTCTGTCTCTTCCTTTCGTCTGATTACTCGCGACGCGATTAGCGAGTTAGTGACGGACACCACCGCCGGTCTTCGACTGCGAACCCCGATCGCCGACGCGGCACTCGGGGCGCGTGTCGTCTCGCCGGCCGATTTTGCACCTGTGCTGTATCTCCGCGAAGTACTTTCAAATAATAACAATCGCAGCGCGAGATTGAATAATTAACGGACTTTTATCGGTGCCGCGCACAGTGGCGCTGCTACTTCCAATCTCTTTCATTGGGATTTTCCAATAATTATCCAATCCAATCCAATCCGTTAATTGAACCGCTCGGCTCGCAAACACCCGGGGAGCGTTGTGTTTTTACTGCGCTTTTCGAAAACGAAGCGCGCTCTCGCCGGCCGCTCGTCGCGATCATTCGCAACTCGTCCGCTCTGATCGCGCCGATTCGATTTCCGTTCGCGCCGAGACTCGGTCGAGAGCGTAATCTCGAGCCGTAGAAGAATTCGCGTTTCCGATTCCGCGAAACGGAAACCCCCCGCATATTCGAAGTCTTCCGCTGAAGACCAAAAGTTCCAGCCAAAAGCAGCAGTAGCATAGCCGAGTCGTCCAAACTCGTCATTCGCGCCGAAATCGAACAGTGAATGACAACAACATTTAGTCAACAACCCTTCGTCAGCGAGAGTACAAATTCGTGCCAAATTGCAAACCCTCGCGCGGTCTCGCGATGTGATGAGAGACACACCACCTTCACTGTCCCTTCGAGTGGAACATTCGCTCGTCCCAAATAAGACTCGGCTACGAGAATTTCTCTTCAATTTCCACCACGTCGTCCGAAGCAGCACTCCGATGAACCGCGAGAATGAACCGTCAGCAGAGTTTGAGAACCTCGTTTGAGAACCTAGTGGACCCTGGCTCTAATAGCGCGGCCCTTCTGTTCTTTCTGAAATATCAACAACCGAACGAAGGAAAGTTAAGAAAATTAAATCAACCAAAGAAATCGGCCGGTCGCGGCGGCAAAGGTTCCACTCGAGTCCCCGCGTCAACTTGCAGCGCGGAAAATCCGGCGGTGCGCGTCGCGGCGCGGCGCGCCTCGCACCCGCAACCTCTGACCCGCGCGATATCACTCTCTCTCGGCAGGTGGGGAGGCGTTCGCGCCTCTGCTCAACTACATGTACACCGGACGGCTGGAGGTGACGCTGGACAACGTGTACAGCGTCCTGCTGGCGACGCACCTGCTGCACATGCCGGGCGCCCTCGAGCAGTGCAGGGCCGCGCTGCTGAGGCTGAGGGCGCCGCCTGCCCTGCCGACGCCGATGCCGGTGCCGGTGCCTACGTCCGCGTCGACGGCGACCTCGTCGCCGCCCGGCACCGGCAGCATCTTGCGACCGATCCCGAGCAGACTGCTGGTGGGCCCGCCGCTCTGCTGGCCGCCGACCAGCCCGCTCTACCCGCCGACCGCGCCGGCACCGGCCTCCGTCGCCATGTCGCACCTGCCGCAGATGCCGCCGTCGGTGCTGTTGCAACCGACCGTGCCGCCCAGCATCAGCGTCGTCGCGCCCGGCGCGAGGGACAAGCATGAGCAGTGCTCGCATTATAGGTGCGCAGAGTGTGCGTGCGAGTGTGTGTGTGTGTGTGTGTGTGTGTGTTCTTGAAAATCTGGCGCGGGAAATCGGCCCTCCCCTTCCCCCGCCGCGGATGTTCCTCCGCTCGTATTTTTTACGGTTTTAACCATGATGCTCTCTTTCATTCCACATTTCCTGGCCCTTTATAGTTTAGCGACTCAAGGTCGCTTGAATAAGGTTGCTCGAATCAGCGATCTCGGTACCGCGTCGTCCAAGTTTTCGGATCAAAGAGGGACGTTCCGCCGACAAAATGACTTCGGTCGCCACTTGCCGGCGGGAGGAGAGGATCTTCCTTTCATACACGAGCGTGTAGAAATCTAACAAATAAAAGCGGCCGCCGATGAAGCGGAGAGAGCGAGAGAGAGAGAGAGAGAGAGAGTACTCGGGCGAAAGCTCGAGTAGAGGAGAACGAGCCGACTGAGAGAGGAACCTGAAATGTTACAGCGTCAGCGAGGTGTCGTCCGGCAAGTCGCCGCAGTCGTCGCCGACGCAGCAGCGCAAGCGGCAACGACTCGGCTCCCGTTCCAGGACCCCGGAGATCGTGTCGCCGACGGTCGCCCTGCCGTTCGTGGCCGCGGCCGCGGCGGCGTTCACCGCGTTCGCCGTGACGAGCGGCGCGAGCAACTCGACGAGGGCGTCGTCGCCGTCGCGCTCCGTCTCGCCGGCGGCGTCCAGCAGCGTCTCGTGCACGCACTCGCCCACGGCGACGACGGTGTCGTCGCAGCAGCACAACCACAAGTCCGCGGTCGCGTTGGAGCGCGAGCACGAGGCCCAGCAGCAGGTCGTCGCGGCAGGCGGCGGCAGGTCTTGCACCGAGCAGCAGCAGCAGCAGCAGCAGCAGCAGCAGCGCAGGTCCTCAGCCTCCGGCGAAGACGCCGTGAGCCGCGGCCGCAACAACAACAGCGGAGGAGACACCACGTCGGAGCAGTCGGAGCGGGCGCGCTCGGCCCGCCGACGTGCGCGCTCAGGAGCGCACGGCGTCAAGGAGGTCTCCGGCTCGTCCGCCTCGGCCTCGGGCACCGTGTTCTCCGTGGTGTACGACATCGCCTGCTGCGACGGCCCGGTGCGCTTCCACCGGGTCTTGAACGAGAACTACTCGACGACGTCGTACGGAATCGGCGCACAGGCGCGCGCGCTGCAGCCGAGGAACTGCCAGCAGCCGGACGGCGAGGAGTTGTCCAGCGAGAACGACGAGAACGGCGGCCCGACGGCCACCGCCACGACCACGACCACGACGACGACGACGACGATGACGACGACAACGACGGTGAGGCGAGGCGCCGTCGCGCACAGCCCCAGCGACTCCAGCAACGACGGCAGCAGCAACGGCGCCGCCAGCAACGCCGCCGCCGGCAACTGCTATACCTGCGGCTACTGCAAGCACACCTTCAAGTCGCAGTACTGCTACAGGAAGCACGCCAAGCGACACTTGCTGCCCACGAGGATGATCCCCGAGTCGACCGCGGGAGACGCCGCGGCCAACGGCTCGGCGCCTCGCCAAGAGGCCGCGCGCGCCGCCGCTACCACCGTCAGCGCCGGCAGACGGGAGGTCCGGCTGCTGGACTTGAACGTGCAATATTACCCTTGCAAGATCTGCGGCTGCAAGTTCCCCAGTTACTACTTCGTGCACAAACACAGGAAGCTCTGCCACGCGAACGACGACGAGAGGCAAGGAGCGGCGGTGGCGGCCGACGCCGCCGCCGCCGCCTGCGCGACCGCTCGCGACATGGTCGATGCTCCGTGAAGGAGCCGTCTTCCTCGAGAAGAGGAGGAGAAGGAGGAGGAGGAGGAGGAGAAGGAGGATCAGCCGACCTCGTGTTCCGTACACGTTTAGCGACAACCGCGGCTTGATATGTATCGTAGCGCAGTTATTTTATGACATGATCATAAGGCGAATATCCCAATTAGTGAGCAAGTAACCCCCCATTGTGGAGATTAATTAATAAAGTATACGTTAAGTCAAGTACACAAAGTTCAATTCGTCGCTTGAATACCCGGGACTGCTTTTATCACGTTACGTTGCTTTCATTTGTACGGGAAGATTTTTATTTATTTCAAACGTCCCCCCCCCCCACCCCAGAAGTGACTTTTGCGATACGACAGTTTGGTCTCGAAGAGGTTCAAGGGTCATCGCACAAATCTGACAGATAGTCTGATGTCAAGTGTCAGCCGCTAAAACGTCGGCGAGCGACTGTTGTAATCGATCAACGTAACCAGCGGTTCACGACTCTCAAGTTCACTCGCGAACCGATTGCAACACTTGCAACCGATGATAAGTGCAAGGACATACGTTTAGGACGAATGCGGAGCCGTATGAATTATTTGTTCAGACGAGTGCGACCGTTGCACAAGTTGGGACAATGTCGCTAACCGGGACGTTTACCTCATCTACGCAACGACCTCATTACCTGCCGAACTGACAGTGTCGCCAAGTGTGTCTGGGACAATGGCCCAGGAGTAAGTGGGATCCGGGCGAGGCAGGAAACAATGTATCAACGAGTAACCCACAGTGTTTCCAGAGGAAGCACGCTCGAGACGTTCGGGGAGGTGTCGACGGTCTTACTGGGTCTCTTGGTAATACTCTGATCTCATGCGAGCGCTTGATCGCGTGTACTTGACGAAATCATGTAATATACATGCCGTGTAATTGCATCTGGATCAGGCAACAATATAAGATGAGACTCTGCAAAATACTTTGCTCGGGTCCGCCCGTGTTTCCGCATCTCGATAACTTTCGAATGTAGAAGACCAAATGCGCACAATCTAATATTTTCGAGATCGTTTCCCAAATTACAAATCCTCGCGTGCGGAATAAATCACAAGAGAAGCGAGCGAGCGAGCGAGCGAGCGAGAGAGAGAGAGAGAGGGGAGGGAGAGAGAGAGGGGGAGGGGGAGAGAGGAGAGAGAGAGAGAGA
The DNA here is from genome assembly GCF_003227715.2 of Harpegnathos saltator. Lineage (NCBI taxonomy): Eukaryota > Metazoa > Arthropoda > Insecta > Hymenoptera > Formicidae > Harpegnathos > Harpegnathos saltator. Next base: position 950,291 of record NW_020230172.1, on the reverse strand, counting down.
TGATATTATTAAATATCCCATCACTTCCATCGTAAAAACGGCATAATGAAGTCAATCAATCGGTGATGTTTTCCGAGAAGCATATCGATAATGGAGCGAATATGATAATTAAAAGCTTGTTAATTCGCATTGTCCACACATTAGATTAACCCTTCGGAGGCCAAAGTAACTCCGCGCTAATCAATCGGCTTGCGTTGTGCGTGTGCGTTTCTATCAATAGCTCGCCAACACACAATTTGCAAATTGTAATCGTGTTCCATCGCGAACGACTGGAAAATGTATATGTGTGTGACCGATGCGACGCGACGAGACGAATTAACGGCGATGCCGAGCCGAGGCGGAGAAATATTAATCAGCTCTAGACTCACCGATGACGTCGATCGTCGGTGTCTCCTCGTCGCTGGTTTCCATAGGAGTGGCGTGATTCTCCTTCTTCTTATCCTTTATCCTGCCGCCAGTCGCCACGTTGCTGCCGCCGCCGCTGCCCGCGTCCCTGCAACTCGGTTTCTTCTTGCTGGATTCCTTGAAGTCCGACTGGATGGCCGAAACGTTCGTCGCGTTCAGCGCGGACGAGGACGAGGATATCGGGCCTTTCCCTTCCATTCTGCAACAAAGTCAAAGCACACAAACGATTGGTTTCATAATATCGAGAATATTTCACCACCCGTCAGAGACCCGTCCTCCCTCGATCCCACGTAGATGTTAATCTCAGAGACATGCAAATGTCACAAGTAAACTGGACTTTTCTTCGACACGTGTTGGACGAAAGCACGAATGCTGCGCGTCCGATCGAACCCATTACCAACCCATTATTAAACAAAAACCTTTGTTTCTACCCAATTTCTTCACCTGTATAGATAAGTTCCCGATAACTTTATCCAAAAGATATCTCCCAGAATCGGTTCTCTTCACCTTTGTAAAGTTTGTATCCGGCGGATAAACTTATCTTCTACTCGAAGGAGCGGATATCTGGCAAATATCGATTTCACTGCCCCGACATAATCTAAAAAATTACAAGAGTACGTAATTGGTGCTGTTTTTTTATGAAAATACAAACATAATAATGGATTTGTGGTTCGTGGATATCGGTATTCTTGAATCTGATGATGATGATGATGATGATGATGATGAATATGTGGAACTTACACAAAAAAGGGATAAACCGAACCACAATTTTCAAATATGAGTTGACATCGAATTTTATAGTAAAATTCTAGTATATTTTATGACAAAATGTTAGTAGTATGAAGAACAGCTATCTGTTAAATACGTAATCAGAGGTATCAGTGAAGACAACAAATTGTTAGTTATCTGATGGATACCTTTATCTGGGAGGTGTGAAGAAACCGGGCATTAGGCGTACTTGAATATGTTCTTCAGAACAAAGGAATGTATAACGTCTTATCGCGTGAAGCATGCTGTCGCAGACGCAGCCGCGTCCGCAAGATCAATCGCGAAAGCTTCCCCAAGGATCCAACGGAGAAGAGAGCACAGAGAACGGAGAGACACTCGCCGTTCTCATCGCGCGGAATCATATTTCCAACGATCGAGTCAATTACGTTGATGAGAGCCTACGTAAACATAATCCACTAACCAGTAACCATTGATTAGCATTACAATCTGCTAATAATTGATCTTCCCCCATCTCTCTCCCTCACCGCCGAGCTATCGCACACACACCCCGCCCCGCCACGTCCCTTCACCCCCCGACCTCACCCTCGAAATTAGCTTACCGCGATTCGACAATTCGGCCGCGATCGAATCACCAACGGCGAATAAAACTTATCTCTACGGTAGCGCGTGGCAGTGAACAAAAAAGAATGAGGGATGAAAGAACGAGGAGAGGGAGGAGGAAAAGGGAAAAGGAAGAAAATGAGAAGATAAGAAGCGGACTCCGCTCTCTCTCTCTCTCTCTCTCTCTCTCTCTCTCTCTCTCTCTCTCTCTCTCTCTCTCTCTCTCTCTCTCTCTCTCTCTCCCCCCCCCCTCTCTCTCTCCCTCTCGCGCCAGTAGTTTTTCGCGATATTCGTGCGTCACCGTATTGCAATCGTTAAATGGGTATTCGCGGGTCGTCTCTCCCGCCGTGAACAATATTGAGATTGGTTTGCGGAGTGGGATGTGTTTGCGGAATGAATATCTTCCGGCCGATGGATACGGTTCATTCAATCAGTCAGCGTATGCGCGCGCGCGCTTTTATATAGATCAAAATCGGAGCAATTGGTATGCGTTTCGCAAAATGAGCGACGCCGATCCCTTTTATTTCTTATTCGCGTATTGCGAGTGATCAATATCGCGGCAAATACTTGGAAAAGAGCAGAGAACGCGATATTAACGCCGCGACATTATAACCGCGCGTTGCGTGTGAGTGTCGCGCAGCTGCTTGGAACATTCTTTTAATCGCAGCTCGTGTTCGGACAATCTGGAGAATGTTGATCGACTGAGAAATTGTCACTTTCAATCACGTATCGCTGGAGGAAGTGTCGACTGGCCGACAACGGAATTTATACGTGTAAATAAATGAATAAATAAATTGATGCGTATATTTATGCGCATAAATCCTGTTCTCGAGGAACTGATACTCGTGTAACATTTATTACAGGGTGAAAACATTTTTTTCCACGTCCATCTAAAATGTCTCGGAAAAAGTGCATTATTCGAAGAAATATCTTAGGTAAAAAAAGTTGTTTGGTTCCTACAGAGATATCTTATTAAGAGAAAGTATTTAATATGCTTCACCCTGCGCATAAAAACCTACATCTCCAACTGATAAAACTGACTACTGATAATAATATTAAAGGAGTCAAGCATCACACGTACATTACTTTGACATCCTTCATGTATTGGGGCGTGCTGAACCGCGGTATTAAACCGAATTCATCCTTAATGGGATGAAAGTCCTTCGAGTCGACCTTGCCATCCTTACTCGTCTCTCTGGAATCCTTCGAGCCGGATGTCGGCAGTGTCGCCGATGCGCTCGATGCCGCGGTGGTGTTCAGGACAGATGTCGTTGTCGTTGTCGTTGATGCCGTTACGGAATCCGTCGTTAAGCCGACGCCCGACGTTATCGAGCTCAACGAAGCCGCCGTCGTCGTCGTCGCCGTTGTGGTCATTACGGTTGCCGACGATACGCTCGATGTAGCCGATGTGGTGCTCGTTGTGGACGTGGACGTTGCTGTCGCCGAACTACTCTGAGGATTCTCCTGGGTCTTCTGTTGTTGCTCACGCTGTAACCTTGTCGTTACTCCCGTCGTTAAAATATCGATAGGTCCGATTGTAGAGCTGGTATTATTAACCTGGAACAACCGCGAGGAAAATCACATTTGTTTTAATAAAATCAAAAGGTTTTCCCCTTCGTACTCTGTTTCGCAAACTGGCTTCACGTTTCCACATGGTTAGCTCAAACTTGAGACCTTCAATGTACTACAGTCATAATTTAATTATACTCACTTTGTTATTCGGATTGTTTCGAGAGCTACGCGTTCTCTGACGCGACTTCCGCAGAAGCTGCTTATAATTTTCCGCCTTTTTAGTGAGGTAGTAGTGATGTACGCAATCTGGAGCGGACTTATGTTCTAACGATTGAGCTATCGCTCCGAAATTTTTAGGGTGCTGGAGGTATTTCTCCTTGAATAATTCGTGCTCCACGGAACTCCAAACGTTGATGAGTTTGCGTTCGCTGTGGAGAGCTTCTAACTCCTCTGGCTGGAGCAACCCATTCCGATTTTGGAACGCGATCCTCCTCTGCTTCGCGTCCAACAATAGAGGTGGTATGACGGCATAGGAACGCATCTTCTTATCCTCCATCTACAAAATCATTTGGACGTTTGTTGACTCTTTTCCAATAATAACATTAACGTCGAAAGATTCGCCTTATCAATGTGTATTCCCATCGCATACATTTTTTTCACCCCAAGCAATTGTATGATATTTTGTCGTTTTTTGTTACGTAAAACGTGGATAACTAATGTCTTCGCACATTAACATTGAGACAAGATACGCGGCAATCGTCAAATAATGATTTTCAGCAATAGTTATGGATCAACTGAATTTCTCTTTATCTTTGTTGTAATGTTACAATGATTTAAATTTTCATCTCTTCAATAAACATTCACGACCAACGTGTAGCTTCATACGGATCCATAACTAGTGTATGGTGTGAGGCAAGGGTGAAGAGAGCAAGCGCACGTTACTAACCTGACAAGCTCTAATGGAATTTTTTAAATCTTGCAATGTTTCTTCCTGGGGAATCAGTAAAGGTTAGATATCTTCCATGAAGCGTCTCATCTCAAAAGAATCTCGAAAGTAAACATCAATCACGTGAGAAGATGCAAAAAATAAAGACGTGAAATAAATATCCTTTACAAAAAAAGTATCGCATACAAAGCACGAATGAGAAAAGAAAAATTTTGTGAGAAGCTAAATTTCAGCGAGATGCGCCGGAAATATTATTCAAGAAACTCTTCCAAGAAATTCCGAATAGGTTAAGACTTTATCATCCCGTGCATTTATATTAGCCCGATGATAACTTTCAATCATCTCCATCCATTAATCCAGTTTGGTTAAGCCAGCCTTTCCCTGGTCCGCATACAGTGGGAAACCAAGAGAGCAAAACAAATGTCTAAAGATGGGAAGAAACTGTCAGTTATCATCCACTGTTTAAAATAAAGTAACAGGCTTTTACCGTTGTGAAGAAACTTGATAGCGCAAAGGTTCAAACCTGTCACTACCACCACAATGCTGCATTGTGTTTAGCAACTACAAAATATTCATATTTCCGATAAGATATCATATTTCTCAATACTGCAGTAAAGCCTACATCTGGATAATAAATATTAATAATCAACCGTCATACACATATGTCTTCATTGAAAAAATCTTTTTGTGCCCTGACGCAACGATCAATCGGTTGAGACAAAGACTACAAAACGCAACAGCGCAAAAGAGAAATTATGAGAAAATAAGAATAACAAACTAAAGGCTAATATCGACCTTGTGGCTTAAAAAAAAGAGAGAGAAAAGAAAAATACTCCATTCTACGTGATATTTAAAAATTATCTTCGCCAAACAGCGTTTGTCTATTGAATGCTAATTTAGTAACGTGCCTTTCTTTACTCCTCCCCATACCACTTTTGTGTCCTCACCGTAGCCATTTTCGCGTCACTCTTACGCAATGCGTCGCGTCGCTCGCTTCGTAAACTACACGACATCACGATACGAAGAACAATAATCGGTGTATATACACGCGCGCGAACACACACACACACACACACACACACACACACACACACACACACACACACACACACACGCGTGTATATGTATATACACGATATATACCTCCTGTTCTTGCAGACCGTCCATTATCTCCTCGAGATCGGCCTCGCTCTTGATGCGAGCGCCGACTCTGTTGAAACGTTCCTTGTCCTCCCTCTGCTTCCGTAACTCCGGGAATACCTTCTCGAAGAACTCGCGGTTCTTCGTTTCCTTCGATTTCCTTTTCTGCGCCGCCTCCAGCCGCTCCACCTTGCGATGCCATTCCTGCACCAGGATGGCGTACGTCTGTGACTGTTGCCGATGCAAAGACGTACGCTCGGCGTGTTCTCTCCGAAGCCTCGATATGAGCCGGGCTCTCATACACGTCTGGTGCCGGGTACGATTGTCCTGATACACACTCGTGTCCGACGGTTGATTATACAAAGGTAGTTCTACTTTGGGACCCAGTCTTTCCAAGAGTTTATGAGCTTCCTCCGCCTTTCGCTGTTGGCAAGAACACGTCCAATTAGAATTCAATTCACTAGTCGCTGCTCCCTCTTGCTGTTTATTAAACGCGAATCTTAATCCTTCCTGCAACGCACGAAGGACTAAGAGACCGTGTTTCCGAATTTGGTTGCAGATGACTGCAGCACTTGTGATATTACACGGCTAATATTCTGACGATAAAAATGTAATAGCCATCAGCAACTCGAATGCACGAAGATGCATCCAAGTGTCGAGGATGCGTTAGCTCAGGTTCATGTTCAACAAGTCAAAGCACTCGATTGATGTGACAAGCAAGCCTGAGCCTTACCCTGTTCTCAGCGTAGATCTTTTGCGCCAACGATTGATGCTTTGGTTGCTGCGACTGTTCCTCGACTTGACGTTTCAGACCGCTCGCTTCCAGAGGCTTGTTCGCCGCTTCCTCCAGCTCTTTCAGCTTCTTCTTCAGCTTGCCTATCTGAGATTCCCTCTTAGCAATCTCTCTGTCGACCTTGGCGATTTGCTGCAGGAGATCATCCTTGGAACTTCTATAGTTCACGTCCTCCTGTGTATTAGGTTCTGGCAGCGTAGGTGAAATTGCTTCTGTTTGCGGCGTATACGCACCAACAGCAGGCTGCTCCTAGCAGAAATCCGTCATATAATACCCTGTCTGATTCGTTTACATCTATATACACGTCACACGATACGTATTCGATTCTTCGTGTATTCATCGCGCGATTATGTTCAGAATACATAAAAAGTACGTTCACGTTGACTGTCACACAATGATTTCCACTGTTTGCTTCAACGCTCAACCAACAAGGTTTGAATCACCAAATTATACTGTAAATAAATGCAATTCACGCGATGTGCATATTTGTTCTCGTAAACCTCGTTTCATTATTTCCCTATTATCTATATATTTAATTTGTTATATACAATTGGTTACACGTAAATGATTAAAACGCAGAAATATTACAGTAACAGTCGTCGGTGGACCTCATATGACAGTCATCGTGTCGACATTGATTTATGCCACTCGTATAAACTTGAAAGACGAAGGAACGTTACGACTAATGTACCAAGTAAACATCCCCCGTGTCACAGTCTACAGTTCAAAAGCCGCAGTCGCTACACCCACCCTAGTATCTATCCTAAGCGGTTGCTGCAGCTGCACAACGTGCTGCTGCTGTTGCTGCTCCTGCTTACTGCCGCAGGCGGGGTCGGCCGGCGACAGACTCTGACACCGGGACTGCGGCTGCGACTGCAGCTGCTGAACCTGCTGATGCGGCTGACCCAGACGGATCTTCTTGAAGGGCGGCGTATCCTGCAGATCACCAGCCATGACGATGGTAGCGGCGGTACGGCTGCAATACTGATCAGGTTGGACGGGCATAAGGCCTATCCGCGGGTTTCGCACCGCGGCAGACACATGCTGCTGATAGTCCGACGCGGTCGGCGGCGGTGTTGGCGTGACCGACGCGGCTGGCGGCAGTAGGGATATCCTTGGTCTGTCCCTGCCGCTGCCACCCATGCCACCGGGTATGCCGCTGCTGACCGCGTACTCGGCAGACACCCCAGCGCCTGCCAGTCCTCCCGGGACGCCTACGCCGACTTGCGACAGAGGACTGCTGCTCACGCTGATGGCGATCCTCTCGTTCACCTGAAAAACAGACAGTCGTTAAAGTCTATCGGCCAGCCAGCCAGTCAACTCACTCATCCTTCTCTCTCGCGGCCTCTCTTTGTTTCTCGCGCTCTTCTCCCCTCCCCCACCTCCACTATGTCCCGCTGCTGCTACACATATCCCCCTTTTTCTTTTTCTCTCGTCGTCTTATTCTTCGTCTCGGAGGTTCAATTTGTCTCTCCGTTAACCTTCTCGCCGCGAAACTATTTCAGGAAAATCGATGACCCGCTTCAAGAAAGCACACGCCACCGGTGCCGATAATAAACCCCGCGCACCCGTACGTACGTCCGTCCGTCCGTCTGTCTGTCTGTCCCTCCGCGCTCTCTCCCGCGCTCCCCCGTAGCACCTTTTTTCTGCTCCCCCTTTTGTACTTCCACCCGTGACACGTTTCGCGTTACAATGCTCGTGCGTTCATTCGCTCATTGAACTTCGCCCCGGCCGGTTCGCGGAGGTGAGAGACCGCGCGCGCGCGCGCGGTCCTCCGGTCTCTCCTTTGGGGCTGTGCCATCATAACGACGCTGTCGGGGACACGGTTTCGCCGGGGACATGTACGTCGGCGCGCGCGCCGCGCTCGAGTGTACATAAGAAAGCGGCAAAATAACGAGACGTGTTGCTCGTGTGCCACGTGCACGAGCTGTAGTCGTGGTGGTAGGCGCGACACTAACTTTCACCCACCCACTCGCATCGCGCCGTGAGCTAAATATGATAATGTCCGTTACGACTGTCGTGTCGTGGATTTAACTTGACTCGTGTGTGAGACTTCATAAAAACGAACATGATCCAACGGGAATCGCGCGCGCGGTAACGTGTGTATCACGAAATTCTCTCCCACAAATCCTCCTCGACTCTCTCGAGCGGAGACGGGGAAAGAGATGGATAAACGGACAAATACGACAAAGAGAAAGAGAGAGAGAGAGAGAGAGAGAGAGAGAGAGAGAGAGAGGGAAGGAGGGGGGGGGAGAGAGAGTTTTTTACGCGAAATGACCGAGCTGCGGTCGCGGACGGGCCATACCGCAATCGAACGGCTATTTATTACTCGGACGCGCGCGCGCGCACGCGTGAACAGCGCATTCGTACGCGCGAGCATAATTCCGAGTCATCATAAAAATAACGCGTCCGCGCGCGTATCCGGCGCGCGCCTCGCACGAATGCATCATCGCGCGATTGATTAACGCCGCTGCAACGATGCAGCGCAACCGTGTTTAAAGCGGAACATCACAGCGCGCGCGGGAATAGTATTGTTAAAAGGGTGGGAAAAAAGGAGGAGGGCCGATAGTCAGTGAAAGTCAAGGACACAGGGCCGCCGGCCGATACGGTGTGTGCGCGAATGTTGCGCGCGCGCGTCCCGATTATTCTAGTCCCGACGTTGCGCGGATTAATATTTATCTTCTGGCCGATACTCTCCCACGCGGAATTTCCAGCAGACGACGCGATAATGATAAATAATGGTTCTTCATGAGCGCAGAGAGCGATCGACGTGCGACGGTGAGTTGCGAAAATATCGCAACGATCGCGACACGTTCGGAAACAAAGGCTTGGAGGAAAAAGCGGGGAAAAAAGAACGCTAAGAGGAAGAGAGGGGGAGATATACGCGTCTCACCGCCGTCTCGCGGAGAGCGATCTCTGATAGCCCCTAACATAAGATAACACGTCGAATTCCGTCGCGGCTACGCGTTTTCGCGCCGTGCGAAGCATGAGCGAGAGCGCATCAAGCTCGCGAAGGATAGGAGAGGAAAAAGTGCGAGACTCGTTTCCGCTGGCGAGCGTGTTTGCACGACCGTGACCATCCCGACGCGTCGCGCGCGAGACTTCGTATCGGAGTTCCGGTCGACGCTATCGCGTATCGCCGAGACCCAGTGAGGAGAAGCGACACGAGAGAAGGAGGAGATGAAGGAGAAGGACAAGTAAGACAGAGACAGAGAGAGAGAGAGAGAGAGAGAGAGAGAGAGAGACCGGGAAGGAAAGAGCAAGAGGGAACGGGCGAGCGGGAGAGCGCGCGCGCGTGTTACGCACTCTTTTCGCGCGGCCTTACGGAAGGAATACCTACGTTCGTCGTGCCGGCACGGTACGCGTCTCTGGCAGCGTAGGCAGTGCCGGTAAGCGGCGGCGGCGTTTGGCTGATGGTGGGTGGTTGGTGGGTCGGTGGGGGAGCGGAGGCGGGTGCGGGCACCGGCACAGGTACCGGCACGGGGGCGGCCTGCGAGGAGGCCGTGGTGACCACAGCGGCGACCGCCGGCGTCGACACCGAGGTTGGCGGGTAGGAATGAAGGTAGCGCAAACCTCCGGGCATCGGCACGGCGACGTAGCCGCCGGGTGTAGCCGAGCTTGCACCCGCACCGCTACCGCCACTGCCGCTGCTACTGCCGCCGCCGCCGCCGCCGCCGCTGCCGCCGCCGCCGCCGCCGCCGCTGCCGCTACCTCCTCCTCCTGCTCCTATTCCTATTCCTGCTCCAGCTGTTCCACTATTGCTGCTGCCGCTGCCGCTGCCGCCGCCGCCGCCGCTGCCTCCTCCTCCTCCTCCACTGCCTCCTCCTCCTATTCCTATTCCTGTTCCAGCTGTTCCACTATTGCTGCTACCGCCGCCGCCGCCAGCACCGCCGCCACCGCCACCGCCGCCGCCGCCGCCACCGCCGCCGCCGCCGCCGCCGCCGCCGCCGCCGCTACTACCGCCAACACCACCGCCACCGACACCGCCGCCGCTGTTGTTGCCCGCGCTGCTGTTGTTTGCGCCGCTGTTGTTCGCGCCGCTACCACCCCCGCCACCGCCGGCCGGTATGACATTGGAGACGCTGACGATGCCGCTGGAAGTGCCACTGCTCGCGACGACGGCGATCGACGGCCCACCAACGGCGGCGGCATTGCCACCCGCGGTCGCCGCAGCGGCCGCGCCTGCCGTCCCCGTGGATGATGCGGCCGCGCCACCCGGGACGTACGTCGCTCCTGTTCCTACCGTTCTCGGCGACACTGGGCTGCTGCTCTTGATGTTGACGTAGCTCTGCGCCGGTCTGCAAAAATCACGTGCGTCAGTCGCGTCAAAATGAATGAGGGAGCTGCGTGTTTTTCAGGCTAGTTCTCGCCCGCGGTACGCGAAGAAGAGCGCGAGTTCCTCGCTCGATCGGTCAGCGAGGTTCGACTTGATCGCCATTGCGAGCTCATCGTCGCGTATAATGATTGCCTGATCGCGCGCTGCACGTGGCATCAGCCATTTGCATTTCGAAAAAATAGATTTCCACTATCTCTCTCTCTCTCTCTCTCTCTCTCTCTCTCTCTCTCTCTCTCTCTCTCTCTCTCTCTCTCTCTCTCTCTCTCTTTGTCTCTCATTTTTCTCTTACGTGCTGACGAATTTCATCTCGATATAATCGCGTACAATTTCGCAGATATGCATCACCGATTCCGATGCGTCGCACGTGAATTCTATTTGTATTTAAACACGTTGGCTGCCACGTCAGCCGTATCCGGGCGACCACGTGAGTTCTCGCCGAGACCTCGTCTGTGGCTGACGGTTCTACTTGTCCGATTAGGAATGACTTGAACCGAGTACTTGGAAGAATGTTCAATGAAAAACAAGATGTCACACGCTAACCCTTCGAGTCCCTGCGTATCTTGAAGAACGCGTCATGTAAAGATAAAAGTAGTTTGAATCATTTCCCTCTTTTTTTTATCAGTGTCTTCTTTAACAGCGCTCTTCTGGGGCCATTTAGTTGTAGTTACTTATCTTGGAAGAAAAGGAAAACCCCGCTAAATGTCTCATTTTCCAATTCTCCGTGATAAAATTTCACATTCTTTTCCCGCTGAGGAAATTCTTCAAGGTTCAGCCTACGAAGCGCCGCTCATGCATTTATCTGCGATTAAGTTTCCGACTTCGGAGACTGCGCTGAGAATTTCGGCCAGCTGGCTGACTCAGGTGCGTGAATTCAGCGTGCTGATCACGCGTGTTAATCATGCGATCGTATATACGCGTTTATCTCGAGTGAGCGTTATCGGTCGAAAGTTAGTTAGAAGAGATTACGCATGGAGAAGCACATTACTAAAACTTAAAGGTACAACTGAAAATCCTCTGGCCCGAGTGATCGAGAGAGCAGATGCCGGAGGGAATTTTCACCTAATTCCAGGAGTCAAACCACACCCGTCGTCGTCGTCGTCGTCGTCGTCGTCATACTTGTCGACCGCCTCTGATTACTATCGGATTCAAATCACTTTCGGTTATTCTCTTAGCGACAATCGATAGAGCCCCGCCGCGTGCGATTGCGTTCACTTTCGCGAGAAATAAATGCCCGCCGATTTGTCGGTTACAATCGAGACAAGTGTAAACTCATTGAAACTTGCAATCGTAACTGTACCAGTCGTCGCGTCTGTGTGCCTGTGCGCGCGCGCGCGCGCGTGTGTGTGTGTGTGTGTGTGCGTGCGTGTCGAAAACACCGACGGCTTCGATAACGCGAGAAAATATAAGAGCGCAAGACGCACGCATTAGGTCTACGGCGCGATAATGAACTCTTCGTTTGAAAACTTGATTCTTCCACGAATAGATGGGCTGATATGATAACCGCTGCAGATGGCAACTGAAAGATAGATAGATAGGTAGAGAAAGAGAAAAAAAGAGAGAGAGAGAGAGAGAGAGAAAAGGACCCGCGTATAATTACGTCGATTAATATCACTAATATTAATGTCTCTCTCTCTCTCTCTCTCTCTCTCTCTCTCTCTCTCTCTCTCTCTCTCTCTCTCGCTCTCTTTCTGCACAGCACACCGTCGATGATAACGTCGCCGGCGGGTCTGTTCGGACAAATACGACAGCGGAAACGAACGAAAACACATTATTAACAATTATTACCACTGGCTCCGCCGGTCGATTCAATTTCGACGCGCAGAACTTGAACGTTTCATCTAACCCAATTATGAGAGAGAGAGAGAGAGAGAGAGAGAGAGAGAGAGAAACTCTGTCTGTCGTATATTATTACATAACTCGCAAGAGTGAGAACGCGAAGGACCTTACGCGTGTGCGATGATTATTTGTATCAATAGTGACAAATGTGTCACGTGCGCGCGAAAAGATTATTAAAGAACCTTTTTTTTTCATATAAATGCTTTCGAATTCCGCCATATTTTCTAGTAGCGCAGCGATCGACTGAGCGGCGTAGTTTATCCCGTCGAGGAACGCAGCACTTTCTTTTTTAGTGGTAGACGGTGCTTAATAATTCATAGAATTCCAGTTGTACAAAATATAAACAGCACGTAAATGGCAAATCGAGCAAATCGGAATGCACAGCTCGGTTGCAAAATCCCGCAGTTAGTTTTACCGCACAATCTCCCCTCCGTGCGCGCATTTAACGCGTCATGTGAGAAATCTAATATACCCGCGCTCGAAAACTTTTTTTCAGCCTGTATATGGCAATCGAGCGACGAAAAGAAGAAGAAAAAAAAAAAGAAAACGAAGAAGAAAAAAGAAAGGTCGTATCGCGTTTCTCTTGGCCGTAAGTAACATCGATCGGCCGGACGATCGTGTATTCCGATCATTCGGCACGCCTATTGTATCGGAAACATCGCGGCAGTTTGTTTATCGACTCACGTGTCAGCGGCACCCGTCGTCGTACGTGTGTACGTTGCTTGATCCAATTTGACTGGCTTAGGGAAAAAAGGGGGGAAAACTGTCAAGTATACACACGAGTGACAGTGGACTAAACAACTTCGCGAAAGCCGATCGATAACGCGCGATAGCGCTTTTTCCGATCACTCGCGCGCGAATTTCCGATATCTTTTCACTCTCGCTTCGTTCTCGAATCGTCGAAGGTCGCGCGCCTTATCGCGAGTTGAAAATTGCCGATCGATCGATCGATCGAGCGAGTCGAATATCTGACCGATTTTGATACCTTTCCTTTCTCTCTCTCTCTCTCTCCCCCCCCCTCTTTTTCGCATTCCACTCGCTCGAAAAATGCAGCGATATCGAATAACTCGCGCGAAAAAAGCAGACTTTTGCATTGTTTTGCATTTTACGGATTTGGCTATCGCGCCCTCCCGCGGGGTTCGCTATCGACGTGGAAGTCTGGAAAAAAAAAGAAAAAGAAAAGAAATACGACCGAGAGCGATAACAAAAGCCGGCTTAAGGCCGTTAGATTAATGCCGAAGCGCGTGACCTGTAGGGTGACTGTGCGGTAAGTAAAGCCGATGGGGAAATCGGCGGCGGAGAGCGACGCTCTTCTCGGGCAATTTGCAGTGGATTCAGCGCAAATTCGAACGTCATTTTCCGACCCCCCCCCCCTCCTCCACCGATCGCAGACCTTCGGCGTCTCTGGCGTTGACACTTCTCTCTCTCTCTGAGAACCGCCTCTGCTTGAAAATACCGTAAGAAAACACGCTCCGCCGAAAGGGCAGCTCTCTCGCGACTTCGACACGCTTCTAATAAACGCGACGATAAAATCACACCGTTTAACACACGTCGAGACTGCCGCCGTGCCGCTGATCGCCAGTGACGACTATTTTAGAGCCCAACGACAGCCCGAAGATACGGTAAACCTGTGCGACTCATAACGGGTGTTCCATTAGCGCGTTTCGTCGTCGCCTCGCTCTGTCGCTCATCCACCACTTAATTTCCCGGGAAAGTTCGCGATACGAGGCGGCTCCGATTAGCTCGATCTCGACACACGTAATCGAGAAGTCGTTATTCGGAGCGACGGTGAAAAGCGCGCTCATTGCCTACCAAAAGGTTATTAACAAATATGGCGGATCGAGCGAGAGCGAGTATCGGTGGAAGAAGACAAACAGCACAGCGTGTCGAATTATTAAGGGACAATGCTGCCGGCTGTTCAACGGCCATAAGGCGAGATACTCGGCAATATGTCCATTGTTCCCGGCGAGAGTCGCCCAAAGCGAAACTGCAATTAATCTGTTGCACGCAATTGATTACGTTTTACACGTAAATTAACGGGACTCGGCAGAAGCACGGCATCGTTGGTCTCACGTTGGTCGCCGTTGGTGACCCCGTTGGCAGACGGCGTGTCGAGCGCGATATCTTAACGTCGCGCGAGCAGTTCCCAGTTGGTCGGAAAGACGGGAGAAAAAAGGGAAAAAGAAAGAAAGAGGGCCAGGAGAGAGATCAATGCAGCGCGTAGGCAGGTGGACACACAAGTGGAGGAACGGCTCGCGACGCCGTAAGTGGAAGAGATGCGCTTTACGTGAATTCGACGGCGACGGCAATCCGATCCCAGCCGGCTCATTAGCTCGTTCGATGCGTACGCGGATAACGGTACTCGCCGACGAGATTTCTCGGACGCGTATCGCGTATCTCCTCTCGTCGTGAGGTGAGCCAGGTAGCGACGACGTTAAACCCGCGAAAGAAGAGAGCCGATGTGTCGCGCGCGCACTTTAATTAGTGCCAATGAGAATTCGCGGCGGGAAAAATGCGACTGTAAAAATCATATATATATATATATATATATATTCGACCTCCCCTCCCCTCGTCGCCTTTCTTCCTCGTTCCTCTTGCGCGCTCGCCGGGCGCGTCGATAATTAATTTAATTGTGCTAATTAGTAACCTCGCGGCGCGCGGAATCGAGTAGCGGCTGGTTGGCGATCGACGCGCGAAATGCGCTCGAAGCGCCGTCGGCGGCGTCTATCGACGCGGGATCTACCTCGCTGTGTGAACGCGAGTTTCTCAACAATGTCATCGATCACAGCGAAGAGAGAGAGAGAGAAAGAGAGAGAGAGAGAGAACCGCCGTTTGCATTATTAATGTTGCCAAAGCGTCGATACGACCCCTGCCGCCTAGCCCCCTCTCCGTCCCGCTGTCACCTCGTCGGAAGTAACGCATGTTCGTCGTAGTAAATTCAAACAACGCCAGACACCGAAAGGCCAAGATCAGTAATCAGCGACAATCGCGTTATCAAAGACCGCTTGAGGACCGGAGGGGATTGGGGGGAGGGGGGCGTGATTTTTGTTCGCTCGATTGTATCAGCGGACTGCGCGCTCTCTTTTGTCTCTAATCCCGCGTGTGTGTTTAAATAACCGTGCCGCGTCGTGGAGAGTAACGAAGTCAGTTTCCGATAAAAGAAGCGCGTCACGTGTCGTCCTTCTCTCTCTCTCTCTCTCTCTCTCTCTCTCTCTCTCTCTCTCTCTCTCTCTCTCTCTCTCTCTCTCTCTCTCTCTCTCTCTCTCTCTCTCTCTTCTCCATCCATCGCTTCTTCCCTCTTCGTTGTGTACAGGCGTTGTATATTCACACATACACACACACGCACATACAGGGATCATTATATTTTGTTAAACCGTCGCGACTTCCTCCGCGCGAATAAATGATGCTCGCTACGCGTCTAGCAACGACCTCGTTCCTGACGTCTCTTTCTCTCGCGCGCTTCTCTCGTCTCTCGTCTCTCTCTCTCTCTCTCTCTCCTCTCTCTCTCTCTCTGTCTCTCCCCGTCTGTCGCCTTGCCGGGCGTCTCTTTCTCGCCGGCGTGCGTATTTCAGTCCCGAAGGTTTCCATCGATCGAACCCGGCAAAAGCGGCGAGTCGTCGGCCTGACCCGCGACATTCGCGAGAAATAATCGACATCCGCGGCGGCCGATATAGCACACTCTCTTTTCCGATTTTCGCGCGACCGAGCGCGCCCGGATTGTCCGCTTATTCCGATCCGTTAAAAATACCGGGACTTGCCGATACTCGAGCGAGCATTGGACACGAGTTTGTTCCCTCCTTCCTTCTCCTTCCGCCCTTTCACGCTCCCTGTCTGTCTCTCTAAGGAGAAAGAGAGATCGAGAATTCTAATGAAATATAGACGCAAAAAGAACGCGACGCATCGATTGTCACGCTTTGTCGCGAATAGGCCCGCGTTATTTTTACGGCTTTAATTAACGAGACAGAGGGATCGATCGCGAGGACGGGGAATCGATGTCGCTTTTATTAGTTTCAGATATTCGGGGAATCTGGGTTGCGTGACGTCTGTCGGCTGATATCGCTATCGCGAGAGAGCGGCATTTCCAAGCACATACTCAGCGGCGAAAAAATCACATCGCCGGTCCCGAGGTACCGTTAGTTTCGAAAATCGCCGCCAGAGGACACGGCTGGGAAACGAAGGAATAACAAATCGGAAATGTTCCGTATGTTCGATTACGAAGATCATTCGTTCGCTTCTCCCGAATATCACGGATGCAAACGCAACAAAGGGTCTCCCTTTGTCCCGGGATAAAGCGAGGAGTTATATTTTTCAGATTATGGAAAAGTTAAATAACGAATCGGGGAAAAAAGTCGACTCTCGTTTGCGCGCAAACTCAGCGAGACTCGTTCCCGCGCAGCGAGGCAACTTTTTTTGATAATTCTTCGTAAAACGCATCCCAACAGGATTGTATACCGAGCGGTAAACGAAATTCCATTCTCCGGTGCAACGCAGCGCAGGCAGCCACTACAGGCGCCGCGCGATCCACGCTTCGCCGAGCCGTTGGCGAAGCCGACAGTCATCATCATCATCATCATCGTCGTCGTCGTCGTCGTCGTCGTCGTCGCGCGGCCGTTCTCCTCCCACAATGCAAAATACATAAAACCGTCTCGCAAGAGGTGCGTCTCTCTCTCTCTCTCTCTCTCTCTCTCTCTCTCTCTCTCTCTCTCTCTCTCTCTCTCGATCCTCGCGAACTATCGTGCGCGGTAGCGCAGGCCGCTGGCGCGCACAGTCGTTCAAAATTAGATCTAGATGAAGGGAGAGAGTCCGCGGCGCGCAAAATAAGCCGACGACAAGAAAGGACGGCCGAGTGTAGGCAGGTAAAAAGGAAAAGACGAGGAAGTACCCTCGAAAATGGAAAAAAAGAGGAGGGAAAAGGAAAGAGAGAGAGGTTCGCTCGCGAGAGCGAGCATGCGGGCGGGCGGGCGAAAGGGTGAAGGAGGGAGGGAGGGGGGAGAGAGGGAGAGAGAGAGAGAGAGAGCCGGGAGTGGGGGGGAGAAAGCGAGAGAACGAGATAGAACCGGAGAAGAAATTATGGATACCCGTGCGCGCGGCCGAACACAGCCGGCCAATCGCGTGACGCGTCGAAAATACGATTCGCTTCGGAGTAGTTGCCATTGGCGTTCCGCGCGGCAGCGTCGTTTTACTCGACGGAGACGGACATTTCGGCGGCAGCGCGCCACACGTGGCAGCATCCGCGTGCGCATGCGTCGGCCGGGAAGGGTGAATGCGCCTGGATGTCGCTCCGCTCTCGAGAATGCGACGTTGCGCCAGCGCTGCTCGCGAGCGCGCGCTGTTGCCGGACCCGCTCTAGGGACCCTACATCAAATAAACACCGCGGCAGGAGAACTTTGCTCGGCCGCCGTCGCGGTACTCGCTAACGGATTACGCTGCTGGGAGGAAGGTTAATCGCTGACGGACGAGAGTTCGTTGTTCAGCTCTCGCGCAATCGCCGCCTGTTCGCTCTGCTCCTGCTCCTGCTCCTCCCGTCGTCCTTTTTTCTCATCTCCTTATCTCACCGCGACGGACGGACAAGGTTCTCCGACTCGCGTGATCCTCCTCGCCACGGATACGCGTCTTTTCGATCGTTCCCCGCGCGCGAATTCCCGAGAGGAAGGCGAAGGACGCGCGCGTAAGAAACGCGCAAACATTGACGGACTTGCGTGCGGACGATTGTCGGCAATTTCGAGAGATAAGCTAACGACAGTTAAGTCTCACAGTCGATGAGAGAACGATGGAAAGAGAGAGAGAGAGAGAGAGGGGAGAACACCTACTTTCCAAATACAGTCGGTTCGGCAAACAATAGACGTGTTTCTTCCACGGCAACGTGAGCTCTCACGTCGGCGAGCTGCATTTAGCGGCGGGTCGCGCGATCAAAGCGAAATGCGTCTCGTGAAAAATGGAACGAGCGAGTAACGTGACACATATATCTGCACGCTCCACGGGATACCGGCATAGAGTATCCTTCGCGAAACCTTGCACTTTGTATCTATATCATTCGTCGTCAGAGATCTTGTTTGGTACTGGTGTGTGCGCGTGCACTTCAAGAATCCACATACATACACACACACACACACACACAGAGAGAGAGAGAGAGAGAGACTTTGCTGAATTTCGCGCAATTTAGATCCCCGAGTGGTCCTGCGACGAAACACGCTCGGAAACGTCCCGTCCTTCGCTCTGCCTCCAATCTGAAATATTTTGAGCAACGAACGAACCTGTTATTTATTTGCCGCACACGCTGTAGGCGTTACTCGAGCGGATTAAAGGATCGGTGCGCGCGTTCGACACCCGTCGAACCAGTTTCGGGCAAAACGTTGAAAGGCGACTTCCTTGTGCCACGTAGTCGCCGGACAGTCGACGACACTGTGTCGAGTGATTCGGCTTTTTATCGCGGGGCTTGTATGGCTGCGCATTAACGACCGCGGCGGACTGCAGAAATTCCCCTGCGCAATTATCTCCTCTAGGGGCGGCGACCACTCGACGACGACGACGACGACGTCGAAATCTCCCGAGAGATTCCACGACAAAAATTGACAATCTAATTATATCGGAGGAATTATTGCCGCGACGTCGATACAATCGTACACGGACGGAATAACGATCATCGGTTGTTCACGGAAAAAAAAGGACGGAAGAGCGCGCGCGCGCGCGCGCGGCGTCTGACGGGACGGGACGAGACGAGACGAGAGAGCTCGTTGTTCCCCGTCGCTCTCCAGACGGCGGAATAAAGTTACAGCGCGAGCAAGGAGATCGGCCGTCGTAAACGAACGGACGTGAAATAGAGCGAGCCGGTCGTACATCCGAAACGACTCTTACCACGCTAGAAACTCTACCCACTTTGCGTCGAACAAAGAGATATACGCGATGCGCGGCGAACGGGCGCGTAGTAGTAACGCGTATGCGATCGATAGCTGCGGCGAGGCACCGAGAGCGGGTTCTATTTTTTCGGAAAAAAAGAGGGACAGAGAGAGAGAGAGAGAGAGAGAGAGAGAGAAAATTCGAAGAGACGCGAAGTGAAAGCGCGAACACCGCGCGGCTGCGAATGACGCGATTAGACGGAAATCACGTTTCGCCGATTGCAAATTTCGTCGAGAAATCGCGCGCTCGTCCGCTCACGGTTATGATACGAGCCGAAAATGGACTCGAAAATGAAGTAGCGTCATCTGGCGTCGGCCGGGCGAAAAATCGTCGGTCGTCGATCGAGAGTCGCGCGCTTTCGCGAACGAAACTCTCGCGCGTTCAAACATCCCTCTCTCGCCCCCGCTTGATCTCGAAAATGAACTCGCCGGTGAGATAACGTCATCGTATCGGGGGAAAAAAATCGTTAGTCGCCGTCGATCGCGAATCACGTTTCAACGGATAAGACTGTCGTTTGAAACACGCTCGCCCGCTTCATCCCGTCGGGCCTTTATCCGCGATAATTGCGAGCCGCACGTCGAGTGTCGCTCTCGCATAATTTTCACATTTTCACACGTCCGCGGGGTAGCGCCGTTTTAACAAAATCAACAGTCTCTCTTTCTCTTTCTCTCTCTCTCTCTCTCTCTCTCTCTCATCCCTGCCCTTTCTTTCTCTTCCATCGTCTCTCGCGCGATTTTTCTCGCCGCCAGAGTGAAGCCTGGCTATCTTTAACGTATTCCGCAGCGGCCTCGCTCTAACGCGATTTACACCTTTATCGTCGTCTCGGATACCCTATCGAAACAGATAAGTCGAAAACAACCTGCCTGATGATTCTCACGTCTCCCGTCCTAACAATTTTCACGCCTCGCTGTGCTGGCCTTGTGACTTCACGCTACGCGTTGGCTCGTCCTGTTTCCCTCTTCCCTTCCCCCCCCTCTCTCTCTCTCTCTCTCCTTCGTCCTCACGTTCTCTCGCGAGAGAGGTCCGTCGATCGAAATCGGCATTCGGTCGACCGATGAGCTCCTCCACGACTATGGGCTCTCGATGACGTAACGGTCACTGACCCCCTCCCACCTCCGGCGAGCCTTCTTCCCCACCCATGGCTCTCGCACTGCTGCTCCTCCTCCCCCCACTATGCGTCATCTATTCTTTCTGCCTACGACGGAGAGCGATGCGCGCGCGATAGCGCTCGTCGCGAGGTGCACGCGTGTGTGCACAGGTCAGCAGAGCGAAGAGAGCGCGTCGGTATGTGTTGCACGCCGCTGCGTGTACGTGTGTGTATATGTGCATGCGTGAGCACCGACGCGTCGACGCATACGCATGCGACGCATACACGACACGAACACGACACGCAGGTACGGACGGGGAACGACGCACGACGGTAATCGCGTTTCTCTATCTCTATCTCTCTCTTTCTTTCTCTCTCTCTCTCTCTCTCTCTCTCTCTCTCTCTCTCTCTCTCTCTCTCTCTCCATCTCTTCTCTATCTCTTTCTTTTCTACACCTCGAATAATTCGGGCATTTCGCCACTAATTGCAGCGCGGGCGAAAGTAAACGCGCGTCATCTCCACGCGAGAGACCATGTCGACAGAGCCGCGCGAATTCGTGTGGATCTTGATAAGAGCGCGCGAAGAATAGTGGCGCGGACATTAGTATCGGAAACGGAGAGAAAACATGGCTCGTTCGACCGCTCGTCGTCGTACATCGCTATGTGTGCGCGACTTGCTCCGCTTTGCTAGAGCGACAGAGCGAGAGAGAGCGAGAGCGAGAGAGAGAGAGAGAGAGAGAGAGAGAGAGAGAGAGAGAGAGAGAGAGAGAGAGAGAGAGAGAGAACAGAGAAGTAGAGGGAGAAGCGTTGGGATCGATAGCCCATGTACACGCTACATAGTACATAACTTGTATGAGCGACGAGAGGGAGAGAAAGAGAAAGAGAGAGAGAGAGAGAGAGAGAGAGAGAAAGAGAGAGCGAGAGGGGAAAATGGTAAGGGAGGGGGCAGAGGGAGAGAGAATACCGATGGACGATCGTGCGTAAATGAAAGTGCGGGTTATCAATGAAAGGCTTAATCCTCACGGCTTATGGTACCGCGATGCATTGTGCACCTTTCGCGAATATAGTCGCATGTTTAAATTCCCGACTGGCGACTTTTCCTTCTCTCCCTCCCGCGCGCTTTTCCTTCTCTCTCTCCCCCTCCTTCCCTCCCTCCCTCTCTCCCCCTCTCTTTCCGAGCGTTAACGGCACTGTCCGTTTTTAAACACATGACCGATCGATTGCCGCGTCGATGCTTCCCTCGTTCCTTAATAGCGTCGGCTCCGTCTGTGAAAGAGTCGGCTATACACGCGCTCGCGGTGACACATTAAGGTGCGTATACACCAAGCGAACGAACCGTCGAATGTCCGTCAGCGATCGATTCGCTTTCGATCGCTGCCCGCTCACGAAGAGATATATCAAAAAATAGACAGACACTTGGACGTTCGTTCGCTCGGTGTAGTCAACAGTCGTGCCACGTTGAAAACAACAGTTCTCTGCAGTTAAAGCAACGTTGAGAGTACGGTCGATACTCTCGGATGGGTTCGCTCAGTGTATACGCACCTTTACACACGCGGTCGGTCGGTCGCGGCAGTCGCGAACTCGTGAGGAAGCGTGCGCGCCTCGACGACGATTCGTACGCGACCCATTTTTCACGACGCTCCGCTTTGTCACGCGGACGAATTAACACGCCGAGGGTGAGATGGGATGGAAGGAGAGAAAAAGAATCGGCCACGTGCGAGATCTCGTCCTGGCAACCGCGATATTTCTAGCCCCTTACACGTCCGCGCGGCGGAAATATACCGTAAATTATGTATCGATACATACATATATATATATATATATATATTTGCGAGTGAGGCGGAGGAAATTTTTAATGCGACTTAATTTTATTCGCGCGGAAATGGACGGCTCGTTCGTGCGCGCCAAATATCTCCTCTCTTTTTCTCACGTCCCGTTTTCGACGGACGAAAAGTAGAACTGACGCGCTGAAAATAGTTTCTTCCCTCGCCCTCTGTCGCTTCGCTCGCATCGATTCGGACCATCGTCATCCAGCGTCATTCCGGAGGAAAGAGGAGCTAACGCGCTGCGGGGCGGCGACTACCACGAAGGATTCGCAAACACAACGTTCCAGGAAGGGCCACATAGAAAGCACAAGCAGTCCCTTCCCTCTAACCTCGCTCTTTCTCCTCTACACGCGGAGGAAAACACTTTTCGAGACGCGAGTCTGCGCTGCGAGAATAAGAGGAAAAGAGAAACGGCGGAGAGAAAGAGAGAGATGGCCGCGCGGCCTTGGGCCCCTTCCATCGATCCCGCCTTCTTTTCTCGCCTTCGCCGACGTCCCCTCTGCTTCTCCCCCCGCCGCCGTACCTTCGTTTCAGAGCAGTCGGTACATAAATATTTATTATCCGCGGCCGTAATCGACAATGACAACAAACATTTCTTCGCGACGTTCCCGTGCCCTCAGATTGCCGACCCTTGTTCGCGGGTAACGTAAACAAAACGATTAACCAATTAGCGAGTCTCGTTGCGAGTAAGCACCTGCTTCGGGACGCGCGAGACCAATAATTAAGCCGCGCGCAAACATACAGCGACGAAAAGCCACGATGCGTCATAGTGCGCCGATAAAGCGAGAGACCGCCGCAAAGTTCCAGCTGTTGAACCGTCGTACTCCTCGCGAATTAATGGATCGAGACGGGGCTTTAAAAAAAGTAAAAAAAAAAAAAAATTCACATCGCAAAGTACGACGGGAGGAAAAAAAGAGAGACGGGGGAGTCGACACAAATGAGTCTTCGATTGATTCGCCGTCGTCCATTGTGCGCTAATGGCGCGAGGTCTCCTCAAACGACGCCGACGGCCAGCTTCTTTCGAACGTCTCTCCTTTAAAACGCGGCCCCACGTGGTGCGCTCGTCGTCTCGGCGTATGACTGGTGGTGTTTGGGGGAATTACCCTCAGTATCCTGAATCAATATACGCAGGATCCGCGGCGCGCCGCGCGAAATAACGAAAGCCCCTTTCACCCCATCGACCACTCCGAGATACTTTCTCGCGGTCGTATCGCGACCCGCACATTTTCTCCCGCCGCTAAGAAGAAAGGGAAGAGGAACACTGAGCTTCCCAGGATGCGCGCCAGCTTGTGTTACGCGCCTAAACATATCTCGCGCATGCATATTTCACGATACCGTTTCTTCTTTCTCCCAGAGCGCCGTTCTCGATTTATTTACGAGACATCGGCCCGCACGTATATACCCGCTGTTACCGCCGGCCGGGCTGCGCGTACGCGAACGTCATAAATGTACGCCGCGTAATTTAGGGGCTAAGCACTCGCGAGCGAGATCGCTCGGGTCTTAACAAGTATCCCGTGATCGTGATGTATCGCGTTCATCGTGGAAAAAATGCTCCGCGTAATTAGCCGTGTCATTAGACCTCTTTTCTCTCTCTCTCTCCCTCTCTCTCTCTCCTTCTCCCGGTCTCCTGTGGTAAAAAAAAAAAAACGGCATTTCCGTTATCGCCCCGCCATTTCTACTCCTGATCACATACACACAGGCACACATACGTACACCTCGATATATCACCTTTCTCCCACCTGTTCTCTCCCCCTCTCTCCTTTTCTTTCTCCATGTCCTGCTTTGGCCGTTCAACAAGTTTTCACATCGATTCTCGTTTTTCGTGAATTCCGTAACGCTGACGCACGATCCAATAATGCCCGATGTAAAACAGCAACATTTCCCCGCGGGCGGGCGGGCGAGTTTTCCGGAGATTTTTCCGGATTACGCCGGAGTCACGCGCATTTCCTCACGCGGAGGCGCAAATAAATCTTTTTCGCTCGTTCACGCAAACGGGAAACGGGGGCGCCGAATTGAAAATGCATTGTTTCCCGATTTCGCGATCGACAGGCATTGTCGCTCGGATTTTACGTCGCGTCGATTAACAGTACTTCCGGATCAGGGCTTCTCACAAATCCGAGAACACAAAGGAAAGTGGCAACGTTCCGCGAGGAAGTCCTCTCCCTCGTAAACACCAGGCGAGGGGGGAAGTTTGCTCTCACACACACACACGCGCACACACACACACACACACACACACAGGCAAAGCGCGCGAAATAATTAAGAACCCCTGCCATCCGGTCATCACTTACTGTTCCATCATCGCACACGGGCGCGCGCGACTCGACGCAAGTACAGAGAGACATGTCATCATACCTTCCATAATACACAGGTGGGTAACCTGCTGCGTTAACCCTGCACTCCGCGCACGCACATATCGGGACATGCAGCGGTGCAGCGATCATCCCGCCCTGCCTCGCATTACGCGGGTATAAGTTCGCTAGTGGTTGCGCGAAAAATTCCGGCGGCTCATAACCGTAGCTTCCTTCATACGCCGTCGTCATCGTCGGCCACGTCGGCGTTCCTCCATAGCCGGCCACGGCCAGTAAAGGTCTCTTTACCGGACAACAGCCTGATTCGTCACTTATACCGGACAACCTCTCAGTTTCGATTTTCCTCCATATTTGACGCTTCATCGCTGTTCTCCTGCTGGATCGAAATGGAGTGGCACATTCGAGCGGTTTGAAAGTTTTTTCAAATCTCACAGACGCACCCCGAGACGCATCATCCGACGGCCAATCGGAACATCCCGAGTTGGACCCGGCTGTCTCGGTCGCGAGTCGTGTGATCGCGAGATTCCGCTGAGAAAGCGGCGGGTCCAACTCCGCGAGTGCGAATCCGGGTGCGCCTCACTCGAGGGCGAGTTTCGCGCAAAGAGGAGGGAATAGCACAAAGAGAGCACGATAACACGCAAGAGAGAGAGAGAGAGAGACCGGTCTCTCTCGTTTCTCCAAATTGCTCAGACGAGCGAAGGAAGGACCGGTCGCGGCTTTCCGCGGTAACAGTGGCCGACCATCATCGTTGCGTGTAAGGAGAAACGATAGAGACGAGAAAACCGACGAGTGGCCGGTCCTGTGCGTTTGAGCTTCGGAAGAGACGAGAAACCTCGCGACCGGTCCTCCTTTTGTGCGGCGACCATGCGGGCCCAAGAGGACCCATCTCCATGAGAATCACTCAACAGCCGGCCATTCTCCGGCTGGCCGTCGGCTGTTTGCCGAAGTGCGTCGACGAAACATGTCTCCCAAATCGTCCGGCGATACACGTCGTACATACACACACACACACACACACACATACACACCGAGGCCGACAACCGCCTCGCCATCTTGGCGGGCAGAGCGCGCGCGAGGAGAGTCGGCCGCGCTCCCACGCGTCGAAAAGCTGGCCGTTTCATTTGAACGAAGAAGGCCGCGCGAGACAGTCGAGGGAGAACGGCCGACGACGACGATGGCGATCGTCGTCGCACTTCTCGAACCTGCGCGCTCGTTCGCGTCGAAGCACGAAGCACGCTTTCGCGGAGCCGACGGCCAACGGAAGAATTCGTTCCCGAGTGATCCTCGTGAGGCACGCTCGATATCTCTCATCGGACGGCGCGGATATGTCGGGAGAAGAACGTGCCGCACCAAGCGCGCACATACATATGTGTGCGTGTGGCGACGGCTCTCTCTCTCTCTCTCTCTCTCTCTCTCTCTCTCTCTCTCTCTCTCTCTCTCTCTCTCTCTCTCTCTCTCTCTCTCCCTCTCTCTCTCTCTCTCGCTCGTGGTAAATTTCCATCCCGAAGGAAGCGCGTGCCATGTGCGAGTCCGTTTCTTTCAGCCGCTCGCACACCACGCGATGCGCGCGATCGCCTCGTGTAACCTCGTGCGCCCGAGATGAGACGGGATGAGCGCGGTAGGACCGCGCTAGGAGAGAGACCGGGGAGAGCGAAAGCTGGAAAGTCGAGTAACTCGGTAAACAGCGAACAACCCTGGAGAGCATCGCATCGATGTTGCAAAAGTTCCCCCAGCCGGCGATGTGAGGCGCGACGTGAACGTGTCGCGCTACACGTGTAACGGTTACATCGTCGGCTGGGAAATTGCGATATTAATGCAATGTTATTGTCGCTCGGTGGTCGTTGGGGTGGGGAGAGAGGATGGCGGCGGCGGCGGGGGAGAGGCAGGTAGCTGAGGGAAGCAGGTGTTTCGCACGTGCGGCGCCGAGCGAATTTCGCGAGCAGCCGAATTTAGGTTAGCTCACTTTGGAGCAGGATGGGCTTGCGGAGATCTCGGGAGTACAAACATGGCTTCTTAACAGAGAGCTGAGTTCCGAGAGGAGCACAAAGGGGGGCGGCGGGCCATCGATGATGCGCTCTCGCTCGGCCGGGGGGAGCGGCAGGACTTACTTGCTTCGCACGAATGTACAATTTGTTTTTCGAACGGATCCGTCGTTCTTTCATGCGTCCGGCCAACGCTCCACGCGGAGCGGTTACGACGGAAATCCTCACGACTGACGATTTTGCACCACGCAACCACACACTCACTCTCGGACACACGAGGTAAACTCTCGACTCGACAAACTTCTGCGACGTACGTCCCGGCGAACCGTCACCGGAAAACCGCGGTCGCGACCGGCGGGGTTCGAAATGTTCGGAAGAATCTCTCTCTCTCTCTCTCTTTCTCGTGCACGTGACGTTTGAGGTTAAGTCGCGCAGAAATGGTGTCTCGCGCATGCGCGCGGCGACGCGCGTCCCGCTCGCCGTCAAGTTAGGTCGGCACACAGTGCTGAATTATTCGCCGAACGCGACGGTCGCGTAATCAGGAGCATTGCAGGACGTATTTAAATGAGAGGACGGTGCAGTTATGAATGACGCGGATGTACAATCGGGACATTGTCTCTCCTTATGTATAGACTCAATCCTGTAAACAATACAGTCAGAGTCCATGGTCGAAACACCCTGACGTGTAGTGCAAATATATCTTCTCCTCGAAATCGCGCGTTTTGCCGTCTATATTTCAATGTCATATATTCCACACATGCCGTTTGCTGAACGCTTTCAATGCGTTCTTTTTCGATGCATTTACGAACGCAACTGGCGCCCAATGAAGGAATTCGTTTTGGATTGTTCCTCATGAAACAGGTTCCTTCATTAGACGCAGAGACGCGTCTCGAAAGCCGAAAGAAAAAACGTGCCCGCGGAAGAACGCTTCCGCGGACAAGAATGCCTTCGGGAGCAACAAGGACAGGGTAGACACTTTTTCCCCTCGATATATTCCGGGATGCAGCCAATGTCCAGTGGTGAAATTGGTTTTCGAGGAATTCTTAAAAGATATTTTTTTATTGCCTGTCGAGTGCATTCCGAAATGTATATATATATATAAAAAAAAAAAAAAAAAAAAAACCATGTTAGCCTTTTTGTCCGCAATTGTTGTACGCGTTGACTACTACAGCGTCGAGTTTCGTTGGTCACACAAAGGCTTAACTGTGTGTGACGGTTGAATTACCAAAGCTACGGTAAATAAATGTAATTCGAGTCGCATACATCTTTCATCGCGTGTTTCATCGCCTCTGGATCGGTGCGCGATCCGGCGTACGATCGATTTTTCAAATGCAATTAATCATACACGGCACGTGACGCCACAATGGCGTCAAGTAGGTCGTCGCACGGTGACGGCCTCATATATTTTATTACGGCATTAATATACAGTTAAATAATTCCTTTCTCCGAGCTGGGCAACACAGACTCACGCGCGAGGAAGCAGAAGTACCTCGGCGGTTGCTTTCGTCGCACTTGAAAACCCGTATCCGTCGTCTGAGAAGAAAACTTGTCTGCTGCGAATTTCGAGGATTAGAGTTCAAGGACGAACTTATCTGTTGATCATCGGCTGCACTTTGAATACAAAAAAGGATTCCCGAACCTTTGCGAGGGCCAAGGGAGAACTTGGTTTTTCCTCGAAGATCAAACGTCGGCAGGTAGCGTGCCGAAAAACGCATCGACGTGACGAGAAAAGTGCGAAAATTGTATTAAGAACAAATGTACATACAGAGAAAAAAAGAGAAAAATATCGAATCTTTTTCCGAGAGAGCTCTCAAAAACAGATACAGACCGCTCGCAGGCGTGCCACGTTCGTAGCGCGGAAGGAAAAGTTCCCCACTTCTGTCGGATTTCACCAATAGGAATCAAGCTAGGCAAAGATAGAAGTGCCTTTGGCACTTTCTAATCAAGTCTTCACGGCCTCTTGCGGAGGCGCGCTCGGTCTATTTGTTTAAGTCTATCCTGAAAAAGAATCGTGTGAGGGGCAGGGGAAGGGGGAGAAGGGTGAGCAACACGATTGTTCGGGAACGACTCGGCGAGACTCGCGCGGCAATTTTCCCAGCGCGAATGCTATTTTGAGGAAAAAAACCGAATGTCCGAGTTTAATCGATAAATAATCGTGGAAACACACACACACACACACACATACACACGCACACGCGTATACCAAGAAAGATGCGTCATGCTTTGTAAATTTTCTTCCGCGAACACTTCCTCCACGGATATTCCTTGGCGCGCCCGCCCGCACCCGCGCGAGCGCACATTAACGTACGTTTTGTTTCTTTTTACATAACAAATAGTTTCGCAATGACTGTTTCTCCTCCGAGCGCACGCGTCGATTCTGCGCTGTTTGTGCGGAAACCCACCACACGAGCGACGATTGAATCATCAAAGATACGGCGGAAACAAAAATGTTATCCGAGAGAGACGTGCGGTCGAGTTCTCCGATGGATTTAATCGTCAAGTTAATTAATCGTGAAATTAATTAATTCACTCTCACGGATCCTCCCCCAGGACGCTTTACGTTTCTCACTTTGACACTGTCACTTTGACTTGTCGCTCGACCTGCATCGAAAATGCAGTTGCTTGCGTTTTATCAACCGACATTATATTTTTTTGCCGAAGGGAGAGGAAAAGCGCGAAGGAAAACGTCGAAAGTTCATCGAGAATGTTGCCGTCTACGTAACGTTTACCGAACTCGAGTAAATAATCTTACACACATCCCCACGCTTCGCTCTCATTAACCTTTTCCATCGCGCTATCACCGTCGCAATCTCTCTCTCTCTCTCTCTCTCTCTCTCTCTCTCTCTCTCTCTCTCTCTCTCTCTCTCTCTCTCTCTCTCTCTCTCTCTGAGCCTCATATTTCTCCTATTTTGCAATTAAACGTAACCCGTAACGAGACGCGGCGACAGACGGAAGTTTTAAAAAGCGACTTGAGCAACATTCGTGCAGCGGATAGCGTAATCTGCGTTTGTAGCATGGAATGTTCGAACAATTCTTCTTGCAGCTGCGAATGTTATATGTCACGCGTGGTACGGTTTCAGGATAATTGTTTATGCACAAATACATGACAAATGCACCAACAGCCGCGGCATCGAGAATTATTAAATCGCTGTCGAGTCACTCTCTCGCGCGGAGTGTCTTGCCAAACCAGTTTCGACTCGTTGATCGCGCACCGACGGTCGCGACAATCCACGATGTTGAAGTCGACGATCGATGCACGCACCTCCGCCTCACATCGGGAAGATGAAGATCCCCCGCGAATGCGGGTCCGGGAGACGAGCGGCTCGTACCGTCTAATTTTGCGGCGCTCGCGCCCTTTCGAACTTGGCCGATTCCGCCTTGCGTATCCGCGAATCTGCATCCCCGGCCCTGCATTCTTCGCTATGTAATAGGCTTAAAATACGATGCAAATGGAGCCAAGAGGCTCGCGCGGTTCCTGCATAAAGTGTATTCTAAGCCGCGCGACACTTATATAACCCCCGACTAGAACTTTGCGCAGATTACGTTGTCTCGAGCAAAAATATCTCACTTTTCTTAGTAGTCTCCTCTCTCTCTCTCTCTCTCTCTCTCTCTCTCTCTAATCGTACGATAAATAAATACCCTGGCGATATAACGCGACAGAGAGGCACGTCGATAGCCGCGGCCGATTATTCGCAGTCTTCTCAGACGGCGAGAATCACGCGATTTTAATCTCAAACTCGCTCGAACGGTACACGCTTCGATTCGGCCATTTATTCAGTTGTTCGTCTCCGCAGATTCGCGGCCGGAGATCGTTAATTCTTACAGGTATACATCAGGATTTTTCACCTCGCACGGGCGGCGACGCCGATTTTTTCTCGTCCCGTCGACGGACGGCGAGAGATCGATTAGCCGGCCGTGAAGGATACACACCCGGCGCGTCCCGGAATCGCCGAAAATATGTTGACGTATTTGCAAAAAATGCGGACGCGCCATTCGTCATCGCATGACGACTTGATGTATGCGTACGTCTCGTCTGTTGCTCGCAGTCGGCGATATTTCTTCGGGACACGACCTAGCGTCGTTGCGTCAACTACAAATGCCAATACACACGCCACGGGCGACACCGCACTCTGTACCGTAGATATGGGCCCTGCCTCCTCCTCCTCCTCCTCCTCCTCCTCCTCCTCCTCCCTCCCTCCCTCCCCCCCCCCTCGCCATGGTATGTACTCGGGGGAAGGAAAAAACTGCACAGTCGCGTCACGTCGCAAGGTTCTCTTGTTCTCAAAGCGTCCGTAGCGCGTCGCGCGCCTTTGTACGATGCAAGACACCGTGTAGAAAGGTCATAATGATCTCGTATCTTTATTCATAAAGACATCCGCGCGAGAACGTGCGCAAGCGTAGCGAGCGACGGCGACGGCGACGGCGACGGCGAGAACGAACGGACGAACGTCGTGTCGACGTTCGGTACGACGTTGGGCAGAAAAATAAAATGAGGAAAGATGTGTGTACATAAAGCGGGACGCCTCAGTCGCGACGACGACAAGAGGCTACTTTCGACTTTAATTTCGACTACGTCGAGAGCTCGTCAACGGTAAATTCGTAAACAGCCCCGCGAAGAGTGAAGCTTGCGCTAAGCTGTAAGCTTATATAATAAGAAGCTTAAGTTAAACCGGCAGCTTATGTAAGAGTGCGAGCTTATATGTATATCGCTAAAATATTCCTCAGTCATGGAGCGTAACGAACCTCGCGCAATTCCGCGAAACAAAAGCCAGCGCGCGCGCGCGCGCGCGAGAAGCGAAGCGCGGACTTTTCCCGACGACGAGCCTCGAAAAATTGGGATTCGGACGCGGACGAGACCGAGGGGCCAAGATGCCTCGGCGAGCGGTCTTTGCGAAAGCTCTTTGCGTAGGTAGGAAGTGATACCGCCGGTGAAACCTCGCGGCTGTTTTTATGTCTGGGTGCCCAACCTCGTAGGTACTACCTGGATACGCGGAGCGAGAATTTTCTTTTCGTGATACCGTGCTTTTCTTTGCAGAAAGATATATTATTATGGGCATAGAAGTATGAGTACGA
The DNA here is from genome assembly GCF_003227715.2 of Harpegnathos saltator. Classification (NCBI taxonomy): domain Eukaryota; kingdom Metazoa; phylum Arthropoda; class Insecta; order Hymenoptera; family Formicidae; genus Harpegnathos; species Harpegnathos saltator. The sequence goes on along the minus strand of NW_020230172.1, from coordinate 918,818 downwards.
TAAGATCAACCTAGGTAAGATCAAGTGATTGCTTTTGCCAGGATAAGTTATATCCCGGTGCAGATATTTCCTAAAGCTTGCTTAATAATCAAGAAAAAAATAAGAATCGAGATAAATGACTGTAGGCTACTCGTTTTCCCGTAATTTCCGACGAACGCTGACGAGCGAGTGGACGTCGTCCATTCGATGCGATAACGAAGACGTTACCACTCCGAGAATTACGTGGAATCGTGAGATTCCGAGTGAGAATATTCACCCGCCGACGACTCGTAGGATGCAATTCACTGCGGACGACCGCGGAGGAAAGTTCCTTAAATTCGAGTGACTCAGCCGTCGAACTAAAGTTACCGCTGCAGGTAATTTCAGGAACAGGTACCTGCGCGTGTCCGGATAATTTGAGAAACAGCCGGGTGCAAGCCCGGGCAAGAACCGAAAGAGTCCAGGTATCGACATCGCCGGTAGAAAGTACGACGAGATTTCACGAACGGACCAACGACCGTGTCGCGAATTATTGGCCAATGCCGTTGGCCGTTAAAAAGTTTTCGCCGCCACGCATTCGTCCGCGAGTCCGCGAGAGACATCCCGACTAGAAATTGTGATCAGGTTCACCTAACATTCACAAGGACCTAATAGGATGAATGAAAGATAATCCTAAGTAAGTCAGTCCTTGATAATGTCCTAACGACAAATGAGTAAGGAAGACCTTTATAAGGTTATAATGATTGGGTTTATCTTAATGTTAGGATCTTAATGTACCAACCTGGTGTATGATACAATATGGTTCAGTTAATCAGGTCCTTGTCGGGATCTTATTCATTGTACCTAATATGATTTGCATCATCAAGTTTTGACAAAACAATTCTTGGATGTCATTTCCAAATATAAAGATGTTTGCATTGAAAAAACACTTCAGATCAAATTGAATATATTTGTAAAATGCTATAGAAACTTTCCTTTTCCTTTCCTTTTTTTAGCAGTCAATAAATAGTTGTAAAATTAACGTGACACGCAACTTTTCTCTTTAACACTACTTTATGTCTTGTCACCTTGTGATACTTAATGATCTTATGATATTCATTTTATGTTTCTTTTCCGAAATATTTTACAAGTATGCTCAAGCGATCTAAAATATTATTTCATGCAAATATCTGTTTATTTGAAAATGAAAGAATTTTCAGCGTGTCATTTCCTATTTCTAATGTTATCATCCGTGCCGTGCCGTGTAATCAAGGGGCCATAATTTGAAAAAAGGAAAAAAAAACATAATAAGGATTCCATAAGGTAACTCAATAAGGACCTGACTATGAATCCTTACTAAGGTGTCCTGATATCCGCGCCGCGTTACATGACTTACTAGGACCCGATAGTATTACCTTATTGGGGCCTGATGTCCAAATGAGGTTAACCTGATCAGGACACCATGGGATAAATTTCTAGTCGGCATGACGGCTCTCTCACTCGGCGATTTCGATCGCGAGACGGCCGAGACGTGCAATCGGTAGTCTATTAAGACGCGTCTCCTGATAACTAGCGCGCGAGCGCATTGCGACGGCCGCGTTTTGATTAGCGCGTTTCGCAACCGAACGCATTCTCGTGAGCGCCGCGCGCGGGCGCGCGCGGGTGGTCTTTATTATTGCGCGATGACACTGCGATTCAGCGGCGAGATACGGTCGAGAAACACCGCCGAGGCGCGCAATGAGTCACGTTTAATCGTTAGAAATACGATGCCAAGTGCGACGTGGAAGTCGCTTCCTCGCGTTTTTCCTCGCGCTCGCGACTCCCCGGACTCGCGGCGAGCTGTTTCTTTTTCAGCTCTGTCAGCTCCTGAGATCGAACCACGTGACTTTCGAATTACGAGAGAGCAAATTTGTGCCTGGTGTCGTCACTAGTCGATACGGTAACACGCTCACTTCTCCCCTCTCCACCCCCCTCCCCCCTGCCCCGCGTGCGTGTACAAACAAGCTGGCTAATGCGGCTGGACGATAGAAATTACAGTTACAAGACGAAAAGTCGCAACTTGTTTTGTCGGCTAATAACGTGCTCTCGACGTGCTCTCGACGTGCTTTACTTTTTCCTGAGATTTTTACGAAATGACGTAAACGTTAATCCTGCTCCGTCAAATGCACTTTCAAAACGCCACCGGCCGCGTAATAATTAGATTACGCATTTTTCAACAGATAACGCCGTCTACTCTATCACACTTGATATGTAATATTATATTTAATGCTGAGCTAAAGCAACAACTAAATTACAAGACTGATTCTACATTTCGGTGGACGATCAGCCGGCAACGAGCCGATAACGAGAGCCCGTAGCTACTAGCTTTTGGATTCAGTTCAGGTCCACATTAATTCCACATTCGAAGCTACGGAGGAAAAAAAGAGCGAAAACAGGCCCCGCAGGCAAGGACAAAGAATATAAAATTGTAAAAGAGCCTGGAGCAAAAGTGCGCGTCCAAAATCCACGATACGATCGTTCGGATCGTTTGTAATGATACCCTTTAATAAAGAGCCTTGATAGCAAAGACTGCTTCAATCCCGACAAGCAACAATCCCAACTGCGGGCGAAAGGCTGCAAATTGCGAAGACCGCACGAGGAGTTGTCGGAGAGTCAACTAGCGCGACGGCAGCGACGGTAGCGACGACTTTTGCGTCTGCTGTCGTTATTACCGCGTAACGGAATACCGTCGGCGAGCGTTCGAAGCGGCCGAACGGGATGTCTTGATTCGCGGGATTGATCTCTCTCGCGAGAACGCGTTGACTGGCAAGAGCGCGGATCTCGCGCAGCGAGTCCACGACGTGATCGTTCGCGGCGCACGACGTTACCGTAGCTCGCGACACGCGATCGGACGTTCCGCATAGGTAGGTAGGTAGGTAGGTAGGTAGGTAGGTAGATAGGTAGGTAGGTAGGTAGGTAGGTAGGTAGGTAGGTAGGTAGGTAGGTAGGTAGGTAGGTAGGTAGGTAGGTAGGTAGGTAGGTGGATGGGTATGCAGGTAGATAGGTATACGTGAGTCGGTTTTCACAGCGGCCGCGCGCCAGGCCTCCGGCCTGTCAGACGGATGGGGGGAGTTTGAGTCGAGCGAGCATTTTTTAACTTCGTTCTCAAAGGCCGTTGTTGCTAGACAGGCCATCTCGCACCGCCGACGGATACCTGCCCGGTACCTGCCGCCGCCGCCACCGCCGCCGCGTTCCCTTCTCTCTTTGTCTGCCCCTCGCCCTGCCATTTTCCTTCTCCTCAAACGGCGAGACGTACGTTCCTAAACGTCGGGCCGATGGCGGACTTTGTCCGTGGACTTTCCTTCTTAAAATACACGTACGCGCGAGCGATACCCATGCCGTCGGCGCTCGTATCAGCTTTCATTTCGTGGCTCCTCATCATGTGCAACGCGTCGCGCCAACGAATCCCCCGCGCGCGCGCGCGTTCCCCGGTGACCTGGCACTTGCGTGTACCTCCGGAATTTCGATACGATCGTGCGCGCCCTTTTCCCCGAGGGCTGCCTCCCCCGCCGCCCGTGAACGTTTTCCCGAGCGAGTTTTCGGAGGAATCTCATCCCGCGCGAGAGCGTCCTCGGGAAGGGACCGAGTGTTCTCTCTCCGTCGCGCTCGACCAAGCAGTTATCCACGATTCCGGTGTCTATCAAGCGTAAGCGAGGAAAAGGGACGACATTGTTACAATTCTCTCTCGACGTCCCCTCTCTTCTTCGGAGACTCGTTCACGTCGCCTCCTCGCTACCGACTACCGTTTCATTGTCGCCGTAGATGACGCTCCGCTAAGTGAGAGAGAGAGAGAGAGAGAGAGAGAGAGAGAGAGAGAGAGAGAGAGAGAGAGAGAGAGAGAGAGAGAGAGAGAGAGAGAGAGAGAGAGAGAGAGAGAGAGGCGAATTGCCGGCGGGAGCAACGACTCCGATCAATTATGTATGCGCGGGGAAAAGAAGACGGGACTTACCTGTGCAGCGATACAGGAGTGGACCTCGCAGGTAAGTGTTGGTTATGCGAGGCCGGTGGTTGGGCCTGACCCCTGCCGGGGTTCGACGTCGCACCGACGAGCGAGTGGCCGTGGGAGCCATGGGGGTGAGGGTGGAGGTGGGACTGCGGGTGCGGAGGGTGGGCGTGGGGGTGAGGGTGATGATGGTGATGCAACTCTCCCCCCACCGGGCCCACCGGGCCCCCCACCCCCAAGCCACTCACTACCTGGACTTGCTTGCCCACTGTCTCCATCACCCCTAGCGCATTGTGAACTGCAACAGACAAAAAAACGGACACCTGTAAGTGGAGCTGCTGTGGAAGTGACGCGATGTCCCACCTCCTCGTCTTCCTCCTCTCGCTTCCCCTCCGACGACGACGACGGCGATCGAAGAATCGTCGTGGAAGCAGCGGCGAGGTGGGAACTTGCAAAGTCCAAGAGAGATTACCGCGCGCAGGGACCGGTCGTCGGCGAGGAAATTCGCGGGAAATCGCGCGCGACGGAAGAATTCGCCAGATGGAAATTACAACGGCGGTCGCTTGTAAAAGAGTGGAAATGACGCCGCGCGAGTCAAGAGGCGGACACTTGTAGAGTGGAAATTAAGCGATAAGTCGCGCGCGGCGAACAGAGGGTTTCGAGCGAGGGAGATTTCGGCGGATCTCTCGAGGCAACGATTCTTTTAATGGAAATTGCGCCAATTATGGAGATTTATGGAAATATCGTCGAACGTTGCAGTTTTATACCGGGCGTGAGTCGCTCGAATGAGAATCGTCCCACAGAGCGCTCGGACCGCGACGCGAAAAATTCACATACAATCGATAATTAATTAATTAAAAACGAATGATTATTCCGCGGGAGGAAGAGGAAGAGGCGGCGGCGGCGGAGGAGGAGGAGGAGGAGGACGATCGCCGGAGGTGGCGCGCGTCCTCCGACGTTTCTTTCCGACGCGGCAAGCGGAGCGATACCGACGGATCAATTATGCGGATGAGGATATATCGCCAATGCCGGCGATATCGCCGGGCAGATTGTTGCGCGCAAGTACTTTTTCGCGCTGGCAGTGCTGCTCGCTGAATGCGACGATAGCGGCCAGTCATGACACCGCGGAAACGTACAGTCTATTTACCGTGCGCGCCCTTCCATCCGCGTTGCGTCAATTGTGGGCCGTGGGGTAGAGATTAAAGGCGAACGCGCGCGAGAGCGGCGAGCGACGCGCCGGAGAAACTGTGCATTTACAGTTACATTCGAAACGGGAAGTCGATCTCGGATTTCTTGCCGATTCACCGCGAGTCCTTGTAACGGCGCGGCGACGCGGAGCGCGCTCGCGTGTCTATTAACCCTTTATGGGACCGAATGAAAATCGAGGACACACGGTTTGAGGAGAAGACGCGAAACGAAAACGCCGAGTCACGTCGCGCGGCGCGGCGCGGCGCGGCGCGGGGAAATGCTAAAAATACGCGAGTCTATTCGTCAGCGGAGGGAGGAACGCGCTCTGCTCTTCAGCGATTCCTCCCGCGCGTTTTTCTCCTCGTTTGATTTTGCCGAGAGTGATTATTTAGAAATACACGAGTTCCCTCGCCTCGGGAGAGAGAAAAATGTACTCTCCTCAGCGTATCCTTGTATTTTTTTGCCCTTACTCATTATTTTTTAGGAATACGCGCAATCTCTTCGTCGGGAAGGGGAAGCGTTCTTTCGTTTTATTTTGAGGCGAGTGATCGCTTTTATCACCCACGGGAAATTACGGTGTAGCGTTTACGTTTGGTCGCGTCGTACTCTCGCGGCTGCCCGAAATATTCGCCCGGAATTGAATATATTTTCACAACCGTCAGATTAATTTCCTCGATATCTCGGAGAGGCAAATTAGATCGCGCCGAGTCTCCCGAATTTGTCCTCGTATCGGGAACATTCTGTGCAATTCCTTCGCGAGTTGCACGCTATCGTGCGGTCTGCTCACGCTTACGGAAATTCTAACTTTACAGGGCTGGGCATAAATGAGTTTAGAGGCAGTATATATGTGTGTACATGTGTATGTGTGTGTGTGTGTGCATATATATATATATATATATGCACGTATATACACATATACATGTATTCATATCGAATAGCAGGGAAGATGGACGAATAAGTGGCGCATACGAATAGAGCGTAATAAAATACGAATGTGTACATGGTTCCGCGCACTGCATAAATTTATACGCGTCTGTACGTCTCGCCTCGAGGTATCAAGATATATACCTTATAACGCAAAGCAGTGTTTCTCAAATTTGAACGAAGCGTACGACTGTGTTTTGCCCCCCCTCTCTCTCTCTCTCTCTCTCTCTTTAGATTTTTTGAAATGAAATCGCGCACGAGACGCGAGCAAAATTTCGCGGGGAGCCACTCGGAATCGCAAGAGTAAATGGTCCACTAAAACTATTCATACAGCCCGTGGAATTTTACAGAATAATTAAAATAATTAGAAATAGTTAGAACTCTCCTATTAAAAATTTGGAACAGTTGGGAAGAATTTCACGTGGAAAAGAGAAAGAAAGAAAAGAAAAAAAATCCACGATTCAAAATGAGGAAATTCACTCCGCACGCATGAAAGGTCGCTCGAATTCGAGTCATCCCCGGCTCTCTATTTCTCGAGCGGAAATTTAGGGAAATTTAAGGAGAGAGAGAGAGAGAGAGAGAGAGAGAGAGAGAGAGAAGAGCACGGCGCGTAAGCTTTCGTCTCGCCGAAGCACTCGGCGAAGCGAGAGGAACCTTAAAATATTCAACGTGCAGGGAACACAAGAACTTTGTTCCGTTAATAGAGTTAACCGGCGGTATACAACATTGATACAACGTGGTAAATATTTGACAGGAATACATACACGTCCGCACGCGCGCGCGCGTGTGGTGGTCGAGACGCGGCCCGGCCTGAGCTGCGCTAGCTGTATCCAAGAGAAAGAAAAGCGAGAACGCCCCTCCTCCTACGATACTTTCGCGTGCGATCGCGCAGTTTCACGTGTTTCGCTACTTACGGGCAATTACGCCCGCCCGTTATTAACGTCGGCGGCGAGTGCTATTAACTCCGGGGCTTTTTCCGTTAGCCTCCGAAATGTCGCGTGGGCGAGAAACTTTGAGAGACACTGGACGAGCGAAGGCGACGGGCGAAGGCGGGACGGTGGTGGCCCAGAAAGCCCGGAATTTACAAGTGCCGCATTTTCCCAATCATAGGATCACCGGAACTCCGCGGAAAGCGGCGTATAAAATCGATTTGGACCCCCCCCCTCCCGACCCGTTCGCGATGCCCGCCGTCCATCCGTCCGTTCGTTCCGCGGCGTAGCGGCGGTCCGTCACGCGAATCATCCGCCTACAATTCTGCGAGGGAAAGGCTAAATTCGCGAGACGCTGCGCGATGAGCTCGTCGTGCTCGTCGCTTTGTAACGGATGCTAACAGTACTCGATACGCGAGACGAGCGAATCAATGAACGAATCGCCGAATTCGTCCGTCACGCGCTGAGAAGAAGGTCCTGCAGTCCATTTCTGGCTACAACGACACGGTGAAGGAATTATTGACGAGTATATAGCACGCGTTGCTACAGTGTCAATATAGTGATTATAATAAGCTTGGAATGTATATCGTTGTTACGAGCATGTTTGAACGACAAGAAATCGAATCGGCGAAAATGACCGTAATGTTAGCGACCTCAAATAGTCTTTTCTTCCAACGTAAATGACGTCGGTGTCATCGAGTCTCCGACACGATTCCGATGACGCGAATGGACGAGAGAAATTTTATCCAGTTCTTCTGGAAGTAGTCGGTAACGTAAGACGTCGCGCGTCGATCCTGAGAGACCTAACCCACCCATCGCGTCCATTTCCTTCCATCACAGAAGTGTACACAAACCGGCATAATAATAGCCTCAACCGAGCCCAGGGTGGTTACGTGAATTTTTCGATCGCACGCGTCTCGCGCGTCTAGACGGAGGGAATTTTTGATGCAACAGAAATTGCCATAGAGGTCTATGTGTGCAACCGAGGACCATGTCAACATTAAAAAATTTACCATGCTCCTCGGCAAGTTCCAGGCTCTACCGCCAGTCTATTGCTACACTGCTAGACAATATGATAAAATTGAAAAGTATTCATGAAAAAAAAAGAAAAAAAAGAAAAAAAAGCCAACATATTCTCCACACATGCATAATCGTGTGTCATAATTGTTGATTATTCAACAGAAACAGCAACGACGCCGTCATTCTCCCATCTTATGCGATGGTTTTACATTGTAAATACCACGTCATGTCTAAATAATTAACAGTTACGATACACAAATATGCATAATTATAGGAATATAGGTCGCAAAACTTGCAGTCTCATTGAATCGATATCCGAACGCGTCAGCTACGTCAGCGTCCGAGAGAAAAAGTTGCGCGATTCTCAAGACACAAATTTTCCTCTCGGTCACTCAATCCGACGTCCGAGGAGATTCACCGTGAACAAAAGCGTCGTCCTTTACTTGCGCTGACTGCAAGGCGCAAGCATGCAGGCGCGTGATGAAAGAATCCCGATAAATGATAAATCTTACGGTTACTATGTCGCTCTGTGCTCGCTCGCTCGATTACCGCGATTAACACGCGCTCTTATCCAGGGATATCAATGACGGAAACACGAGCGCAACAAGGAGCGTGGGCGCAGCCCGAAGGAGAAGAGAAAAAAGAAACGGCCGCGAGAGCCGGCGAAGAAAGCGCGATGAAAATTCCGCCGGAGCGTTCGCAGCAGAGACGGCGTAAACGAGCGGTCGAGTGGCGACGGTGACGAGTAATCTCCCAGGGGTCGCGGGGGGGGGGGGGGACATTACGTCACGTTCGCACGTTTTATCGAACGCGTGTTCGCACGCGCAAGGGGAAACGCGAATCTCGCTAGAACGGCCGCACCTTTGCCTTGTACAACTAAAAGTGACGTTCGGACGGCGGCAGGGTGCTTCGCTATTAAAGCGGAACTGTTAAGCGACGTCGACGACGACGACGACGACGACGACGACGACGACGGCGGCGGCGGCGGCGAACACGAGAGCGAAGTCGACGACACGCGTATTTCTGTCGCGCGTCATTAGCCGTCTCGCGCGGCGCGACTCTTTGTCCTCGTAATCGACGCGTCGCGTCGCGCCGGGACGCGTGTTGCACGCACCGGTCCCCCGCGGGAAGGCGCAGTTTCCGAGAAAGGTCCGGAAGCACCGGTCGATCCGATCGAGGTCGCGGCAGACCGATGACCGGCGCGAATCGCGGGCTTACCGCGAGCGGTGGAATTTTAAGGGGCAACGATCGAGAGACGCCTCGGTCGAGGTGTATCGCGCGGATGTCTCGCGAGACACGCCATCGTGCGCCATTCAAGAGCAGATGTCTACGGAAGCGAGAGAGAGAGAGAGAGAGAGAGAGAGAGAGAGAGAGAGAGAGAGAGAGAGAGAGAGCTGGGGGGGAGGGAAGGGAGGAGAGAAAGCGAAGAGAACGCGTTATTCATTATGCACTCTGACAATAGATCCCTTCAAGCGCCGGATCGAATAATGGTGGTTTGTGCAAAACACGTTTGTCTTGCACATGTGATGGTAGTTTGCATAAAATAAAAAAAAAATAGGAAAGAGAAAATAAGCAGACTAAAATAAGAACGATACGCGACGGAGAGACAAAGGTAATTTTTACATACGTGAGAGCAGTTGAGCGGTCGGACAATTGGACAAAGTGTCTGGTCTTATCGTTAACCGAAAAAGAAAAGGGATAGATGGTGGATGCGGGGGTGAGAGAAAGACGGGAGAGTACGGGGGGAGGAGACGACGCGACAGCCACAGCAAGTGCGAATGATCGCGTCGCATCGGATGTAGGTCTCCGGTCGGCGTCGATACGCGAAGCGGCGCTTCACCCCAGCCATCCCCGTCGGCGCTCTTAATTAATTTATTTTTCCCCGTTTCCGGGTGTTGTCGGCAGCGCGTGCGGGTCTTCCTCCCTCGCATCCCCCTTTGCGTATCTAACTATCTTCGCGTAGACATTATTATATAGGACTCCGATATCGACCCGCGTTCCAGCATAAAACGACCGATACGCGGAAAGGCCGAGAGACGCGAAGAGTTGGGAAGCGACGAGCTAGAATGGAACGATATCGGAGGGGAAAGCGTGGAAACGGAAGACGGAGGGGACGAAGTGGGGGCGAAGAGGGGCCGAAGAGGACGGGAGCGAGCGAGGGAGAGAGATACGGAGAGGAAAAGAGAAAGCGAAAAGTGAATATATACGGCACGAAGACGAAAAAGATCCCTCGGCGACCCGCGAAGGGAAGTCGCCGACGTATTCGTCATGAAAAATTTGTCTGAAACACTCTGCTCCTCCCGACGTGAATTTCCGGTTCCGTTGTGCCGCATAAACAATTGCACGCTGCGGTCCGAATAAAGTGCGAAAGACACGCGAGCGACGAGATCCGTGACCGCGTCGTCGAGTCTCGATTCAGTACGAATTAAAAATCAACTCGGAGTAATCAACGGAGTAGTCATCGTCATTTCTTTAAATTATACGTTTCAAGTTCAAACTACCTCACCGAGAGGAAAAATATCTAAAAGATAAAAAAATATTTATTTGGTGGATGCTAATACGTGGATGTAATGTACTTATACTAACATGCGTATTTTTATACCGAAAAAAAATTCTTAAGAAGAGAAAATGTCCATTTTTTTTAAATCGTAGCTTCTCGTGAGGAAGCATGTGTTTATTCTACTTAAACAATTTCGACTTAAGTAAATATATGACTAACCACCGAACAGATATTTGTTCCTTAAATATTTTTTCTCTCAGCGTATGCGGTCGTTTTGCTCGACCTTAGCCTTCGAACTCTGAAATCTACGGGATGCTTTTTTGCAAAATCTATACTAGCAATATTATTATACGTATTAAAACATTGCGTGACGCAAATTAAACCTGGATTTAATTTCTTCTAAATAAAAAAAATGTAAAAAGTAACCTGGTACGTTTAACAATGTTTCACTCGACAAAAAAAAAAGAGTTTCTGATTCTCTCTAATTAAGCTAGACCGCGCTAAAATCCATCCGCGAAACACCGAGTCAAATTCAATTAAATAAGCTTCATAACGTTTCAATCGATATATTAACCTTTCACATCGCATCTCGGCTTAATTAAAGATCGAAGTATGAAATGCAACGCGCTCTTTCTCACATGTCCAACGACTATATGAAATTTATAATCACCGTTCCGAGATGCGTACAGGAAGGAAGAGAGAGGGAGAGGGGGGAGAAAGAGAGAGAGAGAAAGAGAGAGAGGCCTTCGATCGCGAATGAAACGAGAAGCAGCCAATTCGCCTGTCTTGGAGACTCGCGAAATCGCGTTACCGGCGCTTATTACGCGTTTGGCTATTCGAAAAATGAGTCGCCGACGAACGACACGCGTATGTCCTTCATTATACGCTGCCTTCGCGCATCCTTCCCCCGCTCTAAACTTTCTCTAAAACCGCCCGTCGGCCTGCTTGCCTGCTTGCTTGCTTGCTTGCTTGCTTGCTTGCTTGCTTGCTTGCTTGCTTGCTTGCCTGCCTGCCAGTCAGTCTCCGTGTCAGTCTCGTCTAACTGCACACACAGAGGTCAGAGAGGAAGAGAGGGAGGAAGAAAGAGAAAAAGAAAGGGAGAGAGAGAGAGAGAGAGAGAGAGAGAGAGAGAGAGAGAGAGAGAGAGAGAGAGAGAGAGAGAGAGAGAGAGAGGGAGAGAGACGCGAGCTATATAGCTCGAGCGGCCATCTTTCCCCGCGCGCAGAACTCGTAAAAGAAGAACGACCGGAGCCGCCTGATGGAGAAGTAGCCGGAGCGGGGTTCACGCACACAAACGCACATATATACGCACACATATACATATCGACGCGTACGACAACTCGACGCGCTGTGCGCATACATATACCGGTCGCGAATCTACCAGGCTGTTACCTGATGGATACTCAGCGGCTGCGAGTTCCCGAGATCCTTCCTCGGTCCCACATCGTGGGTCCAACGATTACAGAATAGCAAGCCGATCATGTTCCCGATTGCTTGGGCGATCGTGACGACGAGCAGGTGGACGTGTGTGTATTCTCTCATCTCCTTCGACATTTTCATACGCTAGACCGTACCACCGAGCTGTCGTTAAATTGCGGTAATTACGGACTTTCTCGCTGACGCGCACACGTCACGCGTATATTTCGCGTACACACGTACTCACACTCACTCACACAGGCACGCACGCATGCACGCATGATGCAGGCAGAAACACAGACATAAGGGCGCGTTACACGCCATCACCTCCACCGACCGACAGAGCGCGCCGCGTTGCGGTAATTAGCGCTACGCCAGATGGACGGTTCTTAAGAAATGAATGTGTATATACACATATATGTGTGTGTGTGTGTGTGTGTGTGTGTGCGTGTGTACATTCGGTACAACGATTAACGGTCAATCTCCCGCTGCGTTTTTCAGCGGAATCGATGCGAATCAACGGAGAGAATCGACGGCGGTGTGTATCTTATCTCGGCGGCGTCTCGTTAAGGTGTAAATTAATGCCACGAACCGTAATGTTATGAATCAAAAATATTTTCCTTTTACGTGTCTCTAACGATTATACGGTATTACACGCACGTTAATGTATCGCCTAACGAGCAATTTCTTTCCTCCGCAGAGCGCATCTCTCTCTCTCTCTCTCTCTCTCTCGCTCTCTCGCTCTCTCAAATTCGTCGCTCTCCCTCTCCCCCGAATCGAATATTCTTCGGTTAATTACCGGACGCGATAGGATCAACGCTGAAATGTGATTATTAATCTGCGCCTTAATTACAGCAGATAATTCGGGTCCGAAATAATCATTCGAACAAATCGACCTTAATTCGTACGCGACTCGGTCGCGTCAAAAACGAGACATCGCCCCGACGCGATGTCTTCGAGAAACTCAAAATGTCGCATCTACGCTCGGGTACCGGGTGGAGGAGGTTAGTGAAAAATTTCGCGCGATATCGCGCGAGTTGCGTCTCGTATATTGTTAATGCTCCGTGGCATTTCCCGAATTACATCATCGACACGTCGGAATTGCGTCGAATGATATAAGGTTATCGTAAAATAGATTCCGAAATGCGATAAGTGATTTGTCTAACGCGACGAGGTACGTGCGGGAGGGAGGGAGGGAGGGGGGGGGGAGATCGAGATACATCGAAACATGGAGTCGGAAATACAAGCGTTCCCACATGTGTGTATAAATGTAAGCGGGGAAATAACGGATGGATGCGACGTACGTGTGTATTAGCATGTTCGTAGTATCCGTCGTGTGTGCGCGTGTTCGTGCTCTTTGACGACTCGGATAAGAGATAGCCCCCCTTTCTCCCTTCTTCCTCTCCACGACGGAGTCGGAATGAATCGAGCTCGATTGCCGTAATAACAGGGCGCGCGCGTGCGCACGCGCACTCGCGGCGCGAAGTGGACACTCGGGGAAATTACGAAATCCCGTCCCCGCACAATGATAAACAAATAACAGTCGATGACCTTTCGTCAAAGTCGTTAGCTGTCTTATCGGGGCAGACGCGGTGATTAAAGGCGTCGTTGCATAGACGACGATAAAACAAGGCGTAGACGACGAAAGTAAAGTCGTAACGTGTCCCGACGAGACACGTACGAGAGAGGAGAAGGGCGAGGAGGAGGAGGAGGAGGAGGAGGAGGAGGAAGAGCGATCGGCGGGGCCGTTGAAGAAAGCGGGGACTCACCGCGTTTCCCTATCAATCGCCGCGTTCCATGTTATTCGCTGATTAATTTAAACGAGCACCCGCTATGTTACGAGATAAGCGCAGACTGCGCCGCACAGCGATGTGGCGGGTCTTATCGCGGGAGGGGGCATAGTTAATCTTACGATAAATCTGCGCCCATTGACGTGGAAAGTGGGGAAAGTACCTCGCCGATTACCGAGTTACCGGGGAACAATACACGGCGCGCGTGCGTCGATAAAGATCGTCAAGCCGACGATGAATCGGTCGCTCGAAATTTTTAATAAATTCCGAAATAGCACGAAGAAAGAATTCACTCGAGATCGACTCGATCTCGCAACTCTTCTCTTCGTCACTTACTTCATCACTTACACGATCATAGCCGAGATGAGAGGACGAGATCGCGAGTGTGCGATTCGAGAATCGCGCGGTGTTTCTCAACGTTTCTCTTCTTTTTCACCCGACCGACATTAACACGCGCGCGCGCGCGTACGCTTCGCTTCGCGGTGTTCTCAAAGGCGTAATTCCCTAATTGTTCCCGGCGACGTGGTGCAAACAATCTCAACATACAATCTCGACGCTCGACCTCGCGAACATAACGGGCTCCGCGCGCGGCGGAAGCGCACGCTGATCGCGCGCGCGCGCGCGCACTCACCGTCGGGCGGAAAGCAAAACAGTGGCGCGGCGGCGGCGGCGGCGTTGAAAGGAAAAATAAGAAACAAAAGAAAAAATAAACACGGCACGAGACAAGGAGAAAACGAGAAATAAGACGAGAAGTCAACTCACCGGTAATGACGTCAGCCGTGGAAAGCGAACCGGATCCGAAATTTCCCGCAGCGGCGGCGGGCCGGAGTCGATCCAGGCGGCGCACAATTCACCGGTCCGGCCTCGGCTGAGAACGACGACGACGATGATGATGATGCTGACGTAGTTTCTGTTGCTGTCGCTCTTGACGCTGTTGTGCACGTACGCGCGCAGCAATCACGCACACACGCGCGCCCGTACACATATGTACACGTACGGCGCGGCCGTACACCGCGTTATAACCTCTGTATCCTATTTAGAAAATTCGATCGGCCGATCGATCCAGGTAACCGACGACAATCACGCCTCGCACGTTACTCCGCAGCATTATACCTCGCGTCCCGCGCGGAGGAGACACCCGTTGCGGCGTTTCACGTTGTTTCCTTTTTCTCCTTTTCCTCTATCCCTCTCTCTCTCTCTCTCTCTCTCTCTCTCTCTCTCTCTCTCTCTCTCTCTCTCTCTCTCTCTCTCTCTCTCTCTCTCTCTCTCTCTCTCTCTCTCTCTCCCTCCCTCCTTCCTTTCGTCTCCTCTTTATCTGCTAATGCTGTTGTATTTTTTGCTCTTGCTCTTGCGTTATAACGCACCACGCACACATATACACACACACGCACGCACGCACGCACGCACACGCACACGTACACAATCCACCTTCTTGGAGCCCTCGCTCTCACTCTTGCGTGCGTTACCCACTCGTGCGCGTTTTTGCTTTGTTATTACTCTCCTCCTCCGTCTCCTCTTGCACCCCTTGTTCGCCGCCTCGTCGCCGTGTTCCGGTTCCTTCTCCTGTTCCTCCTGCTCTTCTTCCTCCGTCGAGCACACTGCACCGCGCACTGTCACACGCGTCCACGTTCACTGTCACGCGGCACCGCACGCACACACGCGTAGACACTGGCCGCGGTAGTGGCAGAATCGCCGAATCTCTCGTTTTTTCCTCTTCCTCTTCCGCTGCCCCTTCTTGCTCGCACCGTTGTTCCTCCTCCTTCTCCACCTCGTTTGCGTGTCGCCGCTTCCGCTGCGATCTCTGTTGGGACGGGGTCGAACGAGAAAGATCGAATTAATATACGTAGTGCGGCACGCGGGAAATCACGCGAAAACAATACAGAGATAGAGATAGGTCAAGAGATAGATCGAGAGAGAAAGAGAGAGAGAGAAGGGGGGGAAGGATAGAGAAAGAGGGGGGCGAGAGAAAGAGAGAGAGAGAGAGACTCTCCGCCGCGAGCACGCGGAATCCGCGGGAGAACACGCCGCGGGACTTCTTGGCGCGCAACACGCGGAAGCGCACGCGCACCTGATCGAATGGCGGCGGCGCGACTCGCGCGCGACACGACCGAGTCCGCGAATCGTACGATATATATCAATGTCGCGATGGGTCTTCGAAGGATTTGTTTATATCGCGAGTTTATATACCATCGCATCTCGTTGCCGTATGCGCCGCGTCGCGCCGCGCCTCGCGTCGTTTGTAATTTTCGCGCGTGTCGTTTACGTTCACGCGCGCGGCATTACCTTACGTAAATACGATGAGAGGTCGAAGCGACTATCGAACGATCGCGTCCGCGGATCGGATTGCACGAGCGTGCCGAGCGATTGGAGGAAAGAACGAGGAGAAAGAGCAACACGCGAGAGAGGAAGCGCCGCGACGCGTGTTGTTGCCCGCAGACGTTTCTCGGCGAACGTTTTAAGCAGCGATCCACACACGACTCGTATTGGAATTACCGTCGCGCGCGCGCGCGTGCTCACGAGACGAGAGAATTCTCTCGTCTGAATGATTGAGTCACTTTCACATGGCGATATCGATCGCAGTTTATTCGACCGTCGTTAAATATCGCCGGTCCCACCAATCGTGCCGATTGTTGCGCCGATCGGGCCGACGATCGCGTGCGCGCGCGATTACAATTTGCTTATCACATTTATTTTTATCTAGACGGGTTTTTCAGATAAGTGCGCGTATTTAGATACTCGCCACATTTAGATACGCGCCAAACAACTCTAATTACAAACCCGCGGCGGGTGGGGGAAGGAGTGGGTGGGAGGAGGGAGGCACCGGTTCCCTAGGTTAGTATACCTAACCTCGGGTTACGCAACTCGAGTATTTCGAACCGTCGCGTCGCGTCGCGTCGCGCCGCGCCGCGTCGTCGACTTCGTTTTACGGCGAAACGAGCGATATAACCACGTGTCGCGCGTTGTTTAATCGAAAGACCGTTGCTCCGGCGCTCGCATGTACGTACGTGTCATTATGAAGAAGACACACGCGCGACATGTGTCCCGCGAGAATCGAAAGAGCGCGCGTGCGCACACACACCGCCGCGCTATTAATACCGAGATGTACGCCAATATACGCGTATTTCAAGAAGCGATACGTTCGCGATCCTCTCGCCCCTCGCAGTCGCGCGCGAACGCGCGACGCGAGGCTCTCCTCACGGCGGCATCGCAATGGGGTTAACCACCCTTCTGAATTTCAGAGACGCACGGCTGCGGCCGTGCTGAATTCTCGACTGAACCCTCCTCTCGCCGCCCCCCTCGTGCGCGCACCTGTCGTTTTACGGCGGTATATATTAAATTAGGAAAAAAATTGTTCCGCGCTCTCGCGCCCGAGCAATTATACACTATTTATCGCGCCTATCTCTGCCCAAATGAGTTCGCCAGGCGAGAGCGCGAATTTAGATCCTAGCTACCGGCACCCAAACAACTCTAATTACAATTCCGCGAAAAGCGGGGGGAGGATGCGCGCGCGCGCGCGAAGCGAATCCAATGAAACCCGCTAGATAAGTCGGACGTCGAATTTATCTTCCCGTAACGCGCAACCCATGCACGTGTGCGTGCGTATTTTGCTCATGTATGTATACGTGTGTGTGTGTGTGTGTGTGTCATGTGTCAGTGTGTGCGTGAATCGTTCCTTCTCTCTACCGGCTCTGACGAATAATTATATTTTAATCAAGCGTCCGGCCATCTCCGAGACTCCGTAATGAAAAACCAAAGACTCTCCCTTTCTCTCCCTCTCTCTTTCTCTTTCTCTTTCTCTTTCTCTTTCTCCACGATGAGAACGGCCACTCGCCTGTGTTTTACCCGACTGACCCTATCGGCGACGATTAGTCCGCGCTCGACTCGACTTCCGGTTCAGCTGTTCGCACAAAGGTTCGCGTATTTGTCGACCGTGCGCACGCGACCCCGCCGCGCGCTTCGTGTCTCTCCTCTCCTCTCCTCTCCTCTCCTCTCCTCTCTTCTCTTCTCCTCGCCTCGCCTCGCCTCGCCTCGCCTCGTCTCGTCTCGCCACGCCTCGCCTCGCCGCGCCTCTCCACGACGTTGTTGCCCGTTTCGCTCTACCGTCCCGCTCTCAGTTATCCCCCAACCAGTCTCTACCTCTCCCTCCCAGTCTGCCTTCGCGTTTCCCCCTTCCCCTCCTTGCTATCGCTATTTCCCTCCCTCGCCCTCTGTCTCACCCCCTCTCGTCCCCTCCCACCTTCGCGTCTCGTTCCGCGCGACCCGCTAGCGCTCAAGGTAGGCGCACCTCACGCGGCGCTGCTCGCCCGAGAATTTCCTCATTGACCCGCGCCTCCTGCGCTCCGTATTCCACCTGCGACTCGTCATCGCCGTTATTAATATCGCCGCCGCCACCATGCGTCCCCGTTGCCGTCGCTACGGGCCGCTCGTTATCGTTCCCACGACGGGACCACGCGCGTTGCCGGTGCCGCCACCGCCGTTTTCATCATCGTCCTCGTTGTCGTTCTGGTCTTCGTTCACGCGCGTCGCGTCGCGTCGCGAAGAATCGGCCGAGGCAAGGTACGAGCAAAGTACGCGACGGCGAAGTCGCTTACAAGGTATCAGCGGGTAACAGTAATAATAATAGTAACGCTCGTCGACGATCGGTGATGGCGATTACAGCGAGCGGACGCGCGATCGTGATTAATGAATGATCGTCGGGAATGAATCGAGCGCTCGCGTATATATTCGGTGTTTGCGAGTCGCGCTCGCGCGCGCGCGCGCGCGAGAGAGAGAGAGAGAGAGAGAGAGAGAGAGAGAGAGAGAGAGAGAGGGAGGGGAGGGAAAGAGGAAAAGAGTAGGACGAAGATCCCGATGACGGCGTCTCGGGGAAAATGACGGACGCGACGACGTTTCTCTCTCGCACGGCGAAGGTCCGCGGCCGGCCGAGGAGGAAAACAGCCGGTGCGTCCCGCGACGCACCGAGAAGCGAGCAAACGAGCCCACGCACTCACACACGCGCTTTATTCGCCCGACAACGACGAGATCAGCGAGCGATGGTCCTCTCGCCCTTTCCCGCGGTCGGACGCGTTTTCCTCGGTAGTGCCCGAGTCGTGCCTCCTCACCGTCGCCAGCTCCTCCTCCTCCTCGTCCGCTGTTTCCTGTCCGAACTCGCCGAGTGTCGACCTCCCGCTCGTTGCCCGAGAATCCTCGTCCTCCGTGCCTGCCGGAAGCCGTCTCGCCGGCACTCGTCGTCGGTGTCGAGGACGACGATCAGCAGGACCGACGGCTGCGACCGATGACACTCCACCTGCCGAACAAAGTACGGTGGCTCGTTAGGGCGGAGAAAAAGAGAGGAGAAGAAGCAGAAGGAAAACAACGCGACGGTCTCGCGGTTCGAGTTACATTCGCGCGGCGTCAACCAACCCCCGAGGAAACTTGTTAGTCGTCGTTAGTCAGCGTCGAGTGACCGTTCGACGTTAGGTAACTGGATTTCCCGCGGGGCTTGAAATCGGAATAATCTCCGCGGCTCCGGATTTAGCGGAGGCAGACGCGCGTGCGAAAAGATCCCCCCGGCTTATTAGTTTGCGCCGATAGCGGCGCGTTTGACGCGCGAACGCTCGCGTGGCGCAGTCGGCGCGGCGATCGTTGGATGAAATTTCGCCAGGCCGACGAAGAGGACTCGCCTCGAGCTGCGAGGTTGAGCGAGCGAGATGAGTATCTCGCTCTCTCTCTCTCTCTCTTCACTCTTCTTCCTCTCGGTTAGCGAAGTAATCGCGGAGACTAATTATCGGCAGCACACGGCTGCGCACACACCGAGCGCTGGTCACGCGATAACGAAACACTTGTATCTTCACAGAATATTCCGCGTGTCTCGGTCCCCATGTCTCCCCCCTCTCTCTGCCCCCCTCTATCTTTCTCCATTTTCCGCGTAATCGGCCGGCGATTACGCGTCCGCGTATTTCTATCTACGACTGCACGTGAGGAGGAATTAGCATGCAAATGAGCGAGAGAGCGAGCGACGTGACGCAAGCTCTCTCTCTCTCTCTCTCTCTCTCTCTCTCTCTCTCTCTCTCTCTCTCTCTCTCTCTCTCTCTCTCTCTCTCTCTCTCTCTCCCCTGTAAGTACACGCGAAAGAAAAGAAGAGACAAGCTGGAGATGCGCGCCGGCGATTATTAGCATCGATTCGGCACATCGTGCCGCGCGCTCATTATCCGTCAAGTTGCTGAAAGAAAATTGCGCCTCGTGCCCCGCGCGCGCGCGGCGGTAAGTTATGATTGCGTTAGCGTTTACGAGAAGCGGCCGATAATAGCCGGTTATTGACCCGCCGTCACCGCGCCGCTACAGGCGGCTTATTAATCGACACGATCGAGCTGGAAATACGTTGATATTTCCAGGTCGCGCGGGCGACCATTGCGCCAAGTGAAATTTCAGTTCATCCCCGGTTTTTGCCCGCGCAACATTGGCAAACGAGACGCAACGTTTCGCGTGAGGAGCCCTCGTAAATACACCGCGTACCTCCGAACTAATACCACGTGGAGCCTCCTCGCGCGTAGACGAACCGTCCTCACGACGAGTGCGATCCTCGAGAGCCCGTCCGTCACGACGACGGACGCAACGGTAAAGGGGAAACAGCCGGGGGCGCGAGGGAGGGAGGGAGGAAGGGAGGAACAGGGGCGCGCGAGGAAACAAAAGAGAGAAATACGTAACACGCGTTTCGAGTCCGCAGCAGCCGACGTTGCGACGAGATACGGCAATTACGACGGGATACGTGTTAGCGAGCACGCACAACGAGGTCGATCGATCTTTTCGCAGTGGGAAATACTGCAGAAGGAGGCATCTGCCGCGCGTTCGAATCGCACTGCGTCGGCGGGAAGCGCGGGTCGATCCGCCGATGTGTGTGTGTGTGTGTGTGTCTGTCGAGTACGCGACAATAGCAAAAATGGCAAATATCAGCTGTACAGGACGGCCTGGGCTGGCTCTCTGTCTCTATCCCTCTCGCCTATCCTCTGCCCATCTATCTATCTCGCATTCTCCCTCACGAGTCCGCAGCGCGCGCGATCGATTGTCTCGTTATGCGGCGCAAAAACAACGACATCGATGCCGTTGCACCGACTCGTCTCGTCGTCTCGCGACTCGCTCCTGAGACGTCTGTTCCTTAGGCAAGCAGAGTCCAGGGGCTCTGAACCAAGCGCCTGTCCGGGTTATATAAAATTCCACCGCGTCGTGTCGGTAGGAACGTCAGCGAGTTACATAAAAGGCCGGCGGCCGGCTCGGTACGACGCGAGGCGACGTCGGCCTCCGACGATCTTGTTAAACGTATCGGAAATTGGTCCTTTATCGTGCGGTTTTAATCGAGATAATGAAGTATAAATGTCACCGCTCGCGACGACAATTTTTTCTCGCTTCCTCCGCCGAGCATACGGGAGGAGGCGCCGAGCATTGTCGGCTCGAAGACACAGGAGGCTCGCTCGCTCGCTTGCGTGTGAATGCGGGCCCCGTCGCGTCGCGTCGCGTCGCGTCGCGTCGTAACGACGCGGCGAGGCGAGGCGCTATTTGCCTTTCGTCGCTCATTTTCAAGTAGATGTCAAGCAGGCGGAATTTTAATCGGACGCTCTCATTCGAGGGAGAAAAAAGGCCAGACGTCGCGGAGGGTGAGACTCGTCCAAGTTGGACCGGGTCGAGTCCCGAGCCCCGCTCGAAAAATCGCACAACGTGGCGACTCGTTGGTGGACGTTGGGGACGGGGGAGACGGGCGAGAAAGGGGGAGAAGTATCTCGTATATACATCACAGAGAAACAAATGACCTCTCGATAACCATCATTGATTGCGGCCGCGCCGCGCATGTTGAAAGTTTTCTAGAAATCTAATCGCGCGTTCCACGTCATTAACCGGCTCGCTACAAGCTGAGTCATTGCACAGTGGACAGACTCAGGCTAATGTGCACTTGGTCGTCCACCTTGAGGACATTTCCTTTAAGGTACCCTCGCGCGTCCGCAACCCTACCACACCTTTGCCGCGGTCGTGAGACGTCGTTCGTGGTCGTCGTGAGCAACGCGGCGCGCGTTCGCGTCTCTCCTCGTGATACCCGACGCGTCAACTTCAGCTTCAGCTTCAGGTAGCGGCGAGGAACGCAGCGACGCGAGAATTCGCATTTTTGCTCGCTATCGCCTGCCTCCTGCCGCCTTTCCCTGCCTCTCCCACCCGTCGATGCGACCGATATCAAAGATACGACGAGTATCGAAAGGCGAAATATACGATAATACGATAAGTCGATAAGAGATCAATACGAGCCGTACGAGCACGCTTTGCATCAGCTGTTCGGCTAACGCAAAACGAAGATAAGTAATAAACGCCCTCTTCCCCCCCCATCGCTGATACCGAAGTTGCGTTTCGAGCACAGGTCGAGCAGCCCCGTGCGCGCGCGCGCATGTGTGTGTGTGTGCGTGCGCGCGCACGCAACATCGCCAGCGACCATCCATCTAGCTGCAATCGAAGATAAAGTACGCTTGCTGAGAGGAGAGTTTCGGTATCGATAACTAGACGATATCAAGCTCGCGCTTTGTACACGACACGTACGCACGCACGCACGCACGCACGCATGCACGCACGCACGTACACGCGCAGCCAGCGCGTGCAAACACGCATACACGCTTCTTCCTCGAGGCTCTTTCGCGGTGACGCAGCCGGACTGGAGAACATCTTATTGGCCGCCTAACGTAAACACGCGTATGTGTCGGGGGAGGGGGAGCACACCCCTTGTCTCCTTACATCATGGAGTCCAGATATCTCTTCCGATCCCCCTTCGCCCGCCTCCCTTCGTCCGCAGCCACCGTACCCACTCCCGCCCTCACCTTTAGCTTCGCCCATTCACCGTTGGTGCTGCGTCTCGCATCTTCTCTTCCCCCTACCCGCCCCCTCAACGCTTCACTCTCTCTCTCTCTCTCTCTCTCTCTCTCTCTCTCTCTCTCTCTCTCTCTCTCTCTCTCTCTCTCTCTCTCTCTCTCTCTCTCTCTCTCTCTCTCTCTCTCTCTCTCTCTCTCTCTCTCTCTCTCTCTCTCTCTCTCTCTCTCTCTCTCTCTATCTATCTATCTATCTCCATCTCCATCTCCATCTCCATCTCCATCTCCCCTTGTACCCTTCCCCACCCGGCTACTTCAGCGTCCTCCTCCTCCTCCTCCTCTTCTCCACCCGTTCTCGAGAGCCCGGCGAGTGTACTCCACGTCGCCGCGGCGCGTTTCTCCTCCCTGGCTGCTGCACAAACAACACGGCGCACGCATGCGAGTTCCACTTCTCGTCTCGGCGCTGCACCATCGAGCTCATTCCCTCCGACGAAGAGCGTGGAAGCGGTTACCGGCGCCCGCTTAACCCTTGACCCTTCGTCGCGCGGCCCGAATTATTCCCGACGTCCCTTTCGGCTCCAGGCCGGTTTGCGAGCGAGCGCGAACTGGTTTCGCCCCCGTCCGTCCAATTCGCGCGCGCTCGTGTGACTCGCTATTCCGGCATCTAGCTGGCTGACGCGAGAGAGAGAGAGAGAGAGAGAGAGAGAGAGAGAGAGAGACTCGCATCCATACGTCATTTTCAAATATAGCGGCGCATCAATATATCAAGAGAGCGGTTCGTCGCAATCGCGAGACGCGACGTCGGTTTCTCGTGCGGCACGGCCTATCTACCTCCCTCTCTCTCTCTCTCTTTCCCACCTGTCAAAAGCGCCCCGTGTACGAGAATCCTGATGACTTTGGTCGTGACTGTAGAGCGACGGAGCCGAGTTTACATGTGAGGTGCACATCGTGGACTGCACAACAGCCAGTGCGTATTGATTTCCGGGCGTTAATCGCGCGGACGATGAACGCGGAGCGAGATGAAAGCGCGCAAATTAGCCGGCAGGTACAGCTCGATCGTTCTCGCTCTCGCCGGCGACTATACACGCATTCCGCTACACCCTTGACAAAAGCCTTGACTTTTCGGCGAGGTGAGACGAGGCGAGGCGAGGCGAGGCGAGGCGAGGCGAGGCGAGGCAAGGCAAGGCAAGGCGAAGCGAAGCGAGACGAGACGGGACGAGGTGAAGCAAGGTGAGGTGAGGCGGGGCGAGGCGAGGCGAAGCGCGCGGGCGGATTTCGTAAGCGAAAGCCTCGCTTCGTTCGTTCGTTCGTTCGTTCGTTCGCTCGCTCGCTCGCTCGCTCGCTCGCTCGACCGCCTCCACTCGACCAGATATCTCGCAACGCTCTCGCATCTATCTCTCGCCCCGGTACTTTCGCCCGGCTGCCTGACTGGCTACGTACTCCTCTTTTTCCGACCGTATCGATTGTTGTGCGAGCGCGGACAACGCGACGGCGAATGTAGACGATTTCATATCAACGACTTGCGTGCGCGAGAGGACTCCTCCGTGAGAAACAATGATCCGTCGGGCGAACCCGTCGTGAATTTTCCCTCTTTAATTCACGCGCGCGCGCGCGCTCCGTCTTGTCGTTTCGAGGCTCGACGACGAGTCTCATCGCGGAACGGGAGAGGCGCGTGGTATCACCGTCGATTCGCAAGACTTGATACGCCCGGGATAGAATTTGCGGGAGGACGATTTTCGCGCGACACGCGGTGACTTGCGGATTATTGCGCAATGTTGCATTGTACGCAGAGCGCAGAGAGCGGCGAGTCGGGGCGACTGGCATCGGGAATCCGATGAATTATTTCTCGATCGAGGGCGTAGAAGCCGTGCAATCGCGACGCGCGTAGCCGATCGTTCCCGCGTTTCCAAGCGTGCGCCGGCTCGTGTTTTGTATTTTTAGAATCGTTGCGTCGTATAAAACCGCCGGCCGCGGGGAGAAAGTTCAGAAGCGGCCGTGTCAAAGGATATTTTTGGATCGTTACGGCGAGCGTGTATCGCGCGCGCGGCAGTTTACGCTACGCTTGGAAACCACGACGACGACGACGACGACGACGACGACAGCGACCACGAGGACGAAGACGACGAAGAAGGCATCAGCCCTCGGAACCCACCGCGGTCGCGCTCGGTGATATCGACTTTCTCAGAGCTCGCTCGCTCGCTCGCTCGCTCTCTCGCTTTGCGCATTAGACGTTTGTCGAGAGAGAGAGAGAGAGAAAGAGAGAGAGAGACGGTCCCGGGGAAAGTAACAGTGGGAAAAATTAAAGATACCACCGGCGTATCTTTGGCGGGGGAGGGGGGAGGGGGGCGGGGCGAGGTGGAGAAAAGCGGGACGCGGCGCTCGGCGCTACTTTAAACCCGGAACGGACGATTTTTGCCGCGCGCGAGAGCGAGGTACCCCTCGCCGTTATCGATTAAAACGCCCCACCTGCTGGAGGTTATAAAAACCGAAAGGGCCGCTCGCTCGCAGCGGCGTACTTTACGTGCTGTACGTGTACGTCTGCGCACGTGTGTGTGTGTGTGTGTGTGTGTGTGTATGCACGTGTGTCTGTGACTCGAACCTCGTAAATCAGCGTCCGCGTCGGTCGGTCGGTTGGTTGGTTGGTTGGTTGGTTGGTGACCTCGCGCGACGACTCCGACACACGACCAGCAGCAATTATTCATTCCCGCGAGCTTCCGAATCTTGTTACGTCTCGGATATGACAGCGATATTCTACCTCGCGATCTCAAATTTCCCCGCCAGACTCCGACTGATATTCAATTTTAACCGCTTAAATCTGACATTCGTAATTACGTAGAATCTCCTGTTTGTTTTATCACTTAGGCGCCCCGTCGCCGATGACGACGTCGATGACGACGACGACGCCATGGTATCACGTAACGCCACATCCGAAATGGAATATTTTTAGGTTTTTTGCGCCAAAAGCGAGTCGCGCCGAAATATAAATAACGAGTACGCGCTCGGAGAAAGACCGAGCGCTCCTCCGATATAATCGCGCAGAACGTAACGTGATTAAAATTAATATCCGTATTAATAGCGCGATCAATGCGGCACATTGAATATGCTCCGCCGAGACATTGAACGAGCGGGCCGATACGTACTGGCCGGGTCGGAGAAACCAGCGGGGTATAACTCGCGCTCGTCCGCATTTTTTTCGCGAAATTCGTCGTTCCGTTATATATTTCCCCATCGTTTACTCCACTTTTCCGGACACGTCACGTTGAATCTGCCGCTTTACACTTTGACAGCCGCTGGACGACTGTGTCGAGCGGCGCCGGATATCTCCGTCGAGCGATCTGTCACGGTTAATCGAAACTTTGCCGAATCCTCGGAGAACGAGAGATGGATAAAAGGATACTATCGATTTTTCCAGAGCGTTGTTCAAACGTAATTTCCTCTCTCAGAGACAGACAGAGAGAAACAGAGAGAGAGAGAGAGAGAGAGAGAGAGAGAGAGAGAAAGAGAGAGGGGGGGGGGCAGAGAAGGGGAGAAACAGAGAGCAAAATTCGCCGCGGGGGAAATTTCCACGAAGCGCACCTTCGATTTATTTTTTTCGCGCAGGATCAACACCTATCCACCGTCTCGCGGAGCGGCGATGAAACGAATCACCCTGTGCACACCACGACGTCCTCGGCTGACGATCGCGCGTACGCACAACACGGCAACGCTCGTCGGCCTGCCGTGCATCGCTCGCCGATGCGCCAAGTCAAAATAAACGATGTACTCTTCTCTCTTCGCGTTGACGTCGACGCCGCCGTCGCTGCCACCGCCGATGGGAGCGGCAGCGGCAGAGTTGCTAGTGCAACGCCCCGCCCAGCACGATTCTCTTCTTCTTTGACCCTCAAGCAGACGTTGTCGAAATTTAGAGCATTAGGTGGCGTCGTCGCGAGGTCGACACACGAGCTTGACGACGACGACAACGACGACGACGACGACGACGACGACGGCGACGACGACGGCGACGACGACGGCGACGACGACGACGACGACGACGATTCACCACGTGCGATTATCGCGACGCGATATGAACGAACGACGAGCGAGAAATTTATCCAGCGGGATTTCTCATCGGCACCAACATCGACGTGTATTTTCCTCCACGCAGATACCGCCCGACACGTACGCGGTGCGTCAATAGCTTGATCGCTCCTCGGCGCGCGTGTAAAGGAGCGTTAGTTCAAGAGGGTCGAGTTAACATTATTAAAATAACGAAAACTCCGTTGAATTAGCCGGACTATGGGAGTGGGCTCTAAAACGCCAGTTGAGCAAATATTTGCCCTCTTTTACGGCACCACTATTTCCCTTTCCTAACGACCGCCGCCCCTTTTCCTATTTCCTTCGGCCGTTTTCTTTATTATCGGAGATGGCAGAGGAAGGTTGTTTCTCTCCAGTTACTCGGGGTTTCGACTTTCGACTTATGGACTCGTCAGCCCCCCGAGTCGACGCCGCGTACGACTCCGTCGTGTTCGAGCTTCAACCTCGTCCTGCGTGAGTGCGCGTATAAACGTAAAAAATGCATCTTTCAATTTCTTCCTCTCTTTGATACACCGACTGTTTTAATAACAATTGGAATATCTAGGATCGTCTGGTATTTATCATTTGTTTCCAGCCTTTCTCTCTTCGACCGATCCGTGGAAATGTAGTTTTTGCTTCATTAATTTATTATTTTATTAATTCACTCGCAACATCGCGTAGTTTGCGTCTATTTTTATATTCCAACTAACGCAGCGATATTTATACTGGCAAGAATATCTTTGTCTGGAGTACATTATTAATGACAAAAAGTTGGTTTCTAAAATAAACTAGAAAGCGAAATGCAAAATAAACTCGACGTAGGACGACAAAGACTCGAGATGCTGCAAATTACTCTTAAAGATAAATTCGAAACCACCTTGAGCCTTTTTGAGAGCCCTGGTGTTTTATTTTACAAATTTAGCATTATTTTAATAGACTGGCGAAAATTACGAGAGATTACGAAGACTTGGAAAATTGATGCGAAAATGGAAATTACTGTTTTTCATAGAGGTATACACGCGCGCATACAGACAAAGATAAGTAAACTATTATCAGACAGCTCCGAAAGCATTCTATTGAACGACGTGGGCAAATGGACAAGAGAGCGTCTGTATTTTCAGAGACATTATATGCCGCGTTTTCTTCAAGATACGCCGGTGCGGAGACACTCAAAGGGTTAAATATAAGATCGAACTCTGCGAATACGGGTCTCGGGAGAACCCGCCATCTTCTCGACGCGCGATGAGGAGATCGCAAACGCGGGGTACGCTTGCGGGATCGATTGCCGCGAGTTTCGCGAAAATTGTGCGCAGCGCGTGTGGCCGGCGTGTACCGAAGGAGAACCCGCACGTTCGTCGTAGTCGTGCGCGTACGTTGTTTTCGACTTGTACCTCTCTTTTGCGACCTCAGAGCGCCTCGACAATTCGCCTATTTCGCGGCATTTTCCGGGAGATTAATATACCCGACGTCAAGTACTCGGCGGTGCGCGAATCTCGACGGTCTCGTTTGTTCGCCAAAAGCTAAGCGACGTTCTTACTCGTTCAGCGACGCGCATGTCGCTTACGGGTCTGAGTCACACACGCGCGTTGACGAGGTAAAAATCTGATAAACGAGGACGACGTCGTCGTCGTCGTCGTCGCCGTCGTCGTCGTCGTCGTCATCGTCGTCGTCGTTGTCATCGTTGTCGTCGTCGTCGTATCTCTTTTCCCCCGATATGCGTACTTCTGCGAACGGGAAATCGCTAATGATTAGCTACGGAATAAAGCAGGTTGCGTCGCGAAGCAAGTCCGACAAGATCGATGGCGAGTCTACGCAAGAGAGGCGGAGTTGTACACATGTGCGCACACATACGCGTACACGCACACACACATGCACGTACGTATACGCGTATACGCACACACGCGCGCGCGCGCGCGCTATGTCACGCGAAGAGCCTTTCTCTTCGGCAAAATATCAAATTACACTACCAAATCTACAATGTCAGCTGCTTATACAACGGGTCCGAATAGAAGAATTCGCGTGATTCATCGGGCCCGAGAAATTTCAGCCCGCTGCGAATAAACGTACGGCCGTGAGATAACGCTATCTGCAAAGATAGTACAGTGAAAAGGAAATAATAACGATACACAATATTCGCAGTGACGTATAGTCGGCGGAAGAAAGGCTGCAACATCTTTTTTCCCCATTTCCTCTCTTTTTTCAATGAGTTACGCGACGGGAGAGAAATTGTATATACATATATATATATTTTCTTTTTTGCCTTCAAATAATTCCCAAAAGATAAACTTTCCGGTGTGTACGCGCTCGATCGACATGACAGCCTTTTGCAGTTGCGAGAGGCGTAGGTTTACCAGAATTCCTCGATCATACACATCGCGTCTGTACATTCGTGCGTCACGACCGCCGATTATTCGATAAAGCGGAAGAGACGTATCAACTGCTACTTCTTTATACGTAATTTCATGTTTTGCGTTATAAACATGGGACGATTTATAAATAACGGTTATGCAATATCGATGTTGTTGTCCTTAGATAATCGACGTGGTCGCGATACACGAATAGATAGATGAGAGCATTTATTCAACTGTTTCGGCTGCGAGAAGTGTAGATCGTGCCGTTAGGTGTTAAGATAATAATACATACACCAGATATATATATATATATTATAGCTTCTCTCGCATAAATTTGTTTCCGAGCAATTTAAATTTTGGATCATCGGCAGAATGTATCTCTCTCTCTCTCTCGCCGCAGAGGCACGGTAAATTTTGTTAACAATAGAGAGTCTTCGGTGCCTAAAATGCGATATAAAAAGGCGCACACAGAAGCGAGGGAAGAATAAATGAATGCGGGGCGTCGATATGTTCCCCGGCTGGCAAATTCTACAGCAACATTCCCCGCGAGGCTCTCGCCGAGTGTGGCAAAATTTCCGCGTGTCTCCGGCGAAAGTATTATTCCCTCGAAAAGAATCGATCACGAGAGCGCGCTATCGCGAAATTATACGCGAGGAGGCAAACGAGGCGACACGCGAGCGCGCGTCATCATCGATATTTTTTCGCATTGAATCGCGAATGACCGTGTCGCGAAAAATCGCGTCGTTGCGTTAGCCGTGTCTCCGAGCGAAACCGCCGTAATGCTTTTGGCCGTGCGCGCGCGCTCCTTCTCTCTCTCTCTCTCTCTCTCCCTCTCTTTTATGCGCGCGCGCGCGCGTACGCGGCGTTGCCAAGTCACACGCAGCGACGATATACAGGGCAGGCAGGCGAGCAGGTAGATCCGGCAAACGCGGAAAGCGACGTCGCTGGCCGCGCTCGCTTTTCGTGACACCCGTGTTGCTTTAACCCTTTCAGGGGGGACTCCCCGCATACGCATCGCAGCGGCGACTGGAGGGGGAAGGGAATGTAGGATACTTGCAATTTCTTCTCGAAAACACCGGCCTACATCGAGAGCAACATACCTTGGCCGACGCGACCGCCGCGAACGAAAATGAGCCCTGCGCTCATTCGTGACAATGGGATCGCATTGATGGGATCGACCGAACGTCGCCGCCGCCACCGCCGCTGCTGCCGACGACGACGACGATTCGAGAGCTCAATTTCATCTTATCGGGAAGCGGCATCGGCACGGCCCGTTGAAAAAGTCGACGAAATTATAACGGTGCCGGATCCCCCTCGCGGCACGACGAGTCGACGCGCGGTGTGAACGCTCGTGCGAGCGCGAGGAAGTCGCATTGTCCTTTCGGGGGCGGAAAGAGCGAGGCGCGTCGTTACGCGGCGAGCACGAATTGCGTAATCGTTCTATCGAGGGAGGCGGAGGGAGAGGGGAGAGAGGGAGAGAGAGAGAGAGAGATAGTAGTCACGGCGCGAGAGATTGCGCAGGGTTTATACGTGCGATATATAAAATTGACGGCTCGGCCGCGGCCTGGCGCAGTTTTTTGCGAGATATCCCGACTTCCGATAGCGTGCGACGAACGCGGACATTCGCGAGAGATCGACGACATCAGCACGCTCGTCGTCGGCACGACGAGAGTTTGTAACTTCGTCGTGCGACGACGACATTCGCATGTAACGTCGAAAGCGCGGCATGTAACTTTCGACGGTGAATAGATAACACACGATAAAGATGTGCCGGTGACGCGTCCGCGACTTGTCGCTGTGTACCGACATAAGCAAATGATGAAGTAACCAAATTTTTTTCGATCGCGACCGACCGCTCTCTCTCTCTCTCTCTCTCTCTCTCTCTCTCTCTCTCTCTCTCTCTCTCTCTCTCTCTCTCTCTCTCTCCCTCTCTCTCTCTCTCTCTCTCGGTATCGCCGGAGAAATACACGAAGCGCGGCCGTCCTCGGCGAATCGTCGTTTTACGTAGAATCGGCAGGCGGCCGCGAGCTGCTCCCCTCGATCAAAGTATCCGGCAGATAACCGATAAGGATACTCGATAAGGACACACGAGCGTCGACTTACGTAACGGATGGGCGTGTGCTGCGAAATTCGATTCTCAGGACGCGATGTTTTCGTGAGATGCGCGACAGTCGGCCGGCCTTAATCCTACTCCCTGCTAGTTTCCGAGCAGCTGCGTCTAGCTCGGAATTCGAGGTACATCCGATTCGCACCGAAAAATGATGCGTCTTCGTCTCCCCGGGCAATTATCGACTCGAGCATTTTGAAGAGAGAGAGAGAGAGAGAGAGAGAGAGAGAGAGAGAGAGAGAGTGAGAGACACAACCACGACGTACGTCGAAGCGCCGTCGAGCGAACATTAGAAATTGCAGATGAGGCAATTATAAGAAATGTGTGAGCGGCGATATCGAGTGTCTTACAGAAATCTGTATATCGCCAGACACATTCGGAGATTCGATGAATATTCACGGATACCTTGGAACTGGAGCTTTCCTAATAGAGCACGAGCCGCGGAGGCCAAGAATGCTCCGCGCGCGCGGCGGCGGCGGCCATCTCGTAAGGTCGTTTCGAGCTGGTCGACGTGTACAGGGTGTATCAAATGTCGCGCGCTTTCTCTCGACGACGCGCGGGCTTAAAGGCCAGACCGAGTAGAGAGAATGTCGCGGCTGCTTCTCAATGTCGAGAGATGGACTATCGCACGAGACGTTACGAGAGCGCATTTAGAGCGTAATAACTCCGAAAAGAGCGCGCTCTTGATCTCGGGAAAAAATGTGTAAGATAGTCGGATAGTCGCGCACGGGAAAAAAATGTCGGTTCGTTTAACCGATTTTCCATTATCAGGGGCGGAGGGGGGCCGGATGAAAAATCGGTTGCATAAAGATTCCCGCGCAGGGAGGGTTCCTCTGTACGGTCAATTGTTCTCGGTTATCGCGACCTGCCGTTTATAACGCGGCCGGATATTCCCGACAAATATTTTCGTTGGCGATAGCGAAAGAAATTACCGCCTCTCTCTCTTTCTCTCTCTCTCTCTCTCTCTCTCTCTCTCTCTCTCTCTCTCTCTCTCTCTCTCTCTCTCTCTCTCTCTCGTCGGCGAGTTTTCGCCCGTTCCCTCTTATTCAGTCACGCGAGACCCAAGATTTCTTTTCCGTGTAGGTATTTAAAACGCGCCTGACACTCGACGGTCACTCGCAGCGTAGCCTATTCGCTCGTCCGACGCTGTTTCCCGAGAAATTGCCGAAGATACGTTTCGTAATCGGCCGATGTGCGCAAAAACACGACTTGAACGTTGTTGTCGGCGACGAGACGGAACACCTCGCGGCTGCGACAGACGGCTTGCAACGCGCAAAATTGGCCGGAAAATTGGCCGAAGGTGCGCGAATTAACAACAGCCGACAAAGTTGTCGTGCGAGCATCCGCGAACTTCAAGCATCTCCAAGTTCCTGCGACGTTCTCGCAGGTGAGCTTCGCAACGTGCGTGCTGAGGAACGTCGCGCGTCAAGACGTCGCGCTCCGTCGCTCGTAACGTCCCCGTGAAATCAGTACATTGTTTTCCGAGAAAAGCGGACATAAATAAATAATAAAAAAGCCCGTCCGCGCGTTGCGCCGCCCACTTTGCGTGTTCTCGATCGTCAAATGTTTGACGCGAGTCGAAAGAAAGAGGGGGAGAGAGAGAGACAGAGAGAGAGAGAGAGAGAGAGAGAGACAGAGAGAGAGAGAGAGAGAGAGAGAGAGAGAGACAGAGAGAGAGAGACAGAGAGAGAGAGACAGAGAGAGAGAGAGAGAGAGAGAGAGAGAGAGAGAGAGAGAGAGAGAATCCAGCTCTCTCTCTCTCTCTCTCTCTGGGAATTTTTGAGCTTTACCGCCGTAAGTAAACTATTTCTCGCGAATCGAACGAACAAAATTGTCGCCGAGGATAAAGTCCTGCTGGAGTGAACTGGTGGGATTTTTATTCCTCAACGCGTCATACTTTCTCCGCTTTGTCGCGAGCGCGGCGCTTATTCCCTCGGTCCCTTTCTTATTGTCCTCAAATAACGCACGTTTATTCACGAGCCTCGTCCTGCGTTCTGCGTCTCTGCGAATGTTGAAAAAGACTGCAGCACCGAACAGGACGGATATAAAAAGAACAGCGCAATCATCGCTCGCGCGCGCGCTCGCGCGACCATTCGCGAAACTCGCGAGTTCCGCTCGTTTTGTAGGCGCATCATTTTATATCGTCTGCGCTCGAAATAGCAAGTAAGCATCGCACGCTCGCGTGTTTCGGCGAGGGACAAAAGGCGGAGGCAAACGGGGAGAGAGAACACCATCGAAGAAGACACTAGGCGATGCGCGCACGATCGCGCGGACAGAAAGATCGTCCATTATTCTCCGCGCGAATTTCGCAACGCATTTCCAGCGGGAGAGGATTTCCCCGCTGGAGCCAGCCGGCTGCTGGCTGGTCCCGAAGCTCAAAGGCGAAAAAGGCAACGAACATCGCGTCCATGAGATGAGACAATAAGTAGCCGGCGGAGATACAAAGTGAGCTCGCGCGGAATCTCCCGAATACACGCCAGCGATTTTGTCGTCGTCGTCGTCGCGCGCGCGCGCGCGCCGAGCAACGCACACTTTCGACCAAGTTCCGCGACTCGTGCCACTTTCACTCTCGGTCCGTCGGCTAATGAAGCATAGCCGAAACAGCATGCGACCGATAATACTCGGCGCGCGGGCTGCGTAACGAGCGATTCGCGAAAGAACAATGCAACCGCGAGCCGGCAATGTCGCGCAAGCGAACGCGCCTCGCTCCGCTCGCAAGCGCGCGCGGCGCGTACGCTTTGGCAGCGGACGCCGCGCCGCGGCGCGTGTTTAAATTAGCAAGAGCGTGCGAGAAAATCATAAGCAATCGGCGCGCCGGCGGTCGAGTCTCGCGAGCGGGAGATCGGCCAGCAACGGAACGAAGGGCGCGTCCGCGCGTCTCGCGAGAGGCCGCGCATCGCGGACGAGAAGATGAGGTACAGCTTGGGCCCGAAGTTGGCATGAGACGACGAAATGTTGAATAATTGGGAATAATTCGCGCAAATCATCGATAATAAACGCAAGGAAGCGGACCGGTGTCGAGCGGCAGTCTCGAGAGAGGACGGGGAGAAGATTAGTCTCACACAAATCGCTGTGTCGTTCTTGATGCTCTCCTTTTTTTACGTGTCTCTCTCTCTCTCTCTCTTTCTAATAACGCTTCGCGTGAATGAATTCAACTTGCGTGTCTTCGCTCTCCGGAGTCGCGCTAAATAAATACCGTCGGCGTTGCACGTCGCACTTCTTTCGTGGACGGATGACGAATCGCGATCGAGCCACGTAAGATCGCGCGTCGACGACGACGTGAGCTCGGCCGCTCGCGGTTTCGAGTCACGGATCGGGCTGTTTCTCTGCACTACGGTATTCCCCGTGACGCAAGTCCCCGGACGAGCGGCACCGAGGGCTTCGCGAGGTCACCGATCGCCGCGGCAATTTTTATCGGATCTCGCGAGCCTCACCGTGCCCGAAAAACACCACACCCGCACTCGACACTCGTCGTGCAATTTCAACTTCCTACCGGATGCGAGGAATGCTTCGTCGATCGACTTCTCAACTAGATTCCAGCGAGCCGCGAGAGAGAAAGAGAAAGAGAGAGAGAGAGAGAGAAAGAGCAGATCGACGGATTTTGCACCTGTCCGAAATTCCGAGTCGACCTGTCACTTCTTCCGAGGCGATAAACCGCGCACAACACGAGCGGCGAATTAGTCGCGAACCGGTCGAACTCGAGGAATGTGTGTGCACGCGTCTTGCGTCGCCGCGCGGCCGAATCCTGCGAGCGTCATCCTATTCCTCGTCGATCTCACTAACCAACACTCCTCTCTCGACACACGTTCTCGCTTCTCGACACTGTCCGATCTCGACGCGAAAAATGAAATTGAAACACTGCAAGTCAGGGAAGAAGGAGAAACTAAGGGAACGAGAGGACGTCGCGATGCGACCGACACGTACCGTCGCATCGCGTCGCGTTGCGTTGCGTCTCGCCGTCGAAACGACGCGATCAGTTCGTGCACGCAAATTTCTGAACGTTCGCGTTCGCGTGAATCCAGAGAAAGAGGAGTGAGTCGGATCGAGTGACGAAGTGACTCGCGCCAGCTCCTCCTCCTCTTCCTCCTCCTCCTCCTCCCTGATCTCCCGTGGAGAGAAAGAGAAAGAGAGAACACCCTTTTCCTGCTTCAAACGAACGAGTTGGTCCTTTTCAGGACGCGATAGCATCTTCTCTCGCTCCAGAGAGCGAGCGAACGAGAACGACTCGTGACCCGGATTATCATCGTCAAAAGGCACAATGAAGAAGTTGCGTATGATATACGTACGATCGTCGGCGGTCGCGCTGCTCGTCGTCGTCGTCGTCGTCGTCGTCGACGGTGGCGGTCTTCGCTATCTTCAAGTTCACACGCGAAGCGTGGCCGCGTGCGCCGTTAGATATTCCCCTATTAATAGGTCCGTTATTTTCGTGCTTCGTTCTCGAAACATCGCGCGGTCGGTGCTACTACTCGCTCGTGTCTCGACGACACTCGCTGGTGCCTCTTTCCGGGCTGGACGGACACAAAAATGCGGGAGCGCAAAGGTTGAGCCACCGCGTACGGTGTGGATCACACCGTAGTACATCACACATAGGGAATACACACAGAGTGTGAGAGAGAGAGAGAGAGAGAGAGGCGGCTCGACGAAACGAGACGCGACGAGACGATGACTCTTCTCGTCGATGACGAGAAGACGCAAACCAGGCGAGTAGGCGGACGGGCAGGCAAGGCAGGTAGGTATCGTACGAGTACACGACGATGAGGTGAACCCACGAGGTCGCCGACGAGGTCGACGACGACGAGGGTTCGAGGTACACGAGAACCGGAACAGGAACGGGCCGAGCCGAGCCGAGCCGAACGGGCGCGGGCGAGGGGGCACCAGCTGGATGATGTATCACGACGAAGGAGCGGCAGGCACGGGCGTGATAGCGAGCACACTCGGTCGGTAATCGCGGCACCTTCGCATCAGCGCATCGATGCGCATCATAAACACGACGTGTTGTCCGGGATGTAGCCGACGACGACGAAGACGGTCGCGATGGGAGGCGCAGGCTGATCGAGAAAAGAAGGGTCGGTCGGACGAATGGACGAATGAGCGAGGACGAAAGAACGATCAACGAACGAACGGGCGAACGAGCAGGCGAAAGAACGAACGAACGAAAGGAGCACGTACGATACGTATTATAACGTGGTGGAACACGCGAACCGCTCGTACACACGGACGTGCGGTCGTGACAAACGCGGTCACATACTGCGGCGCGACACGACGCGACGCGACGCGACGCGGCGCATAGCGTCGCGGTGTTCTCCGACCGCGATCGCGACGAGAGACGTTCGGAAAATACGTATTTCACTGTGCACTGCACGGCGACACTGTACTGTAGGCTGTTTCTCGATCTCGCCTTTCGGATGCAGGTGCGGGCGGAGGCGTCTCACGTTGTCGTTGTCGTCGTCGTCGTCGTCGTCGTCGTCATCATCATCATCATCATCGCCATCGTCGTGGCGAGAGACCTCTTTTTTTTCTTCCTTCCCCCTTAATCCTTATCCCGCTTGATCCTGAACGGGGAATGAGCAGGATGAATAAGGGGCAAGGGAGAAAGAAAGAGAGAGAGAGAGAGAGAGAGAGAGAGAGAGAGAGAGAGAGAGAGAGAGGAGAGAAACGGAGACGGATGGAGAAAGAGAGCGACCAGGATGGAGGAGGGAGTGTGAGAGTGTGTGTATGTGTGTGTGTGTGAGAGAGAGAGAGAACGTGTTCGTGGCGTGTATAATTCACGTCGTATATACATACACCGAGTGTGTGTAGGTGCGTGGATACGCGTGAGAAAGAAAATGAGAGATTACGCACACTCGCGTGATTGCCTAAAAGAGAGAATGAGAAGCGAGAGAGAGATAAGGAGAGATGGATGGATGGAGGAGGGAGGAGAATGGAAGAGAGACGGAGAAAAAGCCAACAAGCGAGCGAGCGAATGCTAGAAAGAGATAGATAGGGAAGAGAGAGAGAGAGAGAGAGAGAGAGAGAGAGAGAGAGAGGACAGAGGGGGGAGGCAAAGGCAAGGACAAAGACAGAGACTGAGAAGGAGCGATAGATTTGACAAAAAGGAGCACGATGACAAGATGCGCGTTTCGGTGCAGCGGTTTCTTAGTCCTTCGTGGCGAATTTCGTCGTGGACGAGCTGTTACGAGACGCGATCATGCCTCCTCTCTCTCGCACTTCTTCTTCATACAGCGCGCTCGCGAGAGGACGTTACCAACGAGCACGACGACGACGGGAACGACGGCGGTCGCGCGGTGATCACGATGACGAGTATATAACGATGACGGCGACAATAATGACGACGATGACAACGGCAGCGGAGACGACGGCGACGGCGACAACGATGGGTATCCCACGTCGCTCTTACCCGCGCACATGAACCTTCCTCGTTAACACAAGAGCCTTACCCGCGGCAAACTATATCCTCGATATATCGTATTCCCCGACGTAGAGCCGATCGCCAGCAGCAGCGGCGAACAACGGCGACTACGGCGACGGCTGCGGCGGTGGCGGCGGCGGCGGCGGCGGCGACAGCAACAACGGCGACGGGTCACCGCGATTAAAAAACACTCGCGTTCTCGCGCACTCGCGCTCCGACGACTCGGTGTCTCGCTGCACGAAAATCGGTCCGGCCGGTCCACACGGCGTTTTCAGGGCCGCCAGGTTAACGTCACGAAATCCACCGCACACAACCATAGATCCAAACGGCGAACGGACGGACGTAAGGACGGACGGCAGGCTGGCAGGCAGGCAGGCAGGCGGAATCACGGTGAGGCGCGCGGGGGGAAAGGGAGAGGAGCGCGTCGGGGCGGGCAGCGGCCGCGGGGTGAGGGTAACGGGCCGCCGTGCGGCGGGTGCGGGACGTCCGGGCGAGAGAGCGCGCGGCGACGGGACGAGGGGTCACGCGGATTCTAGAGTGGGGTGAACCGAGAACGACCAAGAGAGTGAGCGAGCGGGCGAGCGAGCGAGCGAGCGAGCGCGAGATACGAACGAACGAGCGAGTGAGCGAGTGAACGAGCGAGCGGCGTAGCAGCGTCGCGCGCGCGTTCTGCGAACGGGAGGGAAGGGACTGCGCTAGCCCAGGGCCGGCTCAAGCGCTGGCACCACTGTCGCCCTGCCTTGGATTCTGTCTCTCCCTTCCCCCCTCTCTCCCCCCCTCTCTCTCTCTCTCCCTCTCGATTAGTCGTTTCGAAAGGAGGAACGCTGATGTTCTCGCGCGGGCGGATCCTCGCGCGAGAGTCTCTTGAGCTGGCAGAAACCTCCGAACGACGTTTTCGTCTTTCGATGCGGTCGAATCGCGCAGCGGATGCGCGCGTACAACGATGATTCGCGTGGAACACCCGATCGCGCTCTCGCTGCTGTGTGTTGTGCATCGGGGCAGCGGCGACGGCGGCGGCGGCAGCGGCGGCGGCGGCGGCGACAGCGGCGACCACGAGCAAAGCGCGCTCGGCTACATCCTGAAAGATCCCCGACTTAAAGCCGATGGCTCGAAATGTCGACGCGGCCGCGAGAGCGATCGTTGTCGCGTATGCCTTGAATCCGTCGAGCTGGCTGCGCGTGTAATGTGAATATGCGAATATATTCGAACGATGTCGAAGAAGAAATACAATTCCGGCTCGTCGATTTTGCCGATTTTTACGCTTTTTTTTTGTAACGTTGGACCGCACTGTTCGTTGAAATTCCGTCAGCGATCAGCGCGTCCCTTGACTTCTACTTTCACTCGGGCTTCCATTTTCTGTTATTTTTCGGTCCGCCGAACGCGCGCGCTCTTCTCGCATGTAATAAAAACGCACAAAGGGATCGCTCTTTTTCTCCCTCTCTTTCGTCTTGCGTCTTGATTTCCACTGTGCGAACAGGGACAGAAAGAGAGAGAGAGAGAGAGAGAGAGAGAGAGAGAGAGAGAGATTGATTTGTCCGTTTTGTAATTTGCAAGCGTCTATTCCGTGCGGCATCACGACGCGTTTTGCGTTCAAAAAGCCAAACGTTCTCGGTATACCGCGAATTTTATCGGTCCCCTCGTCGTCTCGCTCGCCGGACACGTTTAACAATCGCGGAACAGACGCGATCCGCGCGAATAATGCGCCGAGAAAGCGACACGTTCGATACACAAGTGCGATTCCGCTCCGTCTCCGTTGTTTCTCTTTCATAGACCGCGACAACGTGTCGCTCAGCTGTGTCCGTCTTGTGACGAAATTAAAACGAGACACAATAGCAAAGTTTTACACCGCGAATACGTGCCTCTCTGCATTTATAGATTTTTACGTTTATACGTATCCCATACAAAGAACAAACATATATTTTATCTAAGGGGACGAACGTTTTCAGTGGAGGTTTGTAAAAATATCATCTTGCTCCATCTAAAGACGGCCATTTTAATACACGTTATATTGCATTGTTTTTCGACAATTGTATCGAGTTTTCGTCTCGGAGAGATTGGACGCAGACACGAGCGAGTTTCAGGTTGAGAGACTCGAGAACAAGGCATCGATAGACGCGCATTTTTTCGTCCCGGTGCTTCGCGATTTCCGATTCTAAGCGACTTCGCGATTTCCGATACCAAGTGATATGGAGGGCACGCGAAATCACCGCTACGGCACTGTGTCGAGAGTACAAGCAAGCAAGTAGGCTGGCTGCCTGGCGGCCAGGCGAAGGGGAGTGGAGGGGCTTTGGCGATGGTGGTGGTAGGGATGTCGGCCGTTGGCGGGGGAGGGTGTACAGTTGATCCCGGCCGCGCGCGGAGGGAAGGAAAGCCCGAGAGAGACCGAGCGAGCCAGCGAACACACGCGAGGGAGCGAGATGGCGCGACGTGTCAAACTCACGGCAACCATGCACCGTCGTCGAGCACGCGATGCGGCAACATCGCAGAAAGCCCTCACAGACACCAGGCATCCTCACATCCACTAACACTCACAAGTGTACGGAGAACGGCGGACCAGAGAAGGAAAGAATCCCGTTTTGCCGTGCTGGAGGAGATGGAAAGAGATAGCGAAAGAGGGGGGAGAGAGAGAGAGAGAGAGAGAGAGAAAAAACGAGTTATAGGCCAGAGAGTGGAGGGCAGAGGGACGAACATGCGGAGCGAGCGAGCGAGTGTGAGAGAGAGAGAGAGAGAGAGAGAATGGGGGAGAAAAGACAGAGAAAGCAAAAGAGTGAGAAAGAATGAGCGAAGAGTGAGAGAAACGAAGACAGACGGAGAAAGAGAGAAAGATCCTCCGAGCTCTCGCGCAGGCTACCAAGTTTTCCAGCCGATCTCTTGAGATTTCAGGAAAGCGTTTGGTGCATTCGGAATACGTATATTTATACATGCGTCTACTGTCGCGGTTTTATTCGTCGGACGCACTTCTCGCATTCTAGGTACACAATCGCCGTCGAGACCGCCGTCGCTGACGTCGCTGCGGCGTGCACGCTCGAGGAAGACCGCTTTGTCTCGAAATTACGATAATTTTCTCCGCATCGCGAGACGAGCCGCTATCGAATCGCATGAGAAATAACGAAATCCCGCGCGTGCGAGAGCGAGAAAGAGAGAGGGAGGAAAAGAGAAAGCGAGAGAGAGAGAGAGAGAGAGAGACGAACGTCTGTTTCCTCGTTTCCGCTTCTGTGAGCCGCAGATACGAAAATGTTAGGAGCCACCGAGCGGCCGAGATCGACACCGTTATAATTTCTTTCAGAGTGCCGCAGCACATCTCCCCGTATTGGGCGACACGAAGAGCCGGAGCGGGCGACGGAGATGATGCTCGTGCGTCGTTGGTGCGACGAAAAAGTTCTAAACTCGCTGAAATGTCATAGCGACTCGGAGTCGTTGGAAATCATTATTAATACGTGACGACAGTGTATGTGTGTGTGTGTGTGTCGAGCGCACGCGCGCGCGCGCTCGTACGTGCGCGCACACATACTCACGTGCCGACGTGTCGTACGTGCGTGTTGTCTCACGAGTTCCACAACCTTTTTACGACCTTCGTAAGCTCGTGGCTCCGATCGGACAATGAATAAGTTAAACAAAAACGAGTTAGTAGGTCAGACGCCCCGCTCGTTCGTGCTGCATCCCCAAAGTTTCGCACGATAAAGCGAACAAACACGCGCTACAGCTCGGCCGCGCGAGCGAAGATGATCGCTTGGTCGATCTCTCAATCTCGCTCGATGAGCGATCGACGACGACGTGTGTGTGAGACCGCGCTACACTCGCGGAGGATAGAAAGGTCGCCTGTAATTTTCTGCGCGAGTTTCGGGATGTACTCCAGCAGTCTAGTCCAACGAGAGAATTCGTCTTCGCACGGGAGAATCCCGTAGCTCGGCACGGCAAGGCGAATGCGTTTTGAAACTCGTACGAAAAATTACGGACGACCTTTCTGCCCACGACCGTACACTCGGTGTCCCATATGCCCGGCCATTGCCGCCACGGTTACTCGCACGGTTTTCGACCTTGCGTACACAAGCGAAAATCGTGCACGGAATCTGCCGTTGCCTGCAATCGTCTTGACGTACACGACGCGCTCCGTGCACGTACGAGGAAACGTGGAAACGTCCGATCTAATTGAATCTAATCCGCGCTAAAGCTGAACGATTCGTCTCTTTCTCCCCCTTTCCCCCATCTTCTTCTCTCTCCCTCGCGAGAAAATTTCCTCGCTCGCGGAAGTCGCGGCGATATTCGAGCGCGATAAACGCGTATGCGTGCTAACGCGCCACATACAATGTGGTATTTATTGCACCGTCGCGATGCGAAAGAGTACCCCTCTTGGAGGCGGTCTGGAGGGGACGGGGGGCGACGTCAGGGGGGGAGCTGCAGAGCGAGGAGCTTTCGTAAACACGCGACTCGTTCCGTTATTCCCTACAGATATTCGGAAAGGGAATTTTGAACTCGCCGTTATCGATTAAACGCCCGCGTGCGCGCGTTACTTTAATGTCGGCGCACCGAGAGAGCGAGAGAGAGAGGAGGGGGGAAGGGAGAGAGAGCGAGAGAGAGAGAGAGAGAGAGCAAGCGAGCGAGCGAGCGAGCTGAACGCTTCAATGTCACGCGCACGAGAATTTATTCCCGTGCAACCGTGCAACTTCCGAGCGCGGAGGGTTCGACGGAGGGAGGAAGGGACTTTCTGAACTGGGGGACGTTCTTGGAAAAAGGGAAAGAAGATGGGAAAAAATTGCACGCGGAATAATAAAGAGATGACACCCGCGCGCGCTCGCATCTGTTTATCGTTCAACGTCGTTACGTAGAACGACGGGATTCGAGATAACGGCTGCGCATACGAAACGGAAGGTCAATGGATGAAGACGCGAGAGTAGTCCGCACGTAGTTTACGCTTGCGAGAACAGCCCGGCAGCAATGTCCGCCGCAAAATTCTCCCCGCGCGGGGCGTTACGCGCGCGCACAC